>NC_081417.1:38028698-38375611 GCF_949786415.1 Peromyscus eremicus
AATGTTACATTTACTTCTGGATTGGGCCTATACTTTGTCACCTGACCACCAAGAAGTAAGGAGCTACCACCTCACACTCCTATTACACATCTGTGATGCACTATGTCCCCTGTAACCATGACTCAAGATCAACTTTTCTCTCAAGTTATTTGAGTTCGCGATTTGTCACAGCAATACAAAAGAAACCAATACCAGTAATGCAATTCAACACACATCTGTGAAGAGCCTTTTATGCAAATTTTTTTTGCTTTTTATGCAAAACGTTTTGATGAATACAAGAGGGGACACTAAAGTCGGCTAACCCCTCAACTCACAGAATTTATATTACTATAAAGAGGGCAAGAGATCTATAACGATAACTTATCATCTAGAATAAAAACTGACATTTATAATTAGCATAAAAGGAAAATAAAAAGTTGGGAGAGGGATTGCTCAGTCATTCGTGTCTGGACAGTAGTTCTGAAATTTGAGTGTGAGAAAGAATGAATCAAGTGGAAGGCTAGTGAGAACCCAGACAGTGGGACACTCAAGAGTTTTTCAGAAGTTTGCAGATGACACTGACATCCTTTAAGTGACTGTCCTTTAAGAACTTCTGATTTAGGAACTGGTCTTCAGTTCTGGCTGTATATTAAACTCCTAGGCATCTTTTGAAATGTCTAGTGCCCAGGATTCATTCCAAATCTACAATAAATGGATACAAAGAAGACTGTAGCAATATGAGAAGATGAATCATAAGCACAGCTTTCTCAGGAGCTGGGAGACAGAGAGGTAGATGCTGATGAAGAATGAAGAGTCAAGAGAGGGCAAGTATGAGGCATAATTAGGAAGGAGAACATGATGGATGTATCTGTAGAGAAAGGAAGTAGAGGGTTGGGTCATGAAAGAGCTTCATTGCCAACTAAGGAGCTTGATATTTCTCTTGGAGGCCATAAGAAATCATTAAAGACCTTCGAATAGGAGGGTGGCATGGTCTGGAAGCACAATCCTGAGTGGATGAAAACAAGACTGGTGTTGAGAAACAGGGTAAAGTAGGATGTTTCAGCAGTGGTCCATTTTCTTAAAATGAGTCTATGGATGCATGCTCAAGGCTGTGTGTTCTATAGAAATGCTTCAATTTTATTTCTAATTCAAATACAACCTAGGAATATATTTCACCCGTTGGGAAGGCAAAATTCTCCTTTAACAGTCATCAATGGAAAGATTTTTCTCAAGACTGAACTTAAGCTTCCTAAGCCAATGCTTCTTAGTCGGGGAATTAGGAACAAATTGATTATGGATTTAAGGTTAACATTTTTCTTTGCTATGAAAGGAGTAAGTACATTTTATAGCTCTGAGAAACAGTGATGTAGACAAGGAAGTAAAATTGAAACAGTCTGCCGGGCGGTGGTGGCGCACGCCTTTAATCCCAGCACTTGGGAGGCAGAGCCAGGCGGATCTCTGTGAGTTCAAGGCCAGCCTGGGCTACCAAGTGAGTCCCAGGAAAGGCGCAAAGCTACACAGAGAAACCCTGTCTCAAAAAACCAAAAAAAAAAAAAAAAAAAAAAAAAAAATTGAAACAGTCTAAGCCAATCCAAATCTGAATCACTAGGATCTCAGACTGCATTTGCTAAGGAAGAGGAAATAAGTAACTGAAAAAAGGAGGAGGGATTAAAGCTTCCTAAAAATGATACACGATGGATGAAGCCATAGGAGAAGGTTGTGAAACCAGTCAGGTAAGTTTTACTAGAAAATCACCAGGACCAACACACATCCTTGCTGTTCATTTTAGGAATTAATTTAATCTTCAGAGTGGTCACATATGTGTGTGGCAGGGAGGCACAATATAATTTTTGAGTTACAAAGTCTCAAGCTAGAACAGCTTTTCTCCTTTAAAAATAAATTTTAAGCAAAATAAACTGACTCTTAAAGATAGGGACCACACTGTCTTACTGGATGACACTATAAATTTTTATCTCTCTGGTGTCTCCATGTTCTCCCTCCCAGCACACATATTCGTGTGTATGCATGCGCGCGCGCGCGCACACACACACACACACACACACACGCACGCGCGCGCGCGCGCGCGTATGCAAAATCATGAAATTATAAAGAGGATCGTGAGAGCGGAGGAAGAGATTTCAAGAGAGGGAGGGAATAAGGAAAACAGAGTAATGGAATACAAGAGACAGGAAAGTAGAGGAGGGAAGAATTTAGTTGGAAGGAAGGGGATCAATCAGAGGAGGGCAGAGAGAAGGAAGAGGGTATTGAAAGAGGACTCTGAGGGAAAGGGATGAATAGGAATAAAGGATAGTGCCATATGTATATATGAAAATGCTATAATGAAATATACCACTTGGTATGATAACTCTAAACATTTTTTTTTAAGTTTAATGTGTCAAGTAATTTTAAAAGTGATCTGTCAACCAGTTCATTCACGAGAGAGAAATATCTTCTAATAACTGTGGAAAATAAAAGCTTCTAAGTTACAATCCAGTTCCCTTCCACTGGCTACGGTTCATTTTTCTTACTACTGTATTATCAAGGAAATCCATGATTCCCCTTTTGGGGTCTTAGTCTTTCTAATAAGAGAATTTTTAAATGGCCAGAGAAGGAATCTTGAGGATCATTTTATTAGAGTCTAGAAGAAAAAAGCAACAGGACAGGTGGGGTGTAAATCTCAGAAGCTGCATGGAGGAGGGAGATGGAGAGGAAGAAAAAGCCACACCATGTTGAGTTTGGGTCCAGGAACGCCTTCATGCTTAACAAAGCAGCTGCATGGTGGGAGCGGAGGGGATGGGGCACCTTCAGATGTAGGTTTAAAAAAAAGAAGCCCTGAGCGTGCTGAGCTTTTTGACTAGGATCCAAAAGGAGGGAAAACCAACCAACAAAACCAGGCAGGCTTAGCTGTGTGGCACGGGGCACAAGGGGCTTCTATGCAGTACAAGTACATCATCCCAATGAGAAGATAACTATTCCTCCCATCTCCCTAGCATATCTTCAGTTCTAGTGTTCTAGCAAGGTGATTGACAGACCCACGTGCAGGGTTCAGGAGTACTCAATGCTCTAATCTTAGGGAAGATCAGAAGGCCAAGTCCCAAGCAGGGCCTGGGCAGAACTCAAATTCCATTCTTTGGGTCAGGAAGGAGGAACTTTCCCTTAACGAGTCTCAACCAAACTCTCATATCTCTCTTCTTCCATTAATTATTTTAAATCCTAAGGAAAGGAAGCTGACTTTTCTTTTTGTAGTGTTACCATGGAAATAGGTTAGGTTCAGAGCCAACCATGAGGGAAGAGTCCATCCTCAAAGGTTTCCAACTCTGCTAAGATCTATAATACTGCACAGTAACAATGTAGGAAAAAATATAATATTAAAATTCAAGTGTTACTTATTTGGATATAGATATAGTTTCAAGTAACAAGCACATAGTTCTCATATCTTCACATGGAGCCTTTTTCTTCTCCCCACATGAGGGGCCAGCTGTTTAATGGCGAGTGAAGGAATGTACTTTCCCAGCAATTCAATGACCCTTTCTGCAGATGCCACTGTAACTTGCAACAATGACACTTCCCCTGGAAATAACCTGCTGAACTTTAATTGCATCCCTTTATTTTCTCCAGAAATTAAAACCTCAGCATAAAACATTCCAAGATTCTTTTTCTTATTCATTTTCATGGGGCATAGCCATTAGGGTATTTGAGACATTAAACATTATAAATACCAAAAGGAAACATCAATAATCTAAGCCAATGAAAATGTTACAAATTCTGCTCATGTGGCCAAAATGTACAGCCTAATGTGAAAAGCAAAATCAAGTCAACACAAGTGGAGATCACATACCTGAGCTTCTGATTGTATTGTCTGACCTTTTCCAGGGAGGCCGTGTTTATCTGGGCTTGAAACTCTTCCACGGAAACATTGTCTCTATAGTAATATCCTTCCATGCTTTCCAAGGCTGCAGAAACAAGTTAACAGTTTACAAGCAATCTTATAACTTCATCTCTGTGCCTCCTCTAATCCTACTAATTTTCAATAGATTCACCAGAGTGTAGCATATGAATACATATGCAACATATGACTCTAAAAATGAATGAAAATGTGCCATGTGCTCTCAAAATATATATCAAACAGTTGGTGAAATTTGTTTTTTGCTGTTGTTGTTGTGAAGTAGGCAAAGGAAATTTCTGGTTTAAACTAGCCTCTATTTTTGAATGCATTGTAGAAGACTAGAATATACTATCCCAAAATACAAGGATTATTTTCAGCTGATTATTTTGAGAAACTGCAGACACAAGAAGTATTCTGAAAACAAAGTAAAACTTAGTCTTTTGTAAGAGGAACTTGTACCCAAAACCAAAGCCTGCATTGTGTGTGTGTGTACCTGTACTAGGGGTCAGGTGAGAGGGTTGAAGTGTGGGTTGGGGTAGAAGTCTGTATTTACATGCACATTCCCTGTTCTGCACCATGAAGAGAAAGGTGCAAAATCTTAAGAGCTTCTGATCCCTGCACAAGCCACTGAGATTAATCTATACAACAACACTCATCCTTATTTCCTAGTCATCCCTTATAACCAGACAATGTTTGTTTCCATGGATATGCATACAATAGTCTCTTTTTTCTCCATGGGATGTATTCTAAGTCAGACCTGCAGTAGACACTGAAACTAGGAATTGTGCTTAAGCCTATTCGGATTTACACACACACACACACACACACACACACACACACACACACACACACACACTTTTGTAATGCCCTTTCCATTTTCACTAATAACTTATGAACTGTGGGGCTTTAACTTCTGCAGCACAAGAATTCTTCAACCTCACAATGTTGTGGGTAGAAGAACTAGTCTTACTCTATCTTACTTAGTCAAGAGTGTTAACCTTTTCCCAAGAAGGTAGCATTTTATGCCTCTCTTTAGCACGTCCCAATTGTCAGCATCACTATTTTTGCACGCTGGGGTCATTACTCATTAAAATCAGGGCTAGTTGAGACTGAACACTGTCAGGAACCATTGTCATGAGCTACTGTGGGCCATGGCGCAATTACAGTTTATAGCAATTGATCGTTCAGATGTCAACCCACCAGAGGAATGCTCTCTGATGGAATAACCTGTCAAGCAAGGCTTTCAGGCCATTGATTCTGAATACTGTTTCTTCCATCTATAACTTCCTGTGCAATAACAGCTATGATAACTCCCCAATACCACACATTTTCATAAAATGTGTATATGTAATCTCTTGATTACATTCAGTCTTATGGATACATATATATCTGTGGGTGGTCAGAAAGATTACTTTTCACTTAGCTGTATAATTTGATATACAGAAAATATACTAGGATATGATTCATAGCCAGATCTATTGTTCCATGAGACTATAGACACTTAAAGCCTGCCTTGTTCCTCTTACTCAGATTAACAAAAATAACAATCTCACCTCAGTCTAACTCAAAATGCACACATTTACCTCACACTTACCTTCAAGCAAGTGGAACTAGACTAAAGGCCTTTGTAAATAGACCATAAGTTTAAAAGTTTACAGTTATACACAAAATCAGAGTCACAGGTGTCTATCAAGATTACTAACACAAAGCACCCTAAGAAAAGCATGCTGATTCTTCCCTTGCCAAGTCCACTGACAATAGACCCATGTCTCAAAGTCTGTCTCATTTGGGCACTATGGCCCTCCCTCTTAGTCTTGAAACCTTGAAAATGTGCTGCCATGGCAAATGGCTCTGCTCCTTATCGCTTACCCTAGGAATGTGCTTTTGACCAATGAGAGGTAATTCTTGTAACTTTTGCTATTGCTTCAAGCCTCCTGTGAAAGAAGAAAGAATTAGGCAAGATGAGAAGAAGCAGGAAGATGAGAACAGAGAATTAGAGCTAAGAAATTATAGATAATTAGGCCAAAAAAATAGGAGAATAAAGAGAGAATAAAGAGACATGGACTGAAAAATCACAGTGTGAGTAGATTCATTCCTTCATCCTCAGATACTTAATTTTTCCCTCGCTTATGGTAGCATCTCTTTTGAACTTTAAAAAGAAGGCTTTTAAGGCAGGCCTGTGGTGATATTTTATCTGTGTCTCCCAATAAAATTTGCCTGGAGATCAGAGGAAAAAGCTAGCCACTATATAGAAGTCAGTCAATGGTAGCACATGCCTTTAATCCTGTCACTTAGCAGGCAGGGATCTGTCTGGATCTCTGTGAGTTCAAGGCCACACTGGGAATGGAGCCAGGTGTGGTGGCACATGCCTTAAATTTCAACACTAGTTAACCATGGAGGTCTGGAAGTCTGTACAGACAGACAGGAAGTGACAGAGCTGGGCATGAAGAAAAAATGGTGTAGCTGGGTGGAAAGAGGAAATGAGTTAGCAGAACAGAAAGGAATATAGGCATGGGTATATAGGAAGTAGGTCTCTTTGGAGACTGAAGGTCGGTTAGGTGAGGTTGGCTTGTGGCTTGTTCTATTCCTCTGATCTCTCAACTTTATCCTCAATTTCTGGCTCCATGTTTAATTAATAAGACCATTTGGCAATTCATTAACACAGGCCCTAAAAAGTTAGAACACTGAGACCCTGTACAGTCAGTGACCTGATAACTGAGGTCAACTGAGAGACTAGTGGGTGGCACATGCTGCTCACTGACTGATCATTCATGCTCGGGCTAGACAAACATTACACTATTCAGAATGGTGTGCAATTGAAACCATGCACCATTGATTTTTAGAATTTTCCATTTAATGTTTTCAGACCATGGTTGCCAGTTGGTACATAAAAACACAGAGAAAGTGAAACCACAGAGAAGGGAGAGACTAGTTAAGCTTAGAGTGAAAGCTGAAGAAGGACTCCCATTCCTGGCCCGACTCACTATGTCACGTTGGCTCTGCTTTGCCTCATACACTAACTTCTCTAACATCACTCTCTTCTCTAGTTACATCAGATTCTAGGAATGACAGGACTGATGAACAGCCATTTTTATGACAAAGGATCAAACTGCCCTCAAGGAAGGGCAAGCCTGGAGGAACAGGAGCCCCCATGATGAAATCACTCCCCCAGTGTTAGTTACTTTTCTGTAGTTGTAACCTAAGACCCTGACAAAAAGCAACTTAGAGAAAAAGAGAATTATTTTAGCTTACGGTTCCAAAGGGGACATAGGCCCCGATGGCAGGGGAGACATGAGGCAGACCTGGGAGTCAGGAAGCGGAGTGATCACACTTCACCACCCACAAGAAGCAAAGAGTGAGAACAGGAAGTGTTGCTGGGGTATAAAACCTCAAAGAAAGCCCACTCCCAGGGACATACCTCCTCTAGCAAATTCCAGTTCCTAAAGCAGGAAGATTTAGGTTTAGAACCTAAATTTAGAATTGTGGTTCTCAATCTTCCTAATGCTGTGGCCTTTTAACATAGTTCCTCATGTTGTGGTGATCCCCAACCATAAAATTATTTTTACTGCTACTTCCTAGCTGTCATTTTTATACTCTTATGAATTGTAATGTAAATATTTTTGGAGACAGAAGTTTGCCAAAGGGGCTGTAACCCACCGGTTAAGAATCACTGTCTTAAAGGGTTCATAACTTTTCCAACAATGCCACTAACTGGGAACCATGTGTTCAAACACATGAGTCTTTGGGGACACTCTGTATTCAAACCACAACATTTCCCAAACAAAGGCACTTAACTCATGCTTTGTTAGCCCCCCCATGGAAAGCAAAACAGTCATCCTGAGTGATAATGATGATGATTTTTCCAGAAATCTGCTGTCACCAATGTGTACATTAACCATCTCATTTGTTTCTTAGCTACAAAATTTCTAACTTCCTCTCAGCCCATTAAGACAGACTCTGGGTCACTGTCCTGCTTTACAGGTACTTCCTTACATGACTACACTGAGACATGCTCCTGTCTCTGCCTTCGCCACTGCTTGTCTCTTTGTTTGGTGCAGTAGGACAGGACATGGGGAGAGTCCACGGTCCTCTCAGGGTGCCGCTTCTACCTGAAACTCAAGTAACTAAGCCATCTCTTTTGTTTCTTTTGGCATCTTCCACATCCATCCAAGCTATCCAGAACTTCTTCTTTCATTTGTCTTGGCCTTAATGATTTGTCTTTGCTACTGAGATCTTTTCCAACTAACAATTATTATAAAGGGCAGAGAGAAACCCGTTTCTCCCTTTATGACATTCTTTATAAAGCTAAGCTCAAACTTCATGTTATATACATTCTAATAATATATACTACACTTTAGTTATATTATACTATATGTACACACATATGTATAGTCACAGCATGTATGTAAGTAGAACTGTGCATTAAGATGCATCAGAGCAAATAAGGAGCCAAGCAAAGTGGTATTAAGGCAGGAGAAAAAGATGGGGGAAATTAAGGGAACATAGGAAAGGAAAGAAGCCCCTTACTGTGGGGTCTTGTTGAAGTCTCTTGAAGCTGAGTATAAAGAACTCATGCAAAATTAGCAAAATTTGTTGTGAATGTTGCTGACAAAGTTGATATTCCTTTTATATACACATATTTCAATTTAAAAATGTGAAAATAGCAATGATGAAGGCCTAACTGCCCATGACCAAATATGGGCTTTCTTCTTTCCCAATTGTAAACCTGCAGTTATCTGGGAATCTCACATATGGAAGACAATAAACATCATTTACAATAAAAACTGTATCTTAAATTCCATGGCCAGTCTTTCTAAATTCCAATGTGTGATGGAGAGTTGTAATAGTCAACTTCACACAACCTAGAATCTCCTGGAAGACGGTTTCAATGAAAACTGCCCAACTCACGGTGGGCTGGGGAGATGTCTGTAGGAACTGTTTTGTTTATTACCTAATGGAGGAGATGCAGCCCAAAAACAGGCAGTGCCGTTCCCTGGGTTTGTATCAGAAGTTGTGTAACAGTAAAGAAAGCGAGCTATGCAGTAGGAATTGCCTCATTCATTTCTCTCTGCTCTCAACATTGGCTATGGCTAGCTGCTCTCAGTGCCCGCTCTGACTCCCCTCAATAAGGGGCTGAAACTGGAAGCTTCAAGTTGATGTCTTGAGCTCCCCAATGATGGGACTGTAAACAGAATAAACGTTTTCTTCCTTAAAGTTCCTTTTGTCAGCACATCTATCATAGTAACAGAATTGGAACTAGTCCATCATAGAATCTCATCCAAGGCACTTCAAGATCGCAGTCACCAAAGGGTAGAGGAATTGCCTAGAAACATTTAGAGCAGTAATTTCAGAAACCACCAGAATCTTCTATGTGACTCTTCTGAAGGCGCTTACACATGGCTCTCTTAAAAAGGCTTCATCCAAGTTTGAGCATGTACAAACCCTTCTCTAATCCTTCTCCTTCTATTGCTGATCATGTCAAAATCTAGGCTAACCCTCTTAATAAACCCCAGCTGGGAATCCTGGCATCACATGGGTAGAGTTCCCCACATGTTACTCCTTAGTCAGCTGCAAGTAGCAGCAATGAGATGCACCTCAGGCCCAGGTCCTCTTCCCACTGACATCTCTTGACCATGAAGGGACAACATGTGGGGAAGCACTGGGAGTTTCCCTGACTGCTGGTGAACACCTCTACTCCCCTAGCTTGTATGTCACCTTGGGTTTTCTGTTTCTTGGAGAAAGTCGAAAGCCCCACCTGATGTATAATGACTATAACTGAAGGGCTGAAGATAGGTGTTCCCCTAGCATTATCAACATCCATTCCTGAGCCACATGGGACAATCATGGCTATTTACAAAGGTATCACTGGAAGGTCTATTTACCAACATCCAAAGTTATTCTCTTGTCTTTACGCCATCAGCCAGAGACCCTATCAAGGAGAAGTGACTCTGTGGGAACACCAAGAAAAGTAAGCCTTGAAAAGCAGAAAGTTACAAAGCCTAAAAATATTGAGAATGGCTGTTTCTATGCATGCCATTCTCCAGACCTCTCCTGAAACTAGCCTACTACCATACCATACTTTCTATAACTCCAGCAGCCTCAGGTACAAGAACTCTGAAGACCTCCTCCTCTATTGCTACCTTGCTTTATAACCTCAACTTTTCTCCTTGTGACAGCATAATTCCCCACTTTCAGTTCTAAATTCTCCCAACACACACACACACACACACACACACACACACACACACACACACATATCATCAAAAGTGCTTTCCAAACTTTCTAAGGCAGTGGTTGGTTCTCAACCTGTGGGTTGCAACCCCCACATGGGTGGCATATCAGCTATCCTGCATATCAGACAGTTACATTAAGATTCAGAACAGTTGCAAAATTACAGTTATGAAGTAGCAGTGAAATACAGCATGAGGGAGCTGTATTAAAGGGTTGGAGCACTGGGAAAGTTGAGAACCACTGTTCTAAGGCAAAGACAAATTTAAACTATACAGGTCTGCATGTACTGATCATGCCTCTGAGATGTTCTAAAGAAGCATAATAAGACAATTATATAGAGATGGTTTCCAGGGACACACAGAGGGAAATTAGCCACCCACGCTATGGGGCTGTCCAAAGCCCACTAATGGCAGTACTGGAAAGGCTGCTGGTGTGGTCCAGGTAGGGAACTCAGTGGGAGCATTTCAGGTTATTTTCTTTTTCTTCCCATCCTTTTTCTTTCAGACACACTAGAGAACATGCAGAATATAGTTTAGTCTCATTATATGTTTTTTTTTTTAAGGGAAGGAATTTGGTCTAAAAGGGCATTGCAGGAAAATTCCCCATCTCCAAGGGCATCAGCCTGTGCTGTTTCTGAAATGGGAAGAATTACTGCAGGCTGCTGGACAAACTTCACTCTTGGACCTTTCTGTTCCTACTGCGTGTTCACTTGAGGCTCATCGTTAATTAGGTGAGGTTCTTTGCCTTTGAGATGCAAAATTTCTATCTTGTTTTTATTATGAGCTATTGGAGAAGTACCGATTTTAGGTTAAGGATTGTTTTGTGTTATGGAGAAAAAAATTAGAATACCAGTCTAGTCCTGGTACATGATAAATCTAAACAAAAGTTATAAATGATTTCATTTTTACATTTATTGTTATATATGGCTATACATTTGTATGCATTGCTCTCATTGAGTGAAAATGAGGACATGACCATCCTAGGCGTGATTGAGAAGGTATTTATTGTAGATATGAGGGAGAGAACAGCCAGAGGCATCTAGAACAGTCTAGACTGAACATGGCCAGCAGAACAGACCAGGCCATGGGATTAGTGGGGAGTGTGGAGAGACAAGGAAAAGAGAGACAGAATAGGAGACGATAAATGGATGAAGAGAAGAGCCTAGGAGCCAAGGGCCAAGAGCACTAAGAGAGCACATAGCCAAAATGGCTGAGTTACATGAAAAAGAAAATCTGGGGGGAAAGCAGTGAAGCTCGGGGGGGGGGGGGGGCTGGAGAGTTTAGGGTAGGGTAGGGTAGGGTGGGGAGTGAGATGTGACGAGAGGGGCCATTCCTGTAACTAGCACTTTCCAATGTTTCCAATGCTAGGAGAGACTGGCAGCCAGAATCCATTTGTCTATGTTAACAGGTACCTCAGTCAGCCACTTGTCCTGGGTGTCTTTGGGACTTAATACTCATATATCCTTATACATTTATATATTGTTTTCTTGGCAGCAAATTGGTTTATAAGTGCATGTTCACATAAATGAAAAAATGTTAAATTAGTGTACGTTATTGCAGTATAACTGGAGTTTTAAGGTAACATTATTGGCTCTGGTTTCCAAACGAGCTTAGCCACCAATCCTAGTACATCTATTAAAGATACAAGTGTTGGGGAGGGACGAGGGGTAGATTTGATCAGTGTGCCTAAAGTGGAGGGGCAAATAAAGCGATCCATTTACCTCAAACACATCTTTGGTTACAGGCATGAGCTTTAGACTAAAAGAGGAGGATTAAAACAAGAGATAAAAATATTTAGTTGGGCAGTCTTGGGTCAGGCAGTCTGTTTGATTAATGTTTTCTCAGTTCTGAAATATGGTCCAAAGAAGTCCTCCTTGCTTGAATAGGCAAGTTGGTCTTCAGGAGATGGCTGCTTATATTCCAGGGTGCAGCCTCACCAGGATGCATGACTGTCATCATCTGGCAGTCCTGCTACACTCAGTTGTTCCAAGGTTTGGGACCATGACTTAACTCTGTGCTGTCAGCTTGACAGGAGGGGAAATGACTAGGCAGACATTCTTACATGACTGACATGCTTACACACAAGAGGCAAGCAGGCAACCAGGGAGGGGGTATGGCGGGGAGGTGGCGGGGGAGGAAGATGGGCAGGGGATAAAGGCAGGGATGCTGGGCTTCTATCATGCCTTTGTTGCCTTGTGGACCCAAAAAAGAGGCCACTGCTTTCTTTACAAGGCACCTTCTGAGTAGCTGCTATTATAGGAATTAAATTGCTAGTAGATCAGTTCATTTAAATGAGTTTGTAAAAGGAAGTAAAAATGTCTCCGGGGCTGTTAACATGTTTTGGCCTCTGTTCTATATGCAGTTTCCAGACTTTCAAGTTTTTAAAGGAAAATAAGGCAGAAAGGAGCATCAAGTAAGAAAAAAAATGGATATAGAAAGTTCTAGACATTATGAGAATGCAATGAGAAGAAGATGAAATAGATTTTGGTAAAGAAGACTAATCAGAAAAGGCTTTGAGATTAAAAAAAAAAGTTTGTCCCTAAAGGAAAGGGCCCATTCAAAGGAAAAAGAGGAAGAATTAAAGATGAAAGCAGAAGGCTTAAGCCTGTCTCATAGGAAGGGCTAAGTCATAAGAAGACTGATAAAAGTGAATCTTGAAGATAACATCTATATGATTGCATTTACTATAACTAAAGGTATTTAGAATTTTCCTAGAGTCAGATATTTTTTTTAGAGGTGGTTATTTCATCAATCTGCTCTAAACAATTAAAGGACGCTTTAAAAAGGAAATAATAATAATAATAATAATAATAATAATAATAATAATAATACATGATAAAATATAGTCAGTAACCAGTCTCCTCAGTCGGATATCCCTACATCAGTTTTTAAATTTGACTTTTGGAGATCTGAAGAACTGAACACAGTAAGACAGCCTAAAAGGCCCAGGAATGCCACAGTGATAGCCTTAACTCTGGGGAAGGGTGAGTTTTCCAATCATAAAAGATCCTGCCCTTCAGAAAATCCCAGGCTAAAGGGGACTGAACAATTCCCAGGAAACTGGAAGAAAGACTGTCTAAAACTGGGTCTTAAAGACTAGGGTAAAGAGGGCTGGCATTGGAAATGAGTGCCCCATCCCAGAGGGGGGGAAGATGGTTTTTAGCCCTAATTACTGGTTGTCCTGGAGAACTGAAGCCTTTTAAGGATCCTTAGAGAAAACCCCCTCGAGTGACTACAGATATCCATCAAGAAGCCTGGAGTAACTCTTGACATGGCAGGTATGATGGAAATACTTCTTTCTTTTTGAAAGCATGGGCTCCCTTCTCTCCTTTCCTTGAAAACTACAGCCTTTTCTATTCTTTTTGTTGTTGTTGTTGTTTTTTGTTTTTTGTTTTTCGAGACAGGGTTTCTCTGTGTAGCTTTGCGCCTTTTCCTAGAACTCACTTGGTAGCCCAGGCTGGTCTCGAACTCACAGAGATCCGCCTGGCTCTGCCTCCGAGTGCTGGGATTAAAGGCGTGCGCCACCACCGCCCAGCTTAGCCTTTTCTAAAAGTGCTTATCATAACCACCATTGATGGGAACCTCCAAACTAAACGATCCATCCAGTGTGCCTTGAACACGAAGATGGGGAGATGTAATTTTTTCTCAAGCTTTTCATTTCTTCCTGAAGTTCTTGTCTTTTTCTTATGAGGAGATGTGATACCCTCTGCAGGGTCTTTTGGTTCCTTGTTGGTCTGTATATAATGCTCCACTTTCCCAGGTTTAAATGCCAATGGGAAGTACTGATTAGCTCAAGATCTAAAGGCCATTAGTTAAAGAGCAGTACTTCTCCATTCAGCAAACTCAAATATCTATACTTTTTAACCCAAAAATTCTGAATGAAACGGCTTAGCTATGTCTTTGAATTAAAGGACAGTTCCTTTGGACATATTACGTCTTAGAAAAGAGTATCTATCTTTAAACAGATAGTATGGCAACTGTTCAGTACCCTTGTACATTGGTGCCATGGAGATTCAGAGACTGGTGTGACCTGTTAGAAAATACAGCAGCTAAAGAATTAAATTCCCTGGTTTGAAAAAATGTTATTTCAAATAAGAAAAAAAGATGCAGAAAGGTATAGATAGTATAAGGGTGCAACGAAGAGATGAGTATGAAAGATTTTTGGTAACAAAAGTTAAAGAGCAAATACACTGCTTCTACATAAAAAAAAAAAAAAAAAAAGTTTGTCCCTGAAGGAAAAGACCATTCCAAAGCAAAGAGAAAAGTGAAGAAAGCGGAAAACTTGAGCCTATTAATAGCTAAGTCACCAAAAGACTGACAAAAGACGAAACTTAAAGATAACAAGTACATAATAAAAATAACTTCTAAGAGTTGTAGAATATTGGGTGCCTCAATAAAAGGTTCAACTTGCCCCACAAAGGTGGAAATTTAGGGTTAATCTGAACTCTGGGACAATGAGCTCTGACCTCCAAAAGAAAGATCCTCTGATGGTTTAAGGCAGCACAGAGCCAGCTCGGAGCCCTGGCTGGGTCCTATGGAACTCACTGCCTACACACTGGCCTCAGAGCTCAGCCACTTCAGGAGACTACTCAAGCCCATCTCTGGAACCCTCTGATAGATGAGTAAACCACAGTGTTTCCAAAAGCCGAAGAAGTTACTGCCACGAGCCCAAGCCTTGAGAATCCAGAATATAGAAGAAAGCCTTTGCCTTTCACATAGCAGAAAAATAAAGCATAGATGGGAGTCCAGAAGCTGAGGAACATTCTCAGACTTGGAGCTCACTCTTCAGAGCAGCTGGACTCTATTGTGGTGATATTTTATTTGTGCTTTAATAAATAAAGCTTGCCTGGAGATCAGAGGAAAAAGCAAGCCATTATAAGTAAACAAAGAAGTCAGGCAACAGTAGCACATGCCTTTAATCCTATCACTTGGCAAGCAGGGATTTGTCTGGATGTCTGGAAGTTCAAGGCCACACTGGAAACAGAGCCAGGTGTGGTGACACATGCCTTAAATTCCAACACTAGTTAACCATGGAGGTCTGTACAGACAGGAAGTGACAGAGCTGGGCAGGAAGAGGAAGTGATGTAGCTGGACAGAGAGAACAAATCAGATGGCAGAACAGCAAGGTGTATAGGCATGGGTAGACAGGAAGTAAGTTGCATTTGGAAGTTGTGGAATTGGCGAGGTAAGGTTAGTTGTGGCTTGCTGTGGGATGGTCTGTATGTCAAGTGTGTTGCTGATTGGTCAATAAATAAACCACTGATTGGCCAGTGGCCAAGCAGGAAGTATAGGCAGGACAAGGAGGAGAATAAAGCTGGGAAGTGGAAGGCTGAGGCAGAGAGACACTGCCAGCCGCCACGATGACAAACAGCACGTGAAAATGCCGGTAAGCCACGAGCCATGTGGCAAGGTATGGATTTATAGAAATGGATTAATTTAAGCTGTAAGAACAGTTAGCAAGAAGCCTGCCACGGCCATACAGTTTGTAACCAATATAAGTCTCTGTGTTTACTTGGTCAGGTCTGAGTGGCTGTGGGACTGGCAGATGAGAGAGATTTGTCCTGACTGTGGGCCAGGCAGGAAAACTCTAGCTACAGTGGCTTTCCCTATTTCCCTGATCTCTCAGCTTTTCACCCTTATATCTGGCTCCATGTTTTTTTTTGTTTTGTTTTTGTTTTCTGTTTTTTTAATTTAATAAGACTATTTAGAAATTCAGCTACACACTATAGCATGTGAGAGGCCAGAGCGTTCACAAGCTCTAACAGCTACAGCAACGGTAGGAGATGAGGTAACTGAACTCACTCCGGGACACTAGAGAGAGGTCCTAAACCCTCACCAAGTCCATAGCATCTTTGGAAACGAAAGATACCAATGGTTAACTATCTAAAATGAAGCACTTTATTAGGAATCACCAAAACTGATCTTTATACTTTGCCACATGGTAAGCCTATTAACTTTGCTCACGTTCCAGAAACACACAAATTAGCCCACTCCTGTGTGGAGCCCATGGATCACAAGTGTATGCAAGTGGACCTGACTTAAAAGATGAACCCTTAATAAACCCATGTGCAATTGTTTATAGATGGAAGCAGCTGTACAGACTTGGGAACTGACAGGCAGGAATGCAATAGTGGCTTCCAGAAGACAACAAAGGCTATAAGCCTGCCTCGCAAAGCTGAGCTCATCAACTTAACCAGAGCTTTCTAACTGGGAAAGAAATCAATGTGTCAATGTTTACACTGACGCTAAACATGGTTTCCTAGTTCTTCATGTTCACACAGCTGTATGAGAAAAAAGAGGACTTTTAACAGAATTTTTTTTTCTCAGTAAATATGCTCCTGAATTTTGTTTCTTCTCTAAGCCATCTGGCAACCCACATAGGTAGAAGTGACACATAATAAGGGTTATCAGAAGGACAATTCCTTCTGACATCAAGGAAATAAACCACGGACACAAGTGCCAAACGTGCAGCACTTGGGGACAACAGAGACGCCTCTTCTACCACTCTCCCCAGGGTAAGGCATCTTACCCAGAAGTAGGGATCCGAGAAGAAATAGGCTGCTAATCAAAGATGTAGACAGAAAATGGCCAGTGGTGGACTCAAAGTGGCCATAAGATTCCGTTGTCCAAAGAAAATTAAGAAACGTCATGACTCATGTCGCCAGAGGAGAGAAGCATTAACTTCTCTAGTCACTCATGCCTTTGAGGGAAAAGATGAAAATCTATAACTAGAACTCATCATCGGGTCTTGTTCTCTTTAGCTCTATATTAATGCAGAAGGTGAAGCCAGGTCACTACTTTACTAAACACCATACAAAGGAGAGGGCAATCCCCAGAAAAAGACTGCCAACTAGATTTCACTGAGATGTCTCTCTGTAAACCTTCTAGTGTTTGCTGACACATATGCAGGATGGGTGGACATTTACCATACTGGATCAAAAAGAAATAAAATAAGTCATGTAAAGCCTTATTCCCTATAATAAAAGCTCTACCTTATGGGCCTTTACAGCCTCAAGAGCATCTTGAAGACAAGGTCTTTTATACCTGTGAACCTCAGAAGACTTAAAAGAATATCTTAACTTCTTAAATGCTGTTATGAACCTATCCAAAGGTGTAAATTACTTTGTATTTTCCTTTGCTTCAGCGCTTTCCTTTCAGATCCCATTGGTATGAGATACACTGAATGACCATAACCTTACACTCTTCCATTGAGTTTGCTCCACTCTGGATTCCTTTTCCTGGAATCATTCTTCTGTGTTTTGTCACAGTCTTAGTAAGTAACAGTCATTTTTTTAATAGCCTAAGGGATCTTACTTCTAAACTTGAAAATTAAGAGAATGCAGAAACTTGAAAGCCCTTCCCTTGCTATTCTGAGAGATTTTCAAGGAAAACTAGCACTATTATTAGAGTGTTGGTAATATATACCACCTGAGAACTGAGACAACACGTGTCCTCAGCTCTCAAGATTTACAACCTCAGAATCTATGTCACTCTCTACTTATGCTTTAATGATTTGCTAGCATCATTAGCATGTATCTCTTGATAAAAAAGGTCTTGCTATTTTCAGTTGTGAATCTTATTAATCAGACATAACAATCTGCTGCATGAAGTGTCATCTGTGCCATTGATGGCAGGAATAATGACATGGTTTCTTACAGACTTCCATCAAATGATGAGATTATACTCTGGTCTCACAGCTCCTTGGACATTCTTTTATCCCCCTTAGGCCAAGCAGGTTGACACTTTTGGTACCTGGATACAGAGTGTCTATGCCCTGATGAAACCATAATTTCTAAAAAATGGATCTTTGGCCATCATCACATCGTGGGGATCAAATTCTCACAGGAGAAAATTGAGGCACGATAGAAAGATAGGGAAAATTAGGGGAACATGAAAAGTAAAAAAGCCTCTTTACCCAAGAGTCTGGCCGAAGTCTCTCAAAGGTAACAGTTAAGAACCTCAGCAAATTTCTTGTGAAGGTTACCTTTATAGAGATAATACTTATTTCATATTGAGACAAAATAAGAACGTTAAAACAGGGGCTAGAGAGATGGCTCTGCAGTTAAGAGCAGGGACTGCTCTTCAAAGGACCTGGATTCAATGCCCAGCACCCATATGGCAGTTCACAACTGTCTGTAATTCCAGTTCCAAGGGACCCAACACTCATGGCAAAACACCAATGCACATAAAATAAAAATAAATAAATATTAAAAATTATAGAGTATATTTGGGCTGGGGAGATAGCTCAGAGGTTAAGAGCACTGGCTGTTCTTCCAGAGGTCCTGAGTTCAAGTCTCAGCAACCACATGGTGGCTCACAACCATCTATAATGACATCTGGTGCCCTCTTCTGGCCTGAAGGCATACATGCAGATGGAACACTATGTACATAAATAAATAAACATATCTTTTAAAAAAAGGATGTTAAAACAGCAATGAACTATACTTAAGGCCTAAGAATATATCACTATGTATGGTCATATATTTTTCTCCTTTTCCAACCTCAAACCTGCAGTATTCTGAGAATCTCCCTTCTGTGACCATTGGGATCCATGGTTTTACCTTATCAGATTGTAACCATACCCAAAGCTCTGCAGAAACACCCTATGCTCTCAGTCACTGAAAACAGAGAGGTTTTCCTTAGTGACTCAGAGAAGTACTGCCGAAGCCCAACAGATCCTACACACAGCTACTGCTAAAACAATAAGCACAATTCGTTCCTGAGAAGACCACAGCCAAGTGTGTACTATCTTTTCCTTAAATGCTTACATCTACAAAAAGATCGCTTCTTAATAAATTCTAATTCTGCTTCATTCTGACTCATTCTCCATTTCTTTTCTGTGGCTCAGAAAAGAACCTCAACTTTACTTAAGCCTCTGAAGAAAAGTCCTCAGGCTGCTGGTGACAGCAGTGTGGAGCTTTGACTCTGGCCCACGCCTCACAGTGCTGAAATCTTAGGACAGTGCTTTTACTCAAATGAAATCTTAGGACAGTGCTTTTACTCAAATGGTGAGTTATTTTAGGTCAAGATAAAAGACACACCTAACATCTCACTCACGTTAAAGCTATTTTGCTTAACATAGTTTTCTTTTTAATAATGTTTTACTAAGTTTGTTGTTTGTTTTTAGAGGACACGGATCACACAACAGAACCCAGAAATCCATGTTTCATATGCAGGCAACAGCCAGACCAGTTAAGGATGCAATTTGGCAATGTAAATCCTTTTCCCTTGAAGTGGATCACCAGTCACAAACTCTGATTTTCAAAGGAATGTTTCAAATTTGATTTTTAAAGAAACCTCATTTTCTTCCAAAGCTGCTAAATACAGTATTTGTAAACTAAATAATGAGGTTCCATGAATTAACAGAAAGTTATCATTTTCAGATTTTTGTTTTCAAAACTAGCAAGGTGACTACTAATTAGAACTGGTAGTTTTAGTTAAATGGTAATTTTTAATGGTAATTAACTACTAATTAAAATGGTAAATTTTAAACATCTTGGATCTAGTACTTATCATAATGACACTTCTAAAGTCTATTACTAAATTTGAATTATTTCAATAAAAGTCACAACTGTCATGCAATGATGTAGAAGATTTCAGAGGATGCATGCAACATGAACCCCAGCACAGGAAGCTAGTTTTGTGGCTTCTTTTCAAGTTTCACATGTTTTCACTTCAGTTTCAACATTAATTAGAAAAGTCGTAAAAGACTCAGTAATCTCCAGGCCCTGGATATAGACAGGAGTAAAGGGAAGCCTTCTGATGAGACAGCCTCAATACAGACAGGGTTCACTCCTGCTAACGGGTGGGAATTGTTTTCCTATTACCACGGTGACATTTCAGGAGGCATCTGTCTACCAACAGACATACTTCAATGCCAATTATTCTTCCTACTTGAGAAGCTAACAGGGAAATCCCAGTTTCTGCTCTCAGGAAGCTGTGCCACCATCAATGGGCAGATTAATTAATACCTGAGACATTCAGGTTCCTCATTCTGCTCACGGAAAACAAATAGTTATGAATGATGGTTGTGGGGAGATAATCTCATTAAATGATAGTATTAAGAGAGCCTGTGACATGTATAATATAAAATAAAAATATATAAATAAATAAGAACTTATTTATTGAAAGAGTTTTATGTTCTGGGCAATATGCCAGATATTCCACAGGAGTTAATAATTCAATGTCCCTGAGTTGTGGATTGTGCTTGAGTGTGCTTACCTAAGCAGACTGTCTGGGCACTGAGCAAGGCTTCATACAAGGACACTTTAGATTGTGGCTTCAGATGAGAAAGAAGAGGGCAATGGGGAGGGGCTTTAGTGGAACTTTGTGTGTATGAGATGTACCTTCCTAAGGACCTAGTGCTGTCCTTGGAGTCCACTCCAATAAGGACAATTATGTAAACATGACTGACAATAATTTTAATGAGCACTCTTCTGTTCTTATTAATTGCCATTTTCATTATGTCTTTTGACAACAATAAAAAATTTACATGACTATTAAAATTCATAATAACTTAATTTTTTTCCAGAAACAGGAGTAATGTCTAAGTTGCTGGAAGATTTAGCAAGACTTTTATGGCACATAATAAGGTTGTAGAGAATGAAAAACAAAAAAGATGAGTTCTGTATTTACAAATTAAATTTGTATGGCCAAGAGGAGGAAGAAGAACAGTATTTCCTATTTTAGCTAAATGGTATATTTTATTTATTGTTATTTAAATTAACACAAAACACAATGGTGTTCTAAGAACTGAATTTCTATTCTCAGGAAAAACAGATTAAATATATAATAACCATGGTGACTTCAAACTTCAAACTTTGTTCTCTCTAGCATTTCCTTATCCAATTTCCTTACATTTTATCTATAATATAAATTTCAAAGGTTATATTGACATACTTGATTGAAAACATGAGAACATATTTAAAAGCATTTAATTAAAAGCAATATTTAAAACATGGCTTGAGTTTGCTTGTTTTATTGCTAGCACTTTTGAATTAGAGGAAATAAAACATCCCATTAAACTTAAATAGCTCGCAAAAGAAGGGGTGGAGACATCTAATTAATTTTAAGGAAAATTAAATGTTAAATTAAGACTCACAGTCACATTTCCCCTTACTAAAAAAAAAAAAAAAAAAAAAAAAAAAAAAAAGACTCATAGCTTCCCAAGAAACTGATCAATTGAGAAGAAACATAAGATCAGTCAATATGACTTTTGGGTATATTCTTGACAGAGTATATTCAACATATCTGCACATCCATATTTACTGTAGCAATATTCACGACAACGAAGTTACAGAAACAGCCCAGAGTCCATAAACAGGTGAATGGATAGGAAAAATGTGGAGTTTTATTTACTAATAAGAAGGAATAATATCATCTCATTTGCTGGAAAATGGATATTACTGGGGATGATCATAGTAAAAAAAATAAGCCAGACTCAGGAAAACAAGCGTCACATATTTTCCCTCATTTATGGATCCTGGGGTTTGGTCTTCTTGTTGGTTTGTTTATAGATACATAAAAAAGCAGAAGAGAAAGTGGGGAGAGGAAGTGGATTGTAGGAAGTGGAAGGCAGGGGAAGAAAGAGAAGGATTCAGAGGGTAGCTATGATCAAAACACGAGACACATGCAACTGTCTTGATGAAACCCAGCTCCATGCACCATGAACACATATGATGAACAAGAGTAAAGCAGAGTTTCTCCAGAGTGACTTTTAAAACCACTGGGCAACAAAAACTCTACTGATGTCACTATTGGTTAAGTAAGATACTGCAAACACACAGGAACGGTGATAGCCAATCAGAACTTGTTGCCAAGCTTTGTGTTGCCAAGCTCCTGTTAGGATATTTGTGAAGGGAGTTCTAAACTCACATACAAATTAAACAATTGGGTATCATTCCTGTCAATTGTTGGTTCATTTTTTAAAATAAGATATTTATTTATTATTATTTATTATTTCAATTATAAATATTGTATAAAGCCCAATGGGAAAACTAATATTCATCTTCCAATGATACCTTAAGAAAAGTTTGGGAGGAAAGATAGTTAAAGAGAAGTAACAGAAAATGTCAATGTTTGCAGCAAAATTCTCCTTTAAAAAGAGATAACAGCACTCAAGACTCTAGGCAAATTAAATTATTCCATGCACACAGGAAGACATTTTTTAAAGACGGGTCAGAAGTTAAGGTTAGCAGTTTTTGTGGAAGCGCACTCACTCTAGGAGACAAGCGGCTGAAAGTTCCCGAGAGAGCACTTAGGGAGAGACCAGCACTGTGCGGTTCTATTTAAAGAGGACCAGCATCCAAAGAGCAGCCAACAGATGCTCAACATGCCTTCCAGGAAGGAATGCCACAGATTTCAATTCACAGAGCTTTATGTGATGTCACATCAGCTCATGCTAGAACACAGGTTTGGGAGCCCTGGATGTCAGCAGAAAGGACATACCATCTGGTGAGAGGTGAATTGTAACTTTCAAAATAGATGACAAAGTCCCAAACTATAGTACCCACAAAGTGAAAATACAACTTTATTGTGAAACATTACCAATGTCACAATTTAAAAAATACATTCATACTGGATTAGAGGAAGCCCAAATCCAGTGACTTGTATCACTGTCAGAGGAGAAAACTGTATTTAAAGACACAGAGACAGACAAGAAAAGGAAGGGGTCATCAAAGAGAGGCAGAGCCGCAAGGACAGCTGGTAGGCATGAGCTGATGGAAAGTGGGAAAAATCACTCCCTAGAACCTTCGGCGGAAGCTGTCCTGTGGACACCTAATTTCAGACTGCAGCCTTGTGGAACGCTAACGCTGATCTCAGATGATACCGTTTGCCATGGCAGCCTCAAGAAACTGGCCCATCCACTCCACTGACTCGGTCTGGGACTCCCTTGTGCTTCTTATCTGTGTTCTGTTGGTTTAAAGATTCCCAAAGGAGATGATTTCCCTTGGAGACAAAGCCGAGGTCCCGTTGAAATGTAAGCTATAGTTCCTGGCATTAGCCTTCAGAAAAAAGATTGAGCAAGTGTGGCTTTATAGGAAGAAGAAGCCAGGTGATATGCTGAGGTCCCATTGGGGCTTCCTCATCTCAATGTTATGGTAAGTAGATGTGGGCAGCAATCCTGGTTTGAAAGGAGCACAAGTTAGGAGTCTAAGTCCCCGAGGCATGAAAGTCTGGTTTTGTCACAGATCACTGACAGAGAGCAGCAAAGGTCCAAGCTCCAAGAGAAGCTCGTCTACACACAGAGCAGGTCCCAGACAGCTGACTGGTGTCCATATAAGGAGAAGGAAGAATCTGTTGAAGCTTTAAGAGGAACTATAGGAGTAAGGGTTGCAACTTGTCCCAATAACCAGGTTCTTTTAAATGCTATCTCCTAGAAGGAAGGAAGCCTACCAGGGTCCCATAGGAGCCTCTAGTAGCTCATATAAAAAGACATGATCTGAGGGACACAAGGTACAGGCTACAGAAGATGCTCCAGGAGCAGCCACACAGAAACCCGTTAGAAATAGCCAGTTAATTTCCTAGCTGCAGAGTCCTGACGAAGACATCCCTGAACCCTTCACCCTTCAGAACACCATCAGCTTTTGGTAAAGAAAAGTCTGAGCCAAAGTAAGGCCTCCGTGTAAGGGCAGCCTGCATCTTAACGCGTCGTTAGCAAGTAAAACTTTTTACAGTGTCCCCAATCTGCTTTGTTTGTTCCAGCTTCATAGACTCCAGACATCTGTGCATATGTAAAATGAATTTGTATAACTAGAAATTAACTGGATAACTGCAGTGCTTCAGAGCCCAGGAAAACCAGTGGTTTCTTATCCCGGTGGGCTCAGAAATGCATAGAAAACTGCAAAACTATCTTGGCATTTGTGTACCACCTCTCAGTGATGCTGTATTAATGGCTGTGGTTTGGGGCTGGGTGTGGGCACTTCCTAAAAATCTTTCCAAGGTGACCTTGTGCAGCCCAAATTGACTACTGTTGACAGAGACATGAAATTAAGTCGGTGGAAGGGGGACCTGAGTATTGATTCTCTGTGTACTACTCAACCCACGAGCTTTCCTCACATTATGGGTCCCAGAACCCATCCACATTAAACTGTGTAACCTATAATCAAGCATGCATAAGAAGGAGGCAGATTATCTTAAAGTGATCTTTGCCTTCAAGCATTGTGGATGTTTTTTATGACAACTTTCCTGCCAGGCTATCTCTGCCTGTCTTGTCTGGGAAATCAGTACCATTTTTGTTTGCTTCCTGCAATAAACATTCACCTTTGACCTTGCTCACTTCTGGCCCTTGAGAGGAAGTGAGCAATATCCTTGCTTCTGCTACCAGAAGCCATGCTGGGGGCTGACACTGAGGACTCCCCTGGGAGATTTTCATATTCACATTTTTTTTTCTATTTTTTTTTAAGTAGCTAGTGAAGAGCTATAGAACCTTCAAATAATGTTTATCCCAGGAAAAGATCATTTCTTTCATTTAGCATCGCTTTCGATCACGAAACTGGGTAACTATCTGATCCAGCGAGGCTGGATCTCCCAGGCTTCTGTCTGAACACTGAGAGACACAATGATAGCACATGGGAGTGTCGTGACTACAGAGGCATTTTGCCACCCCTTAAAGGAATAATTTTATCATGGTCAGCTTTTTAATGAAATCAGTTGTTTCTAGTCTTCTCTTCCCTTCTGTGGTCTTGAACACAGACCCTGCCCACTTTGGTTTTTGAGACAGGGTTTCTCTGTGTAGCCCTAGGTGCCCTAGAACTGACTCTGTAGAGCAGGCTGGCCTGGTGTGCACCACCACCCAGCAAGGTCTGCTTCTTTTAAGTTACTGCTATGAGGAATGAAAGCCAAATGTTTACTGAAGGCTTCTTAAATTACTTTTTAAAGCAATAGATTTATTTTTCAATTGGCTTTTGCAAAATTTGTAAAAGAAAGGTTACTTACAAAATAATCTTTTCCTTACACACATCTGCAATGGCTGTGATTATTCAGTTATTGAAGGTGGATGTGTCACAAGTGAAACATTTTTTAAAAGGAATATTTACTGCCATCTGTCATATCAGTAATGGTTTCAAAGACAAAAATTTTAAAAAGACAGAAATAAGGTTGGCAAGATGGCTCTCTGGGTAAAGGCACTTGCAACTCAATGGTGCCAGCCTGACAACTTACGTCTGATACTTGTGTGGCCTGTCTCTGTCTTTTCTCTGTGTACATGTGTGCCTCTCTGTCTCTGTCTCTGTCTTTTCTCTGTGTACATGTGTGCCTTTCTGTCTCTGTATTTTCTCTGTGTACATGTATGCCTCTCTGTCTCTTTGTGTGTATGTCTGTCTCTCTCTCACAAACACATACAATTAAAAAAAAAAGAAAGAAAAGATACAGAGTCCTTAAGAGCTATAAGCCCAATTAAAGCTGTAAAAATGAACTGTCTGGTCCAGCATTCTCTGTCTCATCCAACTCTGTGGAGACTTGTGGGATATTTGATCACACTTTGTGAAAAGTGCCCTCTGATTCATTTAATAAAGAGCTGAATGGCCAATAGCTAGGCAGGAGAGGTTAGATGGAACTTCTGAGGAGAGAGAGATCAGATGGGACTTCCAGGCAGAGAGAGGAACTCAAGGTGAACCTGGCATGTAGGAGATGCCAAGGAGAAACTTAGGAAGTCAGACATACAGAATGAAGAAGAAGTAAAAAGCCACATGGCAGAATGTAGAGTAACAGAAACAGTTAATTTAAGTTATAAGAGCTGGTTGGGAATAAACCTAAGCTTTCACAATTAATAGTAAGTCTTTGTGTCATTACTGGGGAGCTGGTGGTCTCGAAGAAAGTCTGACAAGAAAGTCCAACTACATTTGATACCCAAAATGTGGCACATAAATCCACATAGGACCTGAGAAAGCTGAAAAAAGTTCTGAACACAGAGTAAGACACAGCTCCCCAGTAACCACAGTCCCAGTGCTTGCAGCTGCTATGCTGCAGCTGAGCACTTGATTAGCATGCTACTACCTGCTAAAGACAGCAGAGGCCCAGAAACTTCCCAGATGTGGGGCTGATAGACTGGTCTCCAAGCCCAGTCCAACAGGCATGAAGATCCACTCTCATGGACCCAAGAAGGGAGTGGAGTCAGCCATGAACACCATCTGCTAAGCAGAGCCATGTAGTGGTAGTCTAGCAGTTTAAGGTTTGGCTTATGCAGTCAGAGAAATGCTGTAGATATACAAAAAACAAAAACAAAAACAAAAAAGAGGTCCAGGTCGAAAAACACTGTAAACAGGTCAGGTACAGTATGCTTAAAATGTGCTTAAATGCTGAAGAAAAAAAAATGGGTACAGACAGTCATAAAAAATAGTTTAAAAATAATAAAATCTTTAAAAAGTAAAGTAATATAAAAAGAACAAGCCATGTAAGAGGGGAAATACACAGGATATCTGGATCCTGTATGGTGCTTTGATGACTTTGAATTTTTTTAATGCCATTGAGCAAAAGGCAAATGTTATGGAGAGACACTGGATTATAGAAAAAACTGCTAAATTAAACCAACTTATATTTTTTAAGGATGTCATAACTTCAGAGTGGAAGTCAGGGAATGTGTTGTACTTGGGGAGAGGTTGTGCCATTGTTTCCATTGGAAACAGAAAGCTATGGATTCCTTCAAAATTAATGAAGATCACATTTAACTGGGGAGACTTCCTGAAAATCTTGGCTGGAGGCATGAAGGAAGAAATCAATAAAAACTACAAGACAGGTGACATACAAGCTGATCCCTCTACATGGGAACAGCTCTGAGCCTGGAGGAGAGATGATAAATCTTATTGGCTACACAGACCCTATTACAGCTTGGTTATACAGTCCAAATGGATATATAAAGTTGACAGATGCCCTTTAACTGCTCAAACAAAGAACAGAGAACCACCTTTAGCTCATTTGTGCACACTGAATATTCCATACTTGTGTTCATGCAGATATGTATGCTACCTTTAAAAGTTTGTATGTTTTCAGGAAAAAAGAAAGGACCAGACACAAATGAAGACATAAGTAGCCCAGGTGATCCAGCCTCTCAGAATGCCTCTGTTGCAGTTTCCTCAAAAATCTTCATCCAGAACAACTTCAAAGCAGCTAGCCAAGATGATCCAGCCTCACAGACTATTCTAGCCAGGACTTCAGCTAAGCCCTGCACTTTCCCACTATACAGAGATTGGATGAGAACAAACTCTCCCAGGACTTGACCATTATCTCAATAGTCTCAGGGTCCCCTAAAGATGCTGTCACCCCCAGAGCAGGAAGCAATCTACAGAACATGACGTCCACATTCCCAAGATGTGGGGTGGATAGTTTTTGGCCATTTGGTGCTATGCTCATCATAATTTGGGGGGGGGGGTAGTTGTAAGTTATTATTGGTCATGGTCAGGGATGAAACTAAGCAAAGGAGGTTAAGTTCAGGGATCTCTTTCTGAAAGGATTTTAAAAAGGAGGTATATAGGAATGATAGGATAAAACAGTAAGATTATTGAATCTACTTTTTTTAGGATTTAAAAATCTCAACTTGCAACATTAGAAAGAGCAGAGTTCATCTAAAATGTAAGCCAAGTTTGTATGTATAATTTTATATAATGAATAATAGTTATTTTAAAACCAACAATGCCTTTGTAATTTATTGAATCTACTTTTAAACGAAAAAGCAACTCAAATAATACATCTCAAATAAAGGTATGTTACTTTTGTTTATGTTGCATTTGTTTAACGATGTAAGGATGTACGTATAATTATGCAAAGATGTGTTGCATTTGTTCTATGTTGTCTGCCTAAGGCACCTGACTGGTCTAAAACAAATTGAATGTCCAATAGCTAGGTAGAGAAAGGACAGGCAGGGCTGTCAGGCAGAGAGAATAAAAAGGAGAAATCTAGGCTTGAGAAAGAAGAGAAGAAAGATGAGAGAAGGAGAGAACAAGGGAGATGCCTGGGACAAGAAGCCAGGCAGATGCCAGCTGGTCAGACACAGAGAAGCAGTTAAAGTAAGATACACAAAAGTAAGAAAGTTAATAATCCCTAAGGCAAAAGGTAGATAAATAGAAACAGGTTAATTTAAGTTAAAAGAGCTAGCTAAAAACATGCCTAAGCTAGGCCAAGCATTAAAAACTAATAGTAAGTCTCTGTGTCATGATTTGGTTGGTATTTGGTTGGTGGCCTAAAAAAAAGCCTGGTACATACATGTTTCTCTCTTGTTTAGGGTATTTTTGTATATTGATACAAATTTAAGGTTATTTCTGTTATAACAACTGTATATATGTTTCTACTCTTGTTTAAGGTATTGTACCTATGTGGCTCATTTCAAAATGTAAAGTTCTAGTCCTTGAAGGCTATTATTACAAACTACTTAAGGTAATTAAGAAATACAGGTTAATAGTTAGTCATCTATAGCAATCAAACTTGTAGTTATGTTAGGTATGTTTTCAAGGTCAAACAAATATATTTTAGATAAGACAGGTGGTCATCAAACACTTCAGAGATCTACAGAATATGACATTTAAAATGTTTTAACAACATAAGGCTTTTCATGGCAGTGAGACATATCTGCTCCTGGCAGCACCAATTTACTTCAAAAAAGGATGGTGGGCACTGAAGATCCTCCATAGAGAGTTTGCTTTCTTTGTGGCAAAGTTAGCCACTGGGCAAGAAACTGTCCTTGTGGTCAACTGCTGACAGTATCGTATTCAAATTGGACAAGCAGGATATAAAGGAAGGTGACCGTCAAACTTTGCCAAGACAAGGTAGGGCAGTCCTTCAAAATTCCTGCTTCATGAAAAAAGTCTGTCAGATATTGTAGGCCTATAGACTGGAGATGGATGCTCCAACACTGCAGAGGAAACTTAGGTGACTGCCTGGACAGTCAGATGTCTCTGTCATTTCTATAGTTTTGGAAATTGTTTGCTCTGCACTTCTTGTTTACTCAGGTAATATTATATCCTTCTCATGTCTCTGATAAGGTTGAAGACTAGATAGTTGTAGTTATAGTTGTCGTTGTTACCAAATTCAGAAAAGAAACTCACAAAAGAGATGTAATACAGCTGACAGACATAAATGCTTAAGTTATTTAAGAAAATATTTTAAGGTCTAAAAAGATATTTTTAGGTTAGTAATACAAGTTATGATAGAAAGTAGTTTAGGTATAAAACTTTGGATTCAGCAAGATAGAAGCGATAATAGTGTAGTTTCTCTGAATTTGACAAACACAAATTGACTGGACATTTTGAATGCAATCCTTACTTGATAATTGTTCTTACTGTATATAGTTTTACTGTGTTAGAGTAAAAACCTTTTCTTTTTATTTAGATAAAAAGTGGGAAATGTTGTGGGATATTTGATCACACTGTGTCAAAGGCACCTTCTGGTTTGTTTAATAAGATCTAGATAGCTAATAGCTAGGCAGGAGAGGTTAGGTGGGACATCCGGGCAGAGAGAGGAACTCAGGATGAATCTAGGTGCCTGGGAGATGCCAGCAAGACACTGAGAAAGTCACACATACAGAATGAAGGAGACATAAAAAGCCACATGGTACAATATAGATTAACAGAAACCGGTTAAGTTATAAGAAGTAGTTGGAAACAAGCCTAAACTAAAGGCCAAGCTTTCGTAATTAATAATAAGTCTCCGTGTCATTACTGGGGAGCTGGCAGTCCCAAAGAAAGTTTGACAAGAAAGTCTGACTACAGAGATTTTTAACATATTTCAAGTTAATATCATATATTTTCAAAGATCTACCTTTGGTCATTGATTCTTTTTTATTTTCTTTCTTACAGACTATCGCAAATGTTGACCTTAACTATCACATACCTCTGAAGAAAAATGAAAATGTTGCCTAATAGCTCCTTAAAAATAATCGCAGAAATCCCCTTTTGAAGGGAATCAGTCTGGAAACCTGAAGGAGAACCAACTGTATTTTAAAAACTAGACTTTCAGTTTAATATATATGTGGCATAATACAAAATTTCCACTTGTGACAAATCTGGCTCCCATGTGCCTGATCATTCCTTAGTGATGTTGGTTGATTCTTTCTCTACTCTGCTCATTTTTATCAGACTATTAAAATCCACAAGTAGGCCTTGAAAACCCAAAGGGGGAAAAACTTGAATTCTATAGGGTACCACTCAGAAATGGACATAATCCTGGGATGCTAGCATCCTCATTTTAGGAGGCAGAGGGTTACTCCAAAACTAACAAAAAACACACAACAATGTGAATGTCTGGTCTTTTCTGAGCATCTGGGGTTTCTCTTTGAATTCATAGCAAGAATCTTCATTCTTACATTATTTTGAATTTATTCTACTGCAGAGGTCACTCACTGATTAATTACAGGGAAAAAATGATCAAGAATACATATTTCCTCACAAAAGCTGACATACACAATGATAAAAGGCATCAATTTCTCCAGCCAGTGACACAGAAAACATTTAGTATGCATGCACATTTGAGAATATATACACAAAAGAAGTCAGGGTAAAAACATATGTATGTTTAATTTGTTTTCAGACAGAGTCTCATTATATTGCCCAAACTGGTCTCAAATTAGCATCCTTTCTGCTTCAGCCTCGTGAATGCTGGGACTCTAGGCATGCACCATCACACCCAGTACAAATATAATACTGCTGAACATTTTTTATGCCATAGAGTAGGCAAGTCATTTGATTTTTCTGCCATACTTTATTTAACTAATTAATTTAGTTCACTTTAGCTTTATTTCTTTGAATTACTCCACTTCTCTACCTTATAAAATGCTCCAATTCTATTTGATGAATATATTTAAAGCAAACACTCTTAACAAAATATTCCCAGAGACAATTATATTACCTCAAAACTATGAAGGATTTTTTCAAATTAGTGAAAAAAAATTCACTGTTAACATGAAATGTACTTAAAACATTAATAAAGATAAAACAGTTTACATACAGAAAGCCTGAAGAGAAAAACGTCTCACCTTGTGAAAAGAGAACAGGATGAATTTTAAACCCTCCTCCGTTCTTCAACCGCTGAGGCAGCTGCTCAAAATGGTAGCTATCGATGTAGAAGTAAACTTTCAGGGCCTGCCGGCTTCCTTCCACTTGGTATGTGAGAGGGACATCTGAAGTGACATTAAATGCCATGTTACTTCCCAAAGTCAAGGATATGCTAGACAGTACATTTGGATTATACTAGTAATACGTTAAACTTTTACCAAAAAGAAGAAAAAAAATCCTGAAATTTACTACAAAGTAAGGCATTAAGAGTACTCCTGTACGTAAGCCTCTTAAGAAGTAGCCAGCCACCCCCACCCCCTGCCAGGCTACACTTAATGGCCATAAGGTCCATTTCCAGCCCTTGGAGATGCAGGCAGCCAAGCTCTGCCCTACATCAAAAAAGTCCAAGATCAGGCCACCAATCCCACCAATCCCAGGCCACCCTGGGAAGCTCCACCCCACAAGAAACCCTGTAGACAGCCTGCCTCCTGCTTAGTGCTTTGCTGTTTTTGCCCAAGCAGAAGCAGCTGCCCTCTTGTGTCTTTCCCAATAAGTCTCTTGTGTGAGGTTTGTTGTGTGTTGTGACTTTGTGGTATTCCTTGGCTCCTGAGTGCCAGGATAACGTTCCTCTCGGAGTTGGAACACTTGCATTAGGGAAGCCTTTCTCCTCAGAGCTGGAACACTTACACTGTACTTTAGGCCCATGTGATACACAAAGTGCAGTTCCATAAAACAGTACTGAATCAGAGTTTCAGGTTTATTACTGAGCTGAATACCGAATTCTGTAATAGAAAACTCGGTTACACTTTGACCCACCAGATGTCTCACTTAACTCAATGAGGGTCTCTCAGGGCAGCCGCCTCATTCATATTTAGTCAAAATGAGCCCACAGAGTACACTCCTTAAGTAGTATGTGAGAAAACGGACTGCATAGCAACCATTAACAAAATGAACATGGGCTCTGTAAGCTCTGCTCCCTGAGTATTAGATTAAAATGAATCACGTTCTGTTGAGGATGCCTTATACTCATTAGAAATTGTCATTCCAAATTCTTATAGCTACTTTCAAATACCCTAAAATTAATGGCTTTTTAAAAAAAAATCAGTCAACCTGACTGGCTAAAATGCTGCCAGAGTATTTCACAGTGCAACTGTAAATCTTTTTCCTTCTACATGAATCCACACTATTTCTACTCCATTAAAAAAGAATATAAAATTATTCTGAAAATACTCAAAGTAGAACACTCATACTAACAAGTTAAAAAATTAAGAGCAAAACATAGCAGGCACTTAATGTATCTTCCTGACTTAACATTCGCACTTTAAACTTGCTCTGAAACTAATAAAGAGTTCAAGTACAAAAGCCATTTATCACACAGAACAAAAGCTCCTTAGTTATCTACTTAATTGTATATCTAGGCAAAGGAGCTACAGCAGTGATGTTCACCAGGCTCCTTTATGCCATGACATAATGCTTATTTTATTTCTGTAACTGTTTCATAGAGATATATTGATGATTTGATTTAGGAAACAGAAAAACAAGTTTCTCAATTGAAGATTTAGAAGAACGCCTTTTTCATGAGTAGAAAAACCTTTTATTTCTGGTTGTCAAAATTAAAAGCCAAAACCAAAAACCACAAACAAAAACTGAAACAAAACAACACAAACAAACAAAAACCAAGCATGATGGTTTGTTTATTCCTGTGCTGAAAGACTGTGAGTTCCAGCCTGACCTGGGCTACAGAGAAAGAGACAAAGGAAGAGAGAGAGAGACAGATATAGATAAAAAAAGAGAGAGGCAGAGATTAAGATAGACAGAAAGATAGACTGAGATGTAGACAGAGACAGAAAAAGAAAATATAGATTTATACCTGCTAAATATGTATACATTTTACTTTTATCAAATACTTTCATATATGCCAATGTGTGTTAAACTCTATTCATTTAATCTTTGTCATCAATGTAGCAAAGTTTTGCTAAGTGGATAATGTTATTGAAAGGATGACAATAATTCCACAGATATTTTAGACTGGCACAAAGTAAAGGTAGAAAGGAATTAAGGAGGTAAAACTAACTGAGAATTAGCAACATCTTGTCTACAGTGAAGTAAAAACTCAATACTACTTGAAGGAGTTGAAAACAGTTTCCATGTGCATAATTCTCATGAACACAGAAATTACCCAAAAGTATACAAATCAAAGCCATGAAACAATTATACACCACTATTAAGTGGGATTTACACAAGGAATGCAAAATAAATTAATGTAATCCATTGTATAAACAGACCAAAAATACCTACCTAATCCTAGCAGCATACAGGAAAAGAATTAAACAAAATGTAACATGAACTCATTAAAAAAAATGTTTTCAGTCAACAGGTGCAAAAATGGACTTCCTCTGTGTGATAAAATATATCTAAAGCTATAGATAATATCATATTTGATTGTAAGAAACTATGATTTTCCATTAAAATCAGGAGCAAGAAAGATGACTCCACTTACTGCCTCTCATTTTCAACTCTGTACCAGGAGATCCCACTAAGACAATCATAGAAGAAAAGAACATGAAAACAGACACATCAAAGGAGGAGTAACCTTTTGCGTACAGATAAGATGCTTAGCAACAGGAGGAAATCTGAGGTTAACAACATTCTCTTGAGACTAATATATGTATATATCAAGGAAGCAAGAGAGTTAATGTTCAAAAAACAACTATTTCCCCATATATCAGCCATAAACAAATGAAAATCAAAATTGAAAATGCACTACCATTTGTACTAGCAGCCTCTAAAATTATATATATATATATATATATATATATATATATATATATATATATATAAAATATGTACATTTATGTGAGAAAAATAAAATGTCCAACAAAAAAAATCAAAAACAAATTAAGAAACAAATAAATGGGAAACTAGCCTATGTTCATGGTTAGGAGGAGTCAATTACTGTCAAGATGTTATTTATTCCTGATCTGATAGACAGCTTTTATGAAATCTCAAATTCCAAGGTATTCATGGATATCAACAAAATGATTCCAAAGTTGACACGATGAGGAAAAAAACTGAGAACAACTAACACAGTGCTGAAGAAGAAGAAAAAGAAGAAGAAGAAGAAGAAGAAGAAGAAGAAGAAGAAGAAGAAGAAGAAGAAGAAGAGCAGAAGACGTCCAACTCCAGGTATCACTCCACAGTTACAGAAATTAAGACAATGTGCAGGTGGGCAGAGAATGGAGAGCAGCTGAATGGAACCCCAGTCTAGAAATATATACACTATTCCCATGTGAGCTGCAAATGTATCCTTGACAAAGGAGCAAAGGCAACATGATAGGCTTTTCAGCCCCTGATTTTAGAACAACTGCACACGTACATGTAAAAAGGAATCTTGACACAGTGCTCACATCCATTCATAAGATTAATTCAAAGTAGGTAAAAAAACCTAAATAGAAATGTTTATATAAATCCTAGAAAATAGCAGAGGAGAAAGCCAGGTAACCGTGGATGATGCCATCTTAGAAATATCACTAAGGGCACAGCCAATAAAAAATCTGATCATCTAGATTTTATTAAAACTCAGAATTTGAGCTCTATGAAAAATGATGCCAGCATAATGTGAAGATAAGCATCCAACTAGGAGAAAAATATCTGTGAAGGACACATCTGATAAAGAAAGGGATCTCTCAAAATATCCAAAGAGCTCTGAAAACACAAAATAAGGAAACGATAAACCGATTTTTAAATATCCACAGTAACATGGAACAGAAACCCACCAACTTTTTACCTGCAGAAAGTCATCTTCTATGAAAAACACATTTATTTCAAGAGGAGAGTAAGTAATCAACAGCTTGGTACCATCAAGCTGTGTGAGGGAAAGTCTGAGAACACCCTATGCAGACTCACCCTAGAAAACAGCCATGATGGCATCATCCCTGCAGACATGACACCAGATCAATGAATGGGATAAGTGTATTCATAAGTAAGTTTTCATTTAAAAGTTGATAGTTCCACCTGTTTGGATTGCCTCTGTGTAACCCCTTCCACATCTTTGTCATCCTTCAGATCTGTTTAAAAGCTGCTCTATGGGAAGCTTTCTCCAATCAGCCCTGAAAAGGCCACATCACCCTCTTTGTTTATGAATCTTTATTTCTTCAGAGCATTTATCACATCCTACTTCTGTAGTTAATTCATCATTGTGTCTCATCTTGGCGTCAATATAATGGGTCCATGATATTTTATCCATTATGGTATCCATAGCTTCAGATACAATGGTTGGTCCATATGTACTCATTCTTCCTATAACTACTGTAAGACTAACAGTATCATCATTACAAAGGAGACATTTTGCCATCACTTGCCCAAAAGTAAGTGGAAGGGAGTGGTTTCAAATACTGATTACAACCATGAGCTTCATGTAATGCTTGAAGATTTCAAACATATTATCTCACTTAAACCACCCAGCTCTGAGCTGAGGAAAGCTAAGGTTTTCATTGGTACACTGATGGATGAGAACAGATCCAGGATTTGAACTCAGGTTCTAGATCAAAGTGAATGGTTGATACTTTCCAGTTGGTTCTTTCCAGTTGATACTTCCTTCTCTCTGTCCTCTGTTCTGTCCCCAGAGCCATGCAGCCAACACCTCTCTAGACTAGTCATGCAGACTTTATTAGCCATCCTGGCTCATCAGCTTCTACACAGGTGGAAAGACAAAACTACCTGCCATAAATTTTCACAAGCTCTAACTTTCTTATACCACTTCAGTAAGACTTGATGGACCTCAGGTAATGACCTGGCTTTCACAATGAGAACTCTCTCCTATCACCATTTTGAATTTGCTTGAAAAGTCAATGTTCGATCATGGCCTACCCCTTTAAAAAGAAACTATATCCCACTGTCTAAAGAAATAAGGATGAATGCACACTGCAGCTCTCTTCCTGGTACAAAGCTAAGAAGTGCTTCTGGTTATGGTTTTATTGTCCCTGGTTTATGGTTCTAACTGGTATCTGGTTCCACTACGCTCTTTGTCAAGTATGCTATCCCAGACTAAACTGTATGGTGTAAAACTTCCTGCCAGCCCCCAAAACTTATAAAAGCAAGATACTACCCTTTGTTTTGAGGGTTACTCTGAAGGCTCCTCTGTCATCTCCAAATCATCCCTCTCATGGTGGCTTTATCTTTCTTCTTCTCACTATGACTGGGGGCTTCACGCTCACTACGTGAAGGAGGCTTGAAAGAACTCAACAGAAATCCACCTCCTTAGACTCTCCCTCTAGTGCACTGGTGCTGAAAGTGTGTACCTCACTAAAAGATCTCTAAATGAAACTCCTTTCAGTTTTAAGAGGAAGTTTCTCCTTCCCTTTAAGGCCCAGGTTATGTTGTTTTAATGATATTGTACCCTTCTAATCAATGTTCTCCTACTCAAGGCTGAATCATGGTCTCCAGGTTTTTTCTCCTAAAACACTTCATTTCTGAATGACTATATGTCAACTCCCTTCCCAAACCCACAATGGCTGCTCTTTCTTTATTTTTATGTTTAATAGTGGAGTCATGTGGCATTGATACTGGTGTTTTACTAGAGAATTACCTTCAGAAGTCCCGGCTATGCTCCAAAGAGATGCATAAGGCACATATGAGCACAGCCATATTTAAACCCTGTTTTTAGAGGATTACAATTATCTTTAATGTTTGGAATGTGCCCAACACATCAATGTCTCTTACTGTGGATAAAAAAAAAAATCACTCACAGAGCTCATCACTGTGGTTCCCGTGCTTACTCAGTTGTCAAAAATGTCACGTTGAAACCACAGAGGACAGTGAATGCTCATGAGGACTTATAGCTCCTCAAGCAGCATTTTAAAGGATGAAACATTAGGTAAGATCACATCACAGAATCATCCTCTCAGCCGTCAGCAAATCTGTCCCTACTGCCTTCAAGGAAAACTAAATGTCTTTCTACACACACAAGTAGAAGCCTCATAATTTATTTAAACTTTTGTTTTTAGTCAAAATTTACCACCTCTTGTCACATAACAGTTCCTTCTTGTATATCACTAACTTACACCTTCATATTCTTGCTTTTTCTTGTTCACAGGTGGAAATGACAATTCTATTTTCTCAATCTTCAAAAATTGATAGAAATAGTACTGATACTTTTAATTTTACAATCTCCACAGATTCCCTCACATCTAGTTCACTATGATTTCTCTGCTGAGTCACTCAAGAGCTTCCTAAGTGGTCTATGAGCTTCTGCCCGGTCCTCAGAATGGTATATGTAACACAACAGCCAGAGGCATCCTTTTAGATATGTAAACCAGACCCTGTTGTTCACCCAGCAACCAGGACCATGGAGATATCTCAATCACAGGAAGACCTACACAGTCCTGTCTCATACTCTGTTCTCTTCACTTGTTCTGCCATAGCCAAAAAAGACTGGCTTGTCGCTCTGAGAACATGTCCTACATCCTCCTACCTGGGAGTGGAAGAAGTCTAACACACTCTTCTCTCAATGTCTGTATGGTTCTCTCTCAGCCCCCTTCAGAGCCCTGCTCACCTAGACCAGAGACCCTCCCCAACCTATTAAGAGCACCTTTTACTCGACTCCTTTATCTTTATATTCTAATCTATTTTATTGTTACTTTTAACTTCACACCAAATTAATTTGTTTTTCTGACCTGTCATTTTCTTTCCTCACTTCAATTTATAACCCACAGAAGACACCATCTGCTCAGTACTCCTTTGGACCTGATTCCCAGAATAGTGCTGGCAAGAAGTAAGCATTCAATTGAAGTTTTGGATGAGACAAACAAAGGAATGATGGTCATTATTTCATCAAACCATGGATTTGAAGTGGGCACATATTGAGTCTCTAACATATTAACCATTGAGAAGGGGAATAAGAACATCTCTTATCTCTGAAGACACTTATTTCTTCTATCAAAAACATAGGCTCTACACACTTCTGAGAAACAGAAGGAACACAAACGTTTTTAAAAATAAACTGAAGATTTCATGGACAGGTAAGACACCTTTTTTAAACACTTATGACAAGACTGAAGACATAAAAGAATGATGGTAATCTGGAAAAAATTAAAGACATGGACAGTAATCCATGGGTTCACTACATAACAAGTACTAATACTCAAGTATGACATCTAAAATAGAGCCGCTGTCACCACTCACGTTGGAAAATGGATAAGTCAAAGAGACCCTTTTCAATCATTCAACTCATAGAACTCTACGCAAATGGACAGACAGTATCATCTGCTGCAGAAACACTCTACAAATATAGTTACTCACTTGCAACCAGTGGCTCCTCTTCTGATGGTCTGAAGAAAAAGGAGACTTTTTCCAAATCAAATAGAGCAACCAGTGTATCCTCCAGCATGGCTTGTTCATCTTTCTACAATTAAGGGAAAGAATCTGTAAGATGACTGGACATGTGCTGTCAGTTCCCATGGTGCAATGGAAATCCAAAGCAGAATCATCATTTCTGTTTTATTCCATAGAAAGCACTAGTACCAGCACCTGCCTGAGAACTCCTGGTCCAAAATGAAATCAAGAAGTCCTACATGGTGACATCTTCTTTGTATGGTTGTGTAGTTTTCTGGTTTTGTATTTTTTTAATATTTAAATGATTATGTACACAATTTTCAGACTAGCTTGTAGATAGAATCTAATTATAATGATCTCATTTACAAATAATCTATGCTTTTGGCCTTTTACTTCTAAAAGCTCACAAAGTAACAGCTAAGAAGCAAAAAAATCTTTATTTTTAAGTTGAAAGCTACATTAAATCACAGTCATTCTGTTTTATAATAATTTATTCATTATTCAATTACCGCTTATTAGAATCAAGATAAAAGCAATTTCCATGTATATATATTTGTCTTCCAAAGGGCTTACATATAAATATCATGCTCACATCACCAGCTTTGTGGAGTCCTTAGTCTAGAATATGAATAAGCAATCCAATTCATTTCAACCATTTGTCTCATTTCTGTAGTAAGATTTCCCATGCATAAAATAACAATCCTTTAAAAGCACTTTCATTACACTCATCCTGCTTCAAAGCACAGTAAGCTTTGAGCAACTTGTTGAAGTATATGAAGCATGTTGAATTGCTTGAAAGGATAATTCATGTTATTTAGAAAACAAGTGCTGGGGCTGGAGAGATGGCTTAGCAGTTGAGAGCACTAGCTGCTCCTCCAGATGACCCAGGTTCAGTTCCCAGCATCCACATGGTACCTCACTACTTTCAGTAACTCCAGTGCCAGAGGACCCAACACACTCACACACACACACATACATGCAGGAGAAACATCAATGTACATAAAATAAAAATAAACCATTTTTTAAAAATGAAAACAAATGCTATATTAAGAAGTAACTCCTATGTGTAAGGTTAATTGTGTCATCATTATGAGCCTAAGTACTCTGTAGAGAATGTAGTAACTGTTAATAAGAAGGCCAGAAGTGAGCACCAGAAATGTGACATCACTGAGATATGCCCACGAGCGTGTGGGTGCACATACACCCATGGAGGCTAGAGGTGGATGCCAGGTGTTCTGTTCTCTCTCTTTTCACCTTCGAGACAAGGTCTATAATTGAATCTGCAGCTAGCCTAAACAGCAAATTCTAAGGACCTTCCTTCCTACCTCTCCCCTCTACAAAATTAGAGTTACAGGCATGCAAGAAGGCAAAAACAGTTTCATTGTTGGTGTTTGGTTGGTTTTGGTTTTGGTTTTGATGTGAAATGTGGGTGCTGAGGATTCAAACTCAGGCACACACAGCAAGAGTTCTTACCCACTGAGCCATCTCCCCAGCCTCCTAAACCTCTTTAGAAGCAGCAGAAAGAAAGGAACCTACTACCTGGAAGTTTATGGCAGGACTGAAAAAAATCACCCTTTTTCTGATGTCAAGGAATAGAGTTAGGAGAAATGTTCCAAACATCTCAGCCTCTGACCACAGCAGTGTGAGCCATGCTGTTTCAGTGACTGTGGTGGAACTAGGGACAGCTGGCTGTGTCTAGAGCTCTCGATAGCACAGTCCATGCTGGCTGTGGCTTTCAGAGACCCACAGTCACAGGTGAGCTTGTGCTTTGTGTTATTTATTTATTGGTTATAATTTAATTTCAACATGTCTCCCTTCCTCTTCCTCCCTCTGATCCTCCCAAGTATCATTCCCCACTCTCCTTCAAATTCATGACCTCTTTTTTGCAGTCAATACTATCGCACGCAAATGTACATACATATATATTCCTGAATATAAAATGTTCGGTGCATTTGATGCTATTTGTATGTACATTTTCAGGGCTTTGCATTCTTTTTTTTTCCAAGGCAGGTTTTCTCTGTGTAGTTTTGGTGCCTGTCCGGGATCTCGTTCTGTAGACCAGTCTGGCCTCGAACTCACAGAGATCCACCTTGCTCTGCCTCCTGAGTGCTGGGATTAAAGGCCCGGCCCGGCTTCTTTCCATTCCTTTTTTTTTTTTTTTTTTGGTTTTTCGAGATAGGGTTTCTCTGTGTAGCTTTGCGCCTTTCCTGGGACTCACTTGGTAGTCGAGGCTGGCCTCGAACTCACAGAGATCCGCCTGGCTCTGCCTCCCGAGTGCTGGGATTAAAGGCGTGCGCCACCACCGCCCGGCTTTCCATTCTTAATACAGAGGTTCCCTTGACTTTTTTTTTCCAGTAAACTCTGATTGAAAAAATCAGTTACTGGAATAAATTTAAAGGTTTCACAAGGCTAGTTTTTAAGAGGAGCGCAGTTTCATTGAAATATGTAACTCACAGCATACAGAATTCACCCAGTCGAAATACACAGCTCAACATCTTTGATGCATGTAGAGCTGAGACACTTCAGTCATCATCTAATTGTAGAATATTTTCACCATCTCTAAAGGAAACTGAGCATCATTAGGCATTCTCCCGGGGACATCTACCTGAGCTCTTAGCTCCAGGCAATCAGATGTCTACTTTGATCTCTGAAATGTATCCATTCAGCATGTTTCATCTCAGTGGAAGCAAACTGTGTTCTCTGTTGCCAAGATAGTTTCCTTAGGATTGTGCTTCCAAGATTCATGTACAATCTAGCATTCATCAGTACTACAAATTGTCGATGCCTGAATAAGATTTTATTATATGAAACACAGCATTTAACTTACACAGTCATCCACTGATAAACACCTGAGTTGCTAACAGTCTTTATGTATTTTGGGTAACATTGATAGGACTATTTGACACACGTTCTTAAGTGACTAGAAGTTTGGGTTTCCACTGGATATTACCTAAGGATTATGTCTTGAAGAACTGGCAAGCTGTTTTCCAAAGATGTTGCATTATTTTACATTCCTGTGACTCATTTCTGAGGACTATAGTTTCTACAGATCCTCACAAACACTGGTTACTGTAGAGGACTCTTTCTTTGTACTTTGAGTTACATTCTCTAATGGCAGCTGATACTGATTATCTGCCATGTGCTTTTACATCTTCGAGGTCAGTATCTACTCAAATCCTTTCCCCCACTTTTAAATTAGATTTTTTGTTTTTGTTTTTTTGTTTTTGTTTTTGTTTTTTGAGACAGGGTTTCTCTGTGTAGCTTTGGTGCCTGTCTTGGATCTCAATCTGTAGACCAGACTGGCCTTGAACTCACAGAGATCCACCTGGCTCTGTCTCCTGAGTGCTGGGATTAAAGGCATGCACCACCATCGCCAGGCCTTAAATTAGACCATTTTTTAAAAATAACTATTGAGTTTCAAGGGTTCTTTATACATTCTAACCTACACAATTCATTGCCTCTATGATTTGTAAATATTTTCTCCTAATCTTGGAGAGTTCAAACAAAATTAAGCTTAAAGTCAAAGCTGCAGCAACTGACTAGATATCACAAACTTTAAATAAAGAAAAAATAGAATAGAAATGGAATCTCACTCATGCATTCATTCATTCATTCATTCCTTCAATCAACAAATGCTGCTACTATGTCAGGAAGTAGCCTGGCTATCATACATAATTTACAATGGATATGCTGTGGCTTTTGTTTTTGGTTTTTCAAGACAGGGTTTCTCCCTGTAGTTTTGGTGCCTGTTCTGGAACTTACTCTGTAGACCAGGCTGGCCTTGAAACTCACAGAGATCCGTCTGGCTCTGCCTCCCAAGTGCTGGGATTAAAAGTATGCGCCATTGCTGCCTGGCTGGATTTTATTTTTAAACACTTTGCCTAAAGTATCTTACTTTAAATTAACCAAATAAGTAATTTATTGCCCCCAAGAAGTCAAGAAGTGCATAGAAAAAGAAAAAGAAGTGCATAGAATCTTTTCTAAATAATCTACTTCTCTTAGCTACACTGAGATGGATGCCATTACTTTATCATTTCAGAATCTTCTTTGAATGTACAGTACAACCATCACCTCCCTACCCAACAGTGTGAAAAATGCTATTTTGCTACATGAACACATCTCTATTGTTTTCAACCTATGTTACTTGGTAGCTACATTTTCCACTTGAACTTTAGTTGGCAGATGAAACAGGCTCTCGTGTTCCAAATCAGAATTCCATTTAATAGCCGGGCGGTGGTGGTGCACACCTTTAATCCCAGCACTTGGGAGGCAGAGCCAAGCGGATCTCTGTGAGTTCAAGGCCAGCCTGGGCTACCAAGTGAGTTCCAGGAAAGGCACAAAGCTACACAGAGAAACCCTGTCTCGAAAAAAAAAAAGTCTCTATTTTTGAAATGGTTCACGATCCTTTTTTTTCATCTTCATGCATGCTGAAGTATGGCATTTTCTACTGCTGCAGTGTCCTGTCAATGGGAAGCACTCATCCAAAGGCAGAGCTGAAACGGTTTAGCATGTGCGAATCTGAAACAGACTGCCAGACAGTAGCTGCTCTGTGAAGCAGATTATCAGCCTCAGCGGGAGCTCAGGTATCTGGGAAGCTGTTGCTTCTGGCCTGAGTGGATTTATCAAAAATCCACTTTCCTCTCGTCAGTGCTCAAGCATCTAAGAATTACTAACACTGGAGTCTCTCCCAGCTTTTAGCAGCCAGAGACAAGGGATAAAATCAGAAAAGATGGAACACACCCCACATTCTTATTAAAACCTGAATGATCATAGGGAAAAAAAATCCCTTTAAAATAGTCGAATGATTATGAAGGTGACAATGAGGGAGAAATGGCCAACTACTCCATATTTGGTAATGTGAGCAGATAGGTTACAGCTAGTACAGACAACAGGAGTCATATTCCTTACCAAATTTGGTGACAGAAGTGACTGGAAGTGAAAAAGAACACCTGCATTTGCAATCTGGTCCAGCCACCTTCTGCTGGCTTCCCAAGTCTCCATTTCATTCTCCTTGCTGTTGTCGAACATCTGGTTTAAGGCGGCCATGAGCTGCTCAGAGAAGGCACAGACAGTGGCCACAAGACTCTGGCAGAAAACCATGTCTCTCCGGAGCTGAGTTTCACTATCTGTGATTGAAAAGAACACAAAGGAAGCTTTCAAATGTTGCAGTAGCCAGGTGTGATGGCACAGATTTTTAATCCCAGCACAGATCTCTGTGAGTTCAAGGCCAGTCTGGTGAGTTCCAGGACAGCCAGGAATACATAGAGACACCCTGTCTCAAAAATACAATATAGAACAAAAAAAAAAAAAAATGTTGCAGAGCCCACCGCCAGCATGGCACAATGACTGTAAGGGAGCAGTAGTAGTACACATACTTCGGCACTAGGCAACAGCACTCTGATTGGACTTAAAACCCACTCAGCATGAAGGAAAGCATGCTGTTACTAGAAACCTAGCTAAACAACCCAGAACTAGTTATGTCGTGGGTCTTGGAGAAGAACAACTCCACCTTATTAAAGCAACCTAATCCCTAACTGCATTCTAAATATCCTTATGCCCACAGAGAAGTGTAGTATTCACTCACTCCGCATGAAGGAAACTTCTCTTTGCAGTGAACAGAGACCATTACAGAAAACCACAACCAATCAAAAAACAGAGTTGTGGAGCTTAGTCTCAATGGATACATCTACAAAACAACTCCTGCTTGGAAGGTTCGGGAACACTGTGGGAGAGGGGATAAAAAGACTGTTAAGAGCCAGGGGATCAAGGAGTTTGCTGTGAGATTGTACCTTCTAGTAATGGCAGAAACCACACCCATAAAGGCTCACTACATGACTGTCTAAGCATGAGCTGAACAAAGACAGCAATAGGCATGCCCAAGTGGATGGGGGAAACCAATGAGGCCTCAACTCTACAGACAAAGAGCTCCAGACAACTAAAAAATAATGACAATGGGAGAAATAGTCTTCCCCGTGGAAGAGTACACCAATTGCCTATCCAATACCAAATGGTCAGCCCCCAAAATATGCACGTAAGTAATAACATACTGAGCAAGTTGCATTTATGTATTCAAAAATATATATCTGCAGATATCTATACATATAAGCACGTGACAACAACTAATAAAAAAAGTCCATGACTCTGCAAGAGAGCAAAGAGTATAGAGAGGAGGGTTTGGAGGGAGGAAAGAGAAGGGGGGAAATGACGTAATTACAATTGCAAAAAATGTTGCAGAGTGAAAACTTTTTTTTTTTTTTTTTGAGGCAAGGTCTCTCTGTAGAGCTCTGGCTATCCTGGAACTCACTGTGAAAGACTAGGATGGCCTTGAACTCACAAAGATCCACCTGACTCTGCTTTCTAATTGCTAGGATTCAAGGTGTGCACCACTGCACCCAGCTTGAAAATGAATTATTAAGCATATACCAAGGCTAGTGTTTAATTTTCTCACTTAAGGGGAAAAGGTTGAGTTTATTTAATAGCAAAATTTTCTAGTATTCTTTTAATGAGCTTTAAACATTAGCCTAGATCAGAAATGTTTAAAGAAGTCTCCTTGGATGGGGAAGGGGATGCTGTGAAATGCTGTCCCCTGGACTTGACATGGTTGTTGTACACAACAGACTCGCAGAAGCTATGAGCACATACATAAGACCTGCACAGAATGAAGCCAGTTCAAAATCCGAGCATGTAAGAGGAAAGGGCTCAACAGACCCTACCGCTAGCTGACAAGCTACTGAGAGCTGATGGCTGTTCAGGGAGAGAGAGGCCCATTTTTAGGAGTGTGGCCACTGAGAGGTTCTCTGTGCCCTAATGGACAACCCTGTGCCAATATGCACATAGACAGCAATAATTCAAGTTGGTGGGCTAAAAATAATAAGAATAAGAAAATAAAATAAATAAGGAAGACATGAAATTGGGAAGGAGATGTGATCAGAGGTCCTGGGGGATATGGAGCAGGGCAATAAGGGATATAGATGATCAAGTACACTAAATATATGTATGCAAATTCCAAAGAATAAAAATTAAAATAAGAAAGTCCTTCATAAACACTATGACTCTATTTTGTAATCATTAATTTATTTTGTAAGAACTTGAGGAAAAAATACAAAGCTTTCTTATTCATATTTTTACCTTATATGACACAATTTTTATTTGCTAAAAAGACTCAAAGTCTAACTATACAGTTTGTGCTGACAAACTGAATATTGTTAATATTTTTAAAATAATCACCTTCAAAACCTACCCAAATATTAATGCATGTCAAGAGAGCACATTTGCTGGCCAACTGCTTGTACTAGTAAACAAATATGCACCTCATGAATTACTCATTCAGTATCTTGGGTAGTAAATATGTCTACATTTATAAGACTGGGGATGTCTATATTTTCCCTGATACCTAATAAATTTAATTTTAGCATAAATTGATTTAATATGTTTAGGGGAAGTACTATCGAACAGTTGAGTGGGTTTTGCTAACTCTGAAGTTATCCTTTCCCTGTGACCTACCTCTGCAGGGCTTCTTTATTAATGAAGATGATAGACATCTGGGGCTCATTTGGCATCAGTACACACTCCAGCCTACATAACCATCACGCCCTACTTTCGGCATGGGGTGAAATCCATGTGCAAAATAATCTCCCCATCAAAGTGGGCTGAGTATTTTGAGAGCTTAAAGAACCTTGTGAAGGGAATACCTAATACCAGCAGTGGTGTAAAATATAAAGATAAATGATGTCTTCAACACTGAGCTCCCATTTTATTGACAGAGACGTCATTTTTAAGTCATTTACCAAGAACATTGAACATTTGTCTTTAATTACCATCGAAATCATGTTTCCATATAATACAACTGCTTTGTGTTAATTTTAATGTTAGGAGCATTCACTCTTGACATTTTTCTTAGGAAATAGATTAAATAGTAAAATATCCAATATTATATTTAAAATATTCATTTATTAGTTTTAACTACATGAATGGTCTCCTTTGGTAGACCAAAAGGGTTGAATATGCTAATTCCATAAGGTTAACATATTAATTTAACCAACATGTGTACGTTAGATGACTCCCTCCAATAATTCTATACCATGTGCCCTGTGCTGCTAAACGGGAAAGACGTTTGGCGGGTGTCTATCCAACATGAAAACTGGGAATTAACTTTACTAAACTCTCAAGAGAGAAGCAAAACACCTGTTTTGAGTTGTACAAATCTAACAGAGTACGCATTCAACAACTGTCTACTGAATGAGTGAACAGAAACAATGAAGCATGGGTGCTGACTAATGAATGGAAATGCAGGAGCTCAGGCTCTGACTTCCTGGAATCGGTGGATTTACTTTAACTGAAGAGCCAAACTCACAAAGCCTGTGAGCTCAAAACTGAAGTAAGGAGCCGGCCATCCCTCTTCTTTGACAGTTACTTTGCTTTTTAGATGTCCTAGAGCAAAAAAGAAAACCTGGATAAACTTCAAAAAATACTCAGGAACTGTTACAGGAATAGTCTTACCTAAGCCTGAGAATAATTTAATAAAATAAAATTTGGAAGAAATTGCTAATATCAAAAGTGGGAAGCCATCATCTAGGGAGGAGAGGGTCCGGCTCCTTTATCAGCATGAATAGAAATCACAAGAGTTAATAACTGTACTGCTAGTAAAAACAATGATGTCCAAAGTGCTTCTGAAAAGAAATTCTTAAATTTTGTTTTTTATATCTCCCCAATACTTAGACACTTCATCTCCTCTCTCTTACTATATTCTTTATACATGTAAGCCAACTTTCATTCAACCATTATCAAATCTGAAGAGATCACAATTCATATTCATTAATCTTTCTAACACCAAAGTGCTGATAACTCCAGATATACATTGTTCTTGCTCATTGATTCATTTTTAACATTGAATATCCCAAGAGAATGAAGCTTAGTATCAATTATTGGAGTAGGAGGAGCCCCAGTCAGAGCCTTGGCCACATTTCTAGCCATAATAGAATAACAGAGGTAGAAATGCAACAGTGGCCTTTGAATTTTAAGCTAATGAATTTTTTAATTAAAGATACCAAATAAATGCTCATTGCTTTATGAGGTGACAGTCACCACTTGGCTCTTTTGAGCAGACTTCATAGGTATTCCCACTTGTTATTCACAGTTCCTCAATGTCACATTCCCCTCCTTTCATCCCACAATGCAGCAAGATTTTAAAACTGTAACAAAACGAAGAAGTGTGGGTACAAGACCTGTACTGAGCCTTGCAGTTAAGCTCAGCACCCCTCCAACATTAAATGCCTTGCTAAGTGGCTTTACAGCCCATATTTTATTTCTATGCCTCATTAGTCAGAAGGATAGATAATCCACAGACTTTAACGCAGTGTTTAACAATCAATGCATTGAAAGACTGGACGTTTTTGAATTATTGAAATACTGAAAACTGTGAAATTTTCTGTCTCAGGAAACATGGTGAACTTATTTCTGCCATCACAGACCCAGGACATCTCTCTCTAAGATGGATAATTGATAGCACTGTGAGAGTTTTCCCCACCCCCATTGGATTATTAGTGTATCAAGACCAGAAGTGGTATATCACATGAATTATACCATAGACTTTAGAGGCAATCAAAGAGCATTCAGCTAGTGTCTTAAGGCACAGGATTTGGACCTGGTCATATAACTCAGCAATAGAGTGCTTCCCTGGCATAAACAAGAAAAAGGCTTTGGATTCAACCCCTAGTACTGGAAGAAAAAAAGAACTAAGACAAGATTCATTTCCACTTACTACTTCGCAGGTCTCTAATAAAGACAAACAGAATTTTAAAAAGCAAAGCAGTTCTTAACAAAATGCATCTAATAGGCTTATTGCGGCAGCTGCTCTTTTCTTAGCACGTAGCAGTGCTTGGCACTGAATGGGAACCTGGTTGTGTTACTGAGCAGTATGACAGAGACATGAACCGGAATCTGTTTCCTGCCAACAAAAACATACACTCTTTTCCTTTAAATTCAAAATTCCCCAATGTCCTTCTGTACCAAAGCTCTTCTCACTTCCCAGTCTTATAAAAAATAAAAATAAAAAAAGAACTTCAGCAAGCATCTTAACAACTATACCCAGCTTCTAGCAAAAGAAGGTTTGTGTGACAGCTTGCTAATGATTTTGGTAGAGTAAGACTTTTCTTGTAGTGGGAATATATTTAAAAAAAAATGGTTTTGTTGGTATAAAAAGATTCAATTTCCGTTCAATACTTCAGTTCCTACTATACTCATCTTCTATAAACAAATTCAATACTTCATGTAATCTCAGCTATTTACAAGTCTAAGTGCCTTAATTTACTGCTCAAAAGAGAACCCAGAAGGGGACAGAGATACATAGACATACTGATGGGCATTATACTGAAACAGAGATGGTAGGGGACAAAGAAAAACAAGCAAAGACATGGAAACCAAGACTTCACAGACTAGGAATGGTAGTAATGCCATAGCTGGTCAATGGCTGTCTACGGAGGGAGAAGCAGTCTCCTCCACAGATGAGCTCCCACACAGAGTGTCCAATCCCAAGTGGTCAGCCTTGGATACATGTACATACAAGCAAATCTAAATGGACTCAGTAGATTATATAGAGGTGTGTATGTCTATATATGTATATGTATGCAACAATAATAATGCAAGAAAAGATCACAGATTTGAGAAAAGATACACAGGAGTTGGAAGAGGGAGTAGAGGGAGTGATGTAGTGCTTATGCATAAAGTTCTTAAAAAAACAAAACACACACACACAAAAAAACTTTTATCTTTGACTTCTAATAAATATGGAATATTTCCAAAAGATTAACAAAAAGGGTTAAGTAGAACATTTAGCAGATATGGTCTATCCTTTTCTAATGAAAAACATAATTTCACAGGCAAAATGACGGCATAATTTGACTTTTGTTTAAATGCCATCCCATGTATAAAAGGGAAGGGTGAGTGAAAAAAATAACAAAAAGAACCATAAGAAGAAAAAAATAAAAATAAGAAAAAGACGCTGCTGCCAGCTGGATGTGGTGTCCTTTGCCTGCAATCCCACCTGGATGTGGTGTCATCTGCCTACAATCCCAGTTGGGTGTGGTGTCACCTGCCTGCAATCTCAGCCCACAGGAGGCTGAGCCAAGAGGATCCCAAACTTCAGGTTGGGCTATATCCTGAAGTGTGAGGCTATCTTGGGCTACATGAGACCCTATCTCAAAACATACACATAAGCACACACAAACACCACAACCATATGCTGAAGCAGCCATCTGAACACTGAAGCTACACAATCCAGGACCAATTTGGAACTAGCGAAACCAAGTTTGAAATTCCAAAGTGCCTTTTGCCATTGCTTGAATTTACTCACTGAAGACTATTTTGGTGAACCATCATGATATCAAAGATCTGAGTTGAATGAACACCATCTACTAGTTATTATTATCCTCCCAAAACATATGTGTTCTCCTTTAAAACTGTGGAAACAATAATAGTTGTCCCTAATGAAATTTATAAAAATGAATCTATGAAATATGTCTTTAGAATAGTTCAAAAATGTAAGATTTTTTGCTGTTGTTACTGTTATTAATTAAAGAACAAGGCACAAACTAACCAATAAATTAACTAAAAGCCCATTTGTTAGACTCTACTCATTCATTCATCACCAAAACTTTCCAAGTTTAGTAAGCTCTAAAATTGTCACAAATTACACCCTACCTTTATCCACATAGTTGCAATATAATTTTGAGTGTCCTGTCTTCAAAAGAAAAATCCCAAGACAGGTGTGGCAGCATTTCCCAGATATTCAAATGGTTGAGGCTGTAGGATCACTTCAACTAAGGAGTTCAAGGCTAACTTGGACAACTGAGTGAGAAGCTGGCTCTTGAATCTTAATAGAGTAAATAAATAAATCACAAGCCAGTAAAGGTCCTGTCTCCACTGTTGCGTTGGAACCAGCTACTAGGTGCCATGGTGCGCAGATGATGCTGAGCTCTTACACACTTCCACAGTATCTACTTCCTGAATGCTGGCTTTGGGAGTGTGTGCCATCACACCATGCTGGGCATGCAACCAAGGGCTTCCTGACTGTTAGATGGGCATTCTACCAAGGGAGCACATTCTCAGACCATCCATCACTCTTACATTCTTACAACACCGATTTGGTGAACATTTGTGACAGCTACCACTTTAGGTAGTTGTTGATGGTGAAAATAAGTAATGCTGGCTTTGAGGAGGCTAACGACCTGCTATCTGTAATTGTCCTGCTAGCTATGTCAACACTCCTAACAACGTATGGTAGAAGGGCTTTAATGTAAGATCTGTAAGTATCTTATATATACAGTATTTTATATAAATCCTGGTCTCATGATAAATACCATATCCACACACCAACTATTCCCTTTGCCACAGCCTACACTCCTTCTCCTTGTTTTGTTGAGGTGAGGTATTGATGTGCAAGCCAAAAGAGGTCCGAACCTGAGATGCTCCCTCTTCATTGGCTTCCCAAATGCTGGAATTGCCTGCCTATGCTCCCATGCCCACTTCCTCTTTCTCTTAGTAATGAGACAGTTTTAATGTGTGTTTATATGTATTTTCATATGTACTTATAATCCAAAATGAGCTTAAGCTTTTGTGTTCTTATTAAAACACTTAAATACATTGAAAAAATCTTTCCAGTACTTTAGAGAAGGCAGGAGTCACAGCCCCATATATTTCTCCAAGCGGCAGAAGGCATTGATTTCCTATTTTAAGACCTTAATGATCCCGGCCACATTGCTTCAGATAGTAAAAATAGGGTAAAATATTACCTGAGTTTTCAAGGAGAGACAGTAGTATCCGACACTTCACCTCTGCAGACAAAGAGAGCACACTTATTAACTGTCCACCCTGCTTCCGCAACACACATGACATCGTATCCTGGTAGTAAAATTACCGTGGTCTTATTATATTAGGTAATCAAAATGCCATTCACTTGACATTCTACTATTGCCCATCTGCTTAGATAAATGCTATCAACTGCTCAAGATGCTAGAACATCTTTCAATTCTGAATTACACTATAGATCACCATTCAAATACTGCCCAATTCTAGGTAATCCTTTGCTACTTTAGCCTATGTGCTATTCTCTAACATATGTATTATAAGCTGTGTTGCTAAGCTGTGAAAATAATAGTTGCTACTATAACTAAAAATTTTAGATACAAATGCATGAATATACATTAATATACTCTACTATTCCATCCCACACAGGGCCAATCACAAATATTTGACAAGTATATATTACTTTTGTACTTATCACTGTGTCACTTGACTTCTAATAGTAAAGAGTTCCTTCTATTTAATCAAGATTATGGGATGTAAAAAAGAGTTACAAATCATCCTGTTCTATGATGTATGATAGTTGTGAAGAGGGGGTGGACTCTGATCAGAAATGAGGTCAACATTTCAAAGGGCAGTGAAGTTTACAAACATGACTGCAAAAACAAACAGATTTCAGAGGCAGAAAGCACACTCAACTGAGAACCGATTTGTTTACTCTAGCTTTACGGCATTAGAAAACTTAAGAATTGCTTTTAGTCTCAGCTCATTTATAGATAATACTTTATATAACAGCCTGTGTTAGGAAAATGAACAGGAAATATACTTAAGGTCTTTGCAAGCTTTTTAAAGTGCTGTATATACATGAAGAGTGCTACTACTCTAACCTAGAGCTGGCTGAAGCTGATAGAGACTCCACAATGACAAAATGCTTCACAGAAACCTAAGTTTAGACCACCAGGGAGAAGGAACTTATGTGGGAATAGTGCCAGCAAAGAAATATATCAGAAGATGAACACCATATCTAATTAAGACACTAGGATTGGGCCACAATTATGAAGTTGACGTGAAAAATAGCTTATAACATTAGATTGACAAGTTTAGACTCATCTGGGAGACACCACTACCAGGCTCTGGGATAGAAGAATGTACCATGAACAACTCATTTAAAAGAAAACCTAGCAACAGTGTGTATAGATCAGAAAACATGGAGAGAAGGATAGAAAATTATCAGCATTATGAAGGCAAGGTATGTAAAAACTGAAAAACAAAACATGCCTTATGATACTGGGACAAATACAGACAAAAAAGAAAAAAGAAAACGTAGGTTTCTGGGAGAAAAATAGTAGATCTTTAAAAGAATGTCATTTTAAAGGAAAAAAGAGGAGAAAATCTCGCCACTTACAAATCATGTGAAACACCCCTTCCTGTAGGGAGAGTGCTCATTAAACTCGCAGGAAACCTAGCAGGTTCAGGAAGCTCAGGAAAATGAGAAGACGCACAAAGGCCCTCCCATTGGCTGTGTGAGCAGGAAACAACTGCAGGGGCAAGGAGACTTCTCAGTCATGTGGCTGCCCCAGAACTGTGCAAGGAACACACACACTGATGCAGCCATCTTAAGCCACCACACATGTTGGGATGGGCTTTCTGGTGATTACCCACAGGCTGTGAGTAGTCACCCTTCACCCCTGCTCCTGTCAGCTACCCCTCACCCCTGCTCCTGTGAGTCACCCCTCACCCCTGCTCCTGTAAGTAGCCCTGATAAACTCTGAACTTGGATGGAATCTCTCTTTGGTCTGTCATAGCATTATCTGGAGTGAGGGGGTATTTCTTTGTTTCTTCCCAGGAAAAGTCAGGTAGCACAAATTGAGCATAAATTTAAGGGGATGGTAGAATCAAGTAAATGTATCTGAATTTAGCTGGTAACATGAGACTATACTTAGCTGAAAGATTAAGAAGGAGACAATTAGCAATTTTTTGACATCTCAGTCAATCAATACCTCATTAAGGTGACTACCTTCTATATTACCTTCTCCAGTAGGCTATGTATGGATGGAGAAATAGTGATCTAACAATGGAGTGGCACTGTAGCAATCCTTCTTATACAAAGGTCATAGGGTCATGATGTTTTGATACCATATTTGGTATAAATTTTAAATCAGACATCAGGAAACATAAAAAATGGGAGCACTCCATTGACATATGTAAAACACAAATTTCTAACCAAGTATCAATATTTTTTATCTATTAGTATCCATGGGGCTACGTCTATTACATCACTCCCTACAGTCTGAGAAGTAGGGTGAAAATTACATTAAACCAAATGGAACAAAGTGGTAAAAAACTGGGGAGGTTACCTGTTGTAGATATCACTCTGTATAAATAAACACTGATTGGCCGGTAGCCAGACAGGAAGTATAGGCAGGACTAATAGAGAGGAGAATTGAGGGAACAGGAAGGCAGAGAAGGAGACGGTCTGGAGCCGCCGCCAGGACAAGCAAGATGTAAGGTACCAATAAGCCACAAGCCACGTGACAAAGTATAGATTAATAGAAATGGGCTAAATATAAGAGTAAGAGCTAGACAATGATAGGCCTGAGCTAATGGCCAAGCAGTTTAAATAATGTAAGAGTCTGTGTGTTTATTTTGTAAGTAGGCTCTGGGACTGGCGGGACTTGGTAGGAGCTGGAGAGAAATTCTCCAGCTACAGTTACCTGAGGATATTCCACATCACAACATCTGATTTAAAAATAATGGTGGTATACCCTCTCCCTGGGCCAGCTCTGGCTGAAGCAGTAGATGGCAAATAAACTGTTTTTTAAAGACTCATTTAACACACAGACCATCTGAGTTTTCACCCAGAGTAACTGCATCTCAAATGAACTTAGAAAAATAGCTAGAACTTAACCATTCACTATAAGATTCTTAGGACATATAGTCAGACTAAACCAGCTACTGGAGTCTCATGTCCAAGGGTGGTACCAATGTTCACAACATCAATCAATCAAATGAACAAAGTATCTATGCAAGTATCTACTAACTCTATGGCTTCAAAATGTGCCTTGAAGAACAAAGAGCATAAAAACATATTAAGATAATTAATGTAAGATTCTAAAATGCTTTTTATTGAGTATTTTATCTACATTAGAAATGTGTATGTTAAAGATGAAATACTTTTACTAAAATGTAGTAAAACAAAGTTTAATGCATATGTCCATTTCTAACCAATATTGTACTTAATTGAAAAAATACACTTAAATCTATCTATTTTTATCATTATCAAAAACCTCAAAAGATGGTGAGCTCATCTGTATGAATTTGCAACTTCTGGGAACATTATGCTATTGAGAGTTAACTCTTCTGAGAAAATATGGCTTCCACTCCCTAAGACATGTGCTCCAGTTCCCAAAAGTGTCTTTAAAACCAATTCATTCTTAAAATATTCATTATTTGGGACAGTTTTGATTAAGAATTTTAATGGGATGTTGTAAGTGTCCCAGGAAACCACAGTATTAAGCCATATAATTAAAATATAGTCTAGAAGTCCAGTTACAAATAACAAAACATTTCAGCATTGAATAGAATCTGTTATTTATCTGGAGGCCTGCTCTACATACATCCAAATGTCCTCTCTATTTAACTCAGTGTTCAAAGCTGCTGTATTTGAGTGTATTTCTAATTTACCCTAAAACTAGAGTCACTGGAAGTATGCTAGAATCATGGAAATTATGTTTGCTGTGCACACTTCTCAAAGTTAGAGCTGTCAATATTTGGGGGTAAACGATCCTTTGCTGTGACAGACCATCCTACATGCTACAGTAGGCTCAGCAGCATCCTGATCTGTACCCACTAAGTGCCAGTGGTACACTTGCAGCTCTGACAATCAAAAACGTCTCCAGACATTCAGCCATTACCCTAATCTCTAAATCAGAGGTTGTAACAATTTTAGGATGCCATGCAAATAATGTCATGGCAGCCAGAGGCCATCAGCCAAGACCAAAACTTTAAAAACTAGTGATGCAGCCTACGAAGTTCATCAGATTCCCACACAAACATACAATAGACTTTTTAGGCTTCCTATAAAAATTAAGCTTCATGTACTTTTTGTTCATTCTTTATAATTTTCTCACGTGATTTCAAATTCCAAAGTTTTAAGCTCAAATTGTTTCACTTTGTCTATGCACAAGGCCTTATTTTATTCATGCAGAATCCTCTCCACAATACATTCTGCAGGCTTATTCCTTCTCTAGCTCCTCGCTCCTCACACACTTCATCCCTTTATTTTATTCAGAATGGAAATCACTGCAAAAAGTAATGAGGCATTACCAGACTTCTGGTTTTACTGGCTTTTTAAGTGACTACTGCTGATATCAGACAATGTTCTTTGCTTTTCATACTGACCTTCAACAAATTTTCTGATGTTCTGTGCAAGAGCCCGGACGCTGCTGGGAAGATTCCAAGGATCCTGCTTGAGGTGAAGCCTCAACCTTTTTGGGCAGCTCAGCTTTGCCTCCATTTCCTGTTGAAATTCTAAACAAATATGGAATATCTCTCCTAAGTGTCAACCAATTCTCAGTTAATTCCACTGGCTTCAGAATTTGCTTGCTTTTGTCCATTTTACCACGTTAAAACAGTGCTAATAAATTTCTTTAGAGGAGTTACAACAGAAAGTGTGTTTGTTAAATCTAAAAATCAAAGCTCAATGTTATTTTCTAAAAGGTATTCCACCCAGGAAGCAGATATAGGCAGAAACCCTGTTGTAAATACAGAAAAAGAGGTGGGAGAAGGGTACAGTGCTATGCTCTGTGGTCTGAAGCCTACCTGCCAATTCCATACTCCTGAGGCCCTTCCCCTCCATGGGATATGACCAGATAGACTTTATTCTATTGCAAAAGGAACTTAAGTCATTTGTGTCTCTAATTCATGAATTTTTGGTTTTGCCCCTAGAGGTATCAAGTGTTTTAAACTTTCAAAGAAACATGAAAAGTTTATAAAAGATATTGCAGTGATTTTTAATATTCATACATATGATCCAAACAGAAGAGGAGTTTGGAGAACTATGAAACAAAAGAAACAAAATTTTTCTGCAACATTTTTGCTTTATGACTATATTGTCTATTGCATGCTATCATTTAATATTTATTTCAAACATACCTTGTAATCCTCGGCCTGGTGTGAGACACTTGGTTTGCTCAAAGGCCCTTACAACAGCTTGCCCTTTCAAGAGGTTGGTTATGGAATCCATCTACCAAGGGTAGATTTCTGAGTGTTAGAGACAACCACAATACATAATATATAGGTATATATGAGTGTGTATATTATATATATATAATATACACATGTGCATGAAATTTTCTTAAAAATACTTTTCTTAAATGTTTTTTAAAACCCACAATGCTAGTGAAGCTTATCTTTAAGCAAAATGTTATAATTAACTCATATTTTCACTTAAACATTTCCAATTCTTCCTAGTAGTTTACAATAAATTGACAAAAAGGTACAAAACAAAAGTTTACTTCATAAAAAAGTGAAAGTTCAGAACTTTTAAAAAAACAGACTTATTTTCAAAGTACTCAAATTTTCAATATGATCATTTTTTATTATGATTGTAAAACATTTTGCAAAAGTGAAGTCCTGACATGAATGTTCAGACAATTGTAAAGGGTTTGAAACCAGAAATAACACTAAGCAGGGTACCAGGAAACATTCAGTCAACCCACCAACAGTCAAGAGGGTTTCTCCTGTTTATGGGGTTCTTTTCAGTTTGCCACATACAGTTTTCTATAAAACACTTGGTGTTCACAAGTATCCTTCGGGTTAGCTGTAGGAATGCCTCTTTTAAAGCAAAGGAGGTCAGGAGACAGATTGCATTCTCCTTCCTAGCTCCTTGCATTATATTTCAGAAATTTCTGACCTTTAATCTGGACAAAAGACCCACAACTGCCCCATCACACCTGGTTGAAAAGCTGCTCCAGGCAAGTGTGTATCTTGTCCTGTTTATCATGAGATATACGGACGCTGACAGGAAGTTCATCACCTATATATATATATAAAAAAGTTCAAAACCTTCATGTTATTTTTAAAATGTTGAAATATTCTTGTTTGATAAAATACAAGCAATTAAAAATGAGACCTTCTCCCACATCAGAAAAGGAATTGTATTAGGTCTCACAGAGCAGAAAAGCCAGTTGGATCATGCTGCTAAAACAGTCCAAAGCAACACCCCTCACAGGAAGCATAGAGCACAGAGCATCAACCTATGTTTTTCTGACGTCCCTCTCCCAGTTCACTAAATGGAAAGTTCCCTCGGGTGTACGTGCTTTCTAAAAAACATCCTCAGGCTGAAATGACTTCTTACACTACCACCCAAGCATTCATGACCAATGCTTTTGGTAAAACCTTATTTCCAGTGTACCTATAACCCTTCACAATGAAGAGGAAGAACAGAAGCCATACATTAAATAACACATTTAAATGTACTCTTCTTATAACTGGCATTTGGAAACTAGCTTTATCAGTCACAATGTAATGCGGGAGGCCACTGAGAATGACTAATAAGATTGAAAATGCATGTGGATCAAAGAAATGAACCCCCCTTTTGCAGGCATCTGTGATGTCGCTAACATCAAAGCACATAGGCTGTCTCCCACACGCACCTGAGTCCATCTCATCACTGTGGAAGTAGGAACTGCACTGGCTGCTGCAGATACTCGTGAAGGAGGCAATGGAATTCCTGTTGCTATTGCAGTCACTGCGGAAAAAGAGAATCTGTTTGCCCAGGTTTGTACTCCAGTGTGATGGCAAGAGAGAACAGTGCAGGCCCAATGTGAGCAGGGCAGAGGGATAGAGGAGAGAACACCATAAGGGAAGCCATTGCTTTGTGTGCTAATTAAAGTTACAGTAGAGAGTGCTTGCATCCTCCTGCTAATTCTTATCACATACATTTGTGCTGTAAATACATTTAAAAGTGTGTTCTATACAACATTATAAGAAAAAGAAACCTGCCCAACTCAATTTTTTCTCAATTTTTAAAAACACTCTTTTAAATTCAAACATTACAATTTTTCTTGTCATATAATTGATTCCTAAGTGAATTTTTGAAAATGTCTGGTTATAAAACCAGGAGTCATCCCACATAAGTCTTCATTATCTATTTAATAACAGTGGTTAGATAAGTTTCTGACAAAGTCTGTTTTATTACTTTTTTTTTTCTTTCTGATAGTTTATATTACAACTTACTGGGGACATCCCATCCTCGAGGTTCCCACACCAGTGACCTCATCTGCCTCCATGGATAACACTAAAAATGAAGACTATCTATGAAAAGAGTGTTTTAGATGCTGTGTGATTATGAGGATAATTCTGATTTTAGAAATAGTACCAGCGATTTTTTAACCCCTTAGAGTAAGGCAAAAGGACTTGATTTTAAATCTACATTTAGACTTTCTATCATAGTCCAGAGAGAGACTGTGGGGGTAATTTTAATTATCTGATAACTAGGATGTAAGGGAGAAGGTATTTTTAGAAATGTAATTTCCCACTGGAGAGAAACCACAGACTCCTATTATGGAGCATGCTGGTACTTTCAGAAGCTAAAAGTGAATGAAATAGTGAAGGTGTTCAATTCATCATTAAATCTCCAGGAATAATTACTTGATGTAGTTGTTAAAATCCTCTTTGGAAAATAAAATTAGGATGGCAGACTGATTAAGCAAGAAGCCATGAAGCGAGACCCCTGGTTGCCAAGGTGAATATCTACCCTACCTCCATGGACCTTTGTGTATCAAATGGAGTTGCTATCAGAATCTGCCACTCTAGGTGGTTGTAAGAGGGCGGTATTTTAAATTCCTCTGCTAAAACTACACTTTTAAAAAACTGTTCATTACTAGCTTGAGATAACCCTACCTGATGAAAATAATTTTGAAACAATTAATACTGACACATTTTTCTCATTGGAAATACTATGAACAGCAGCGAATATTTTTTCCTTCAACTGATATAAGTAAAACCAGAGATGCTGAAGCTGTACACCCAATGTATGTGGCTAGCTGGAAAAGTGCTCAAGTGAGAACTCTGGAGACAAGGTTTGGGGGAGAAAAGTACTTTCAGTGATGGACTCCTCAGAAGAGCCCTTAAGCAGGAAGGGGTGCTGGATGAAGTGTGTTTACCCCAAATTCTGAAGTTACAATCTAACACTCAGCACCTCAAAATGTGACCAAATTTAAGGAGACAGTCTTTGTAAGGTCATTAGGATGGGTTTTTAATCCAATACAACTATAAGAAGGGGATCTATAATGGGAGGTCACATGAGAAGACACCATAGGGAGACGACAATTTACATGTGAAGGACTGATGCCTGGAGTATATCCTTCCTTTAGTCCTCAGAAGGAACCAACACAATCAATGTCTTGGTCAGGCTTTTGAGTTCTAGAACTATGTGACAAAATCTGTTGTTCAAGTCAGCCAGTCAGGGGTACCTCATGCGATCAGTCCTGGCTAACTACTACAGAAACAGGCCCTAGAGGAAACAACCACAAAGCTGGACATGGAAGTGCAATACATCATATATTTTTTAAAAAGGGGGGAAAAAAGAACTGCTCTTTGCTAGCTAATAAACCATGATCAGAAGGACATTTTGAACAACTCCTATTACAGGGTTACACAATCAGCCTGTAAGAACAGTTCTCCGACAATAGGGCCACACTGCTGGAGGGAAAAAATGCTTGTTCCAAATAATCCGGATCATTAATGAGAACAACTTTAAAGGCAATGCTGTCCTACTTGAACTGATGGTTATTCTGAAACAGCAATAAATAAAATCAACCATCAACCTTTTTCTTTACAAGATCTTTGAAGAAAATAGAAACCTCACTTGAGTTTGTTGATGAAATGAGATGGAGGAAGGGCTCACCTGTAAGAGTCTCTGTTGCTGACGGTGTCGTGACCCGAGTCCTCTTGCTCATCTCCGGCCACGTTAAAACAGACCCGCTTGCTATTTCTCTCCCCCTTCTCGTTGTCACTGTCTGTTGGTATCACACATTCTGTTGTCTTACGCTCCAGCTTAGGAGAATATGTTATTGAAGACAGGAGGCTGCAATGTGACATTTTTAAAGAACATAAGTGCATGTTTTGAAACTAGCTCAAACAGATAACTCTTTTATTTGTTAAATGTGATAGGCTTACAAATATTTCCAGAGTGTTTCTGTGTTTCATGCCAAATAAACAGTATCTGTGTAAAAAATGTGTCATAGAATGTTTGGTTTTACTGCTCAGAAGCAAGACAGCAGCACACAATCAAATACAGAAGGCTGTATTCAAACCCTGCTTCAGCAACCTGCTGTTTGTTACCGGAACCGAGTATGGTGGAACAGAATAAGAAGTGTACCTAGCCCCCACGGCTGCACTGGGAATTAAATGTGAGTAACATTCTGTGCATAACACTTGTATTCCCTCCTGTCACTGGCGCCACTAGCAGTACAGCTTCCTCTAAATTGAAATCGTCCCTTTTGGAGGGACAGGAAGGCTCCTAAGACTCAGTAGGTTAAGGAAACTGAATAGGTTCAGGAAGGTCTCCCAAGCTAACAATTCACAAGGCCTTTGGGAGGACTATCAATCCAGCAAAGGATGGTTGGAGGGAGGAGACACTGCAATGGAGCTGTTTTCAAGCTGTCTGGGGAGTTCCAGGACACAGCATCACCCCATGCTAGGATGGGTCTTTCAACAATGCAGCTTGGGTCATCCATGCTCCTAAAAGCAACTTTCACACACACACACACACACACATGTAGCCCCAGTAAATTCATTCTTTAACCAAGCTAGACTTGAGTAGAGTCAGTTCTTTGGTCTGGCATTGGTGCCACATTGAGAGTTCAGAGGCTGGCCCCTGCCTCACCAGGAAAAGTCATGCAAGGAACTACTAACTGCAAACATTAACCATACTTTAATATCCCCGACTCATTCTCCCACCTTAAAGACCAAGCTACCCTCTGACTTCTGCCTCCAGCATAGCATTACCTATTTGACAGGGAGAATCCACACCATTAATCTCTACTCTCTGTTCTAACAGGCAGGAGCCCTGGATGTACTAACTTAGAGAGACTAAGCAAGGTGACCATACATGTCAGGCTCAAAGGAGGCAGGGCCACTTGCATTGGCAATCCAACTGGGATTAAAAAATGCACAAAGCTGCCCAATTAAAGAGTTTCATTCAATTGAGCTCAAGGGTATAATGCCTTGAGTTGGTGTAAAACCTGACGAAGACTGAGTAGTTACAATTCTAAGGCTAGAAGTTTAAGTGACACTTCTGTTAGAAGCATCTAAGTCAAAATTATATGAATATAAACTTGGTTTTTATGATCAAACAGCATGCTACAAACTTGCAAGATGAATTAAACTATAACTGAACTAATGGCCTATTGGTGACTTCTCTAGGTAACAATCACAGTCACATTTATAAAATACCTGTGACACTCAGTTCCAACCAATTGCACATTATCTGTGTATGTATTTGTTAATAGCAATGCAAATACTTTTTTTGGGTATTTCAAGACAACAGTTCCCATACCTCTTATACATATTGTACATGTGACATCAAACCCAATGCTGTGCTTCCACAGTAAGAGAATTGAGTAAACCCACAGTAAGGGATTTCACTGATTAAAAACATGTTTGGTTCTTAGTACTGTAAGTGTGGTATTCAAAAACCACAGGAAAGTCTCTGCCCTGTTGGAGTATCAATTTCACTGGGAGGAAGTAACAAACAGCAATCTTTATAGTTCATCGGATGGTGACAAATGCAAAGTTCTAGGAAATAAATAGAAAAAAGGATGGCGCTGGGCATTGGTGTGCCTCCACAGTAGTGCACTTGCTCATGTAGCCTGTTCCGTGACCCACTAGATTCAGTTCAGAGCTACAATTTCACATAGTTTGGTCAGGGAAGTTCTCACTGTTAGGTGATGCTTGAATAATGTGTGGCATTTTATAGTTGTTAGACACCAGTGAAAACTGAAGAATTCCATTGCTCAAGACTCTGTGAACATTTTCCATAGCACAAAGTGATGATGAATTATCTTAAAGACAGTTTCTCTATCTTGAAAGATATTTCTAGGCCTTGTAAGACAGATTGTACATTTATTCACTCCTTCCCTCCACAAGATGAAAACATTAGACTAAGTCCAATTACCCAAGCTCCTACTGCAGAGACAGATGAACCTTGCATACCAAGGAGGAAAGGCATGCAGTTCTCATCTCACAGGGAGCCCTCTGTGCTTGTGGGTATTTTAAATTAGAAGTCATGGGGCTGAGCATAAACAGTTTTCTCACAGTAATAAGAATTGTATTCACATTTTAAACAGTTGCAATGTACTTGTACTGACCCTCTGGGAATGAGAGTTTAAGCTTACAAACAAAACAAATGACAGGGAAAAAAAATCCCATGCATAACATTTCTAGATTCCAAGAAGCAACAATAAAGTATATATATTTTGTGTGCAGGCAAAAAATTCTTTCCTTTGTTTTTGCTCATTGAGAACATGCATCTATCTACCAAAGGTCCACTTAATTAAATTATGAGGAGAACCCTACTCCAGAACAGTTTCCTTTGGATGAAACACTGATGGACAACAACTTCTGTGCACACTATAACTCACCTACCTGTGTTCCAAAATACTATCATCATAGCACTTCTTGGTTCTTATAGTAGATGTGGTAAATATGGACCAGCTATTAATTCATTTAAATCTAAATTCCACCTTATAAAAGAGGCATTGACTCTATTTTAGCTGGCGGGGAGGAGATGAGAGACATATACTGTCACATACATACACTGCGAATTAAGTGAATTTGATTTCTCTGCATAAGTCTTACAAACTGGAAAGGGTGGATGGTCACTAGTGTACATATCAAAGTAGGAGATACCTTCCTAGTCCTCTGAGGATGGGCGTATCTACACAAATCGCTTTAGGTGATATAAGATGAATGATGTGGTGTGTGTTACTTACAGTAGAATCCTATATGCCTGGGTAGAACCACCTTCCTCCTTTCTTTTGCATGACAATCAGTAGCATTCTAGTTAAAGAGGCACCTGTCTGCTCCTCTGAGTAAGGACAATTGCCCAGTGTGGACATGAAGAATGAATAAAGACACCCTTGTTTCTTGAAATCTGTGAGATCTTTAGCATTCCCTTGAACAACATAGGGGGATACAACACGAAGGTGTGTGGAAAGCAGATGTCAGAGAAAGGCTAGTGTCTAGGGAGGAGGAGCTTTTACCTTCTCTCTATGGATCTTTCTTAGCCTGACTCTTGAAAGTCCAAGTGGTTGGCTGACCTGCAGACCTTCTCAGGAGCAGGGTCCACCAGGCAGAGCACCCTCATCTAGGACTACAGTTGTCATTTTTCAGGGACAGAATGAGAGTGGTGAAGCTGGAACTCAGTGACATGAGCTTGGGGCAGATGATGCAGAATTTTGCGGGCTAGAAAAATAGATTTGATCCTACAATTGGCTATCTGGGTCAGTGTGCTCCATATCCATGGACTCAATCAACCAACCATAGATTAAAAATATTCCTAAAAAGCATTCTACCTGCATTACATATGTGCAACATTTCCTTGTTATCATACCCTAAATAGTATAGTATGACAACTATTTAGTTAGAATTTATATTATAGTAAATATTATAATGAATCTAGGGGTGATTTAATATACAAAAGTATAAATGTGTTATATACAAAATACTATGCCATTTTATGTAAGAAATAAAAGCATCTTAAGATTTGGGTATCTTCTGAGAGCTTTAGGTGCCATCTCCATTGGATACCAAGTGATAGATGTAATTTAACTACAATGTAATGCTGCTTATGGTTTTAGGAGGGGACCAGACCAATTCACCACACTGGATCTCTCCAGCATCTGCTGAATGTAGAAAGCATCCAAGAGAGACTCAGCTGGGCAACTCTCCAGAGACACCAGTGAGGAATGATGGTAACTCAGTCTAGAGTGACAGGCAAGGACATATTCTGAGGTACAACTAACAAACCTAGTGAGGTACTGTAAGTGGAGAAAAATAAGATGGACAAAAACAAAGGTAAGTATTTGAATTCTGACTCGCTGAACTGAAAAGTTGGACAACACTTTGCTGTTGGGGTAAGCCCTTGGTAGGTAAAAGGAGTGTAAAAAAGTATAAGAATATTATAATTCAGTCTTAGAAGCATTTAAATTAGAGGTAATTTGGAGACCCTGCCCCACCCAGCAATCACAAATAACTACAATAATGAAGTATGTCAGTGAGTATAAAAGCATGATGTACCCTTCACAGCAGCACTTGGAAGGATTTGGGGGAAGGCATGGTTCTGTTTGTACATTTACCAAGCAAAATGCTTCAAATATAATTCCACCAACAACACTGCAATCCCAGGTGCCAACTTCCCTGGTGTACAGCAACTCATCATTCAATCTTAGGCTATCTGATACTTGCAAAACAAGGCCTGTTCCCAAGGTTCCTATTTTAACCATGCACTGCCTACTCTCCCTTCATTTGTACTATGCTAGGGAGAATACACGGATTCTCCATTTTAAACTCCCATCAAGAATTCTGGACCACCTATGGACTGTTTTCCCTCTCACTTATGTCCAAATGTAATTAACCACAAACAACTTAAAGGCAAAAATCATTCAGCTTCCCAGAGTGAGTGAATCAGAAACCACTAAGTCCTCCTCAAATTGGTAACACCCACTTCTGTTGGGTTACTGCAACCAAAATTCATCTCATTTCCATCTATGGATCTGAAACTAAGTAGGAGGATTAAGTAAAATGTCTATGTAATAGAAAAAAAAATGATTTCTAGAAGTGATTGGGTGATAGGGTACCCAGACATCAAAGTAAGACAACTTCAATACCAGGTCCTTGTAGGAATGAGTAACTTCTAGGAGGGCTGGCTATGGGGCCTTATGAGGGAATTTCTTTAATGCTATCACAGCATCTGCTTCTTCATCCTAACCAAGAACAATTATCATGTGGTCAGAAAATGCTCTGGTAACAAGCCTTTAAAATAACCTGGTAAGCTCGACTGCACTGCAGTGTCTCTGAATTCTAAGGGCAACGGGGAACCCGGGCATTTGGACAACCGTATTGTTTTAAAGAGATTATGCAGCAAATCAAATCATGTGGAAGATGTTTATATTTAGAATTAAATTACATGCTGTTCACGAAGAAGACCAAATTCACTTCTCCAGCCATTGTTCATGTCTTGTTACTTTTCAAATAAGCACACAGAACTGGCAAAGGTTTTCACAACAGCAGAATGGGGAATTCACAGCTGAAAATGTGTCATTTCAATTAGTTGCAGTTCATTGAAACCTAGTCATTGCTAAAACTAGCTCTTTAAATATAAGGATCAAAAACCAAGTGAAGTAATGCCGTAATTTACAATTTTTTTTTTTTTTTGAAAATATATCTATTTGCATTCCGGCCAGGGAAGCAAGTAGGCAAACTGCAGCCCTTCACCCCTCCTGCCTCTCCTCCCAATCGAATCCCTCAGTCTCATCCCCAGCTCTGCAGTGGACCTGATGTGATGGCTCCTCTCTGTCGACCCTCATTCCCAGGGTACTCACTAAGCAGATCCTGGTGTAACAGTCTGCTTTTCTCAATCCTGCTATCCCTCCAGTCAGCTCCCCGGCCCAGCCCATTTCTAAGTGTCAACTCCCAATGCCCAGAACACATTTTACCTTGGAACTCCCTTCCCCCAAAAGGTCACATTTATCTGGATCCCAGAAGAATTTCTTACCAGGCAATACACAACCACCACACTTTCCTAAGAACCAGAGAGGAAACAGAAATCAAGGAACTAAACACTGATCCAACAAAGAGAAGACCAGATATCAACATCTAGAATTACAATCTTCCCCTTCCCACATGACTAGACACCAGATTAAAAACACAGTAACAGCCAGGACAATATGTCTCCACTAGAGCTCAGAAACACTACCCCAGCAGGCTCTGAATGTTCCAAGCTGAAGCACAAGTAAAAGACCTTAAAACAGTCTTTATAAATATAATAGAGGTCCTTAAAGAAAAAAAATGAATGAATCTCTGTAGACAAATTTCTAAATGGTCTTATTAAATGAAAAACACAAAGCCAAATATAGGGGTGAAAGCCTTAGATTAGGGAAATAAGGAAAGCCACCAGCCAACCTAACCTTACCAACTCTGCAGCTTCCAAATGCAAGTTACTTCCTGTCTACCCATGATGTCATTGCCTTGCTGTTCTGCCCTCTCATTGGCTATCTTAGCCCAGCTATCTCACTTCTTCTTCCTACACAACTTCTGTCTGTCTGTGTAGACCTCCAGGCCTCTATGGTTGGTACTGGGATTAAAGGCATGTGTTACCACGCTTGGCTCTGTCCCCTTGTGTGGCCTTGAACACAGAGAGCCTGCTTGCTAAGGGATTAAGGGCTTGTACTGTCTGACTTCTTATTTACTTAAAATAGCTTGCTATTTCCTCTGATCTCCAGACAAACTTCATTAAAGCACAAATAAAATATCACCACATTTCAGCACAAATAAAATATCACCACATTTCCCCTTTTTCATCTAATAAAAATAAAAATAAAAAGTTATGACTAATAAGAAAAACTATATACAATAAGTACAATAACTATATACAATATATACAAGCAATAAATACATCAACAATGTCTAGTCCATATGCATTTGACAAATTCAGAGAAAATATTCCATTATCTATCCTATTTTGGTGAATCCAAAATGTACCTAATTCACTTTCTATCCTAACATATTACCAACAGAAAGCTACCTTATGATGTCATTCAAACTTATACATTTAACACCTCTTAGTGAGTTTCTTTTCTGTATTTCTTAAGAAGGAAAACTGTAACTATAACTATCTAATCTTCAACTCCCTCAGAGACCCGAGAAGAAAAAATGACTGAGAGACTAGGCCCATGGGTTGAAGACAGATGCCCCAATGTTACAGAAGAACTTTGGGTGACTGTCCAGGTAGCCAGCTGTCTCTGTCATTCTAGATTTTTGGATGTTGCTTGCAATGCTCTTCCTGTTTACATAGGTAATATTGTATCCTTCTGAGGTAAATATGGAGATGAAAATTTCAGGAACTCAAACAGGAACCACAGAGTCAAGCTTCAACAACTGAATATAAGACACTGGAGAAAGAGCCTCGGGTATTGAAGATGATAGAAAAAATAGATACACTGGTCACAGAAAATGTTAAATCTAAAAAACTCATGGCACAAAATATCCAGAAAATCTCAGACATGATGAAAAGGCCAAATCTAAAAATAAAAGGAAAAGAGAATGGAAACAAAATCCAGGTCAAAGAAACAAAATACTTAAAAAAAATGCATAGAAGAAAATTTCCCTAACCTAAAGAAGGAGATGCCCATCCATGTAAAAAAAAAACAAAAAACAAAAACAAAAACAAAAAAAAAAAACATACAGAACACCAAATAGATTGGACCAGAAAAGAAAGTATCCTTGGCACATTATAATCTAAACACTAAACATACAGAACAAAGAAAGAAGATTCAAAGCTAACAGGGAAAAAGACCAAGTAACATATAAAAGCAGACCTATTAGAATTACACTTGACTTCTCAATGGAGACTCAAAAAGCCAGAAGTTCCTAGACAGATGTGCTGCAGACTCTAAAAAAACCACAGATGCCAGAGCAGACTACTACTATATCCAGCAAAACTTTAATCACCATAGTTGGAGAAAACAAGATATTCCATGATCAAGTCAAATTTAAACAACATATCTACAAGCCCAGCCCTATATAGTAGTTTTCTAGAAGGAAAACTCCAACCTAAAGAGGTTGGCTACATACAAGAAAGGACAGAAAATAAAAAATCCCAGAAGAGCAACATCAAAAGAGGGAAGCATGCATGTGTACACACACACACACACACACACACACACACACACACACACACACACACACACCCCTCAACCACCACCACCAATAACAACAACTAACACTGCTTATTGATAGCTCTCACCATCAATGGTCTCAATTCCCAAATAAAAAGACACAGACTAACAGAATGGATTCAAAAACAGAATCCATCCTTCCACTTCATCCAAGAAATATGACTTAACATCAAGAATGGACATCACCTCAAGGTAAGGGCTGGAAAAAACATTTCCTAGAAAATGGCCCTAAAAACCAAGCCAGTGTAACCATTCTAATATCTGACAAAATAGACTTCAAACATAAACTAACCAGAAGAGAGAGGGAATAACACTGCATACTCATCAAAGGAAAAATCCACCAAGAGGACATTGCAATTCTTAAAACCTATACTCCAAACCCAAGAGCAGAAGTTGGTAAAAGATATTTATAGAACATTGCACCAAAATACAAGACACCTTCTTCTCTGTACCTCAAGGAACGTTCACCACATACTTGACACAAAGCAAGTCTCAACAGATACATGAAAATTAAAATAACACTCTGCATTCTGTCTGACTACCCAAGATTTAGGCTGGATATCAACAACAACAGAAACAGGAGAAAGCTTACAAACAGATGAAAACTGAATAACTCTCTGCTGAATGAAAAATGGGTCCAGTCATAAACTTATAAAATAATTAAATATTTTCTAGGACTGAATGAAAATGAATATACAACATACCCAAACTTATGGGACACAACAAAGGCAGTTCTTAGACATAAGTCCATAGCAGTAAGTGTCTACATAAAAAAATAAATAAATACAAACCCACTGGAAATATCTCATACTAGCAACTTAACAGCAAAGGTCTAGAACAAAAAGAAGAAATCACACCCAAAAGGAGTACATTGCAAGAAATAAACTCTGGTCAGAAATCAATAGAAACAATATAATAGGAACAAATAAATAAGCAATACGAAGAGTCAGTGAAACACAGAGTTATTTCTTTGAGAAACAAATCAATAAGAATGGCAAATCTTTATCTAATTTAACTAAAAGAAGAGTGAATTTCCAAATTAGCAGAATTAGAAATGAAAAGGGGACATAACAAGAGACATTAAGGAAATCAAGAGAATCATAAGGACATGCTTGAAAAACTTGTATTTCCCAAATTGGAATATCTAAAAGAATGAATAATCATCTCAATAGATATTACTTCCAAAGTTAAATCAAGATTAGATGGGAATTTAAACAAACCTATAAGCCCTACAGAAATAGAAGCAGATACTAAATGTCTCCCAACCAATAAAAGCCCAGAGCTTGTTTTAGCATAGATTCTACCAAAATGTCAAAGAAGAGTTAATTCCAATACTCCTCAAATTATCCCACAAAGTTGAAACAGAATGAAGATTTTGTTCATTTACAAAGATCATTCACGATGATCAAGTGGGCTCCATCCAGAATGCAGGAATGGTTCAACATACATAAAGGGATAAATATAATCCACCACATAAACAAACTAAAGATTAAAAACACACACACACACATGACCATCTCATTTGATGCAGAAATGATCTTTGAAGAAATCAAGCATCTCTTCATGATCAAAGTCCTAAAGAGATTTGGGACACAAGAGACATACTTCAACATAATAAAGGCAGTTTACATGAATCCCATAACCAATATCAACTTAAATGGAGAGAAACTCCAAAGCAATTCCACTAATAAAAAGAACAAGACAAGGCTGTTCACTCTCTCCTTACCTATTCAATATAGTACTTAAAGTCTTAGCTAGAGCAATAAGACAACTGAAGGAGATCAAGGGGATAGAAATTGGAAAATAAGCCAAAGTATCTTATTTACAGATGATATGATACTATACATATATGACCAGAAAAATTCTACCAGAAAACTTTTATAGCTAATAAACAATTTTAGCAACGTAGCTGGATACAAAATTAACTCACAAAAAAATCAGTAGCCCTCCTGTATATAAATGACAAACAAACTGTTAAAGAAATCAGGGAAACAACATCTTTCACAATAGCCTCAAATAACACAAAATATCTTGGGGTAACTCTAACCAAACAAGTGAAAGACTTGTATGATAAAACCTTCACTGAAGAAGGAAAGTGAAGAAGACATCAAAAGACAGAAAGATCTCTCATGCTCATGGATTGGTAGGATTAACATTAAAATGGCCATTCTCCTAAAAGCACTGTATTGATTCAATACAACACCCATCAGAATTCCAACACAATTCTTTACAGATCTTGAAAAAAACAGTTTTCAGCTTCATATAGAACCCTCCCCAAACACACACATAGCCAAGATAGTTGAAATAATCCTACATAATAAAAGAACCACTGGATGTATCACCATCCTCATATCAAGTTGTACTACAAAGCTATTGTTAAAAACAACAGCATGGTATTCATAGAAAAATAGATGGGTTGATCAAGGGAATTGAAATGAAAACTCAAGACATAAATCCACACATGACTTTGAATGTGGAGTAAAGGGAACACAAATATACTGCTGGTGGGTGCAAACTTTTAGAGCCACTACAGAAATCAGTGTAGCTGTACCTCAAGAAGATGGTAATGGATCTACCTCATGATCCAGCTATAGCACTCTTGGGCATAAACCCAAAGGACACATCATCTTACTACAAAGACACTGGCTCAACTATGTTCATTGCAGCTCTATATTCATAATAGCTAGAAATTGTACCTCAACAGAAGAATACATAAAGGAAATGTTGTATATTTGTACAATTTAACTCAACTATTTAAAAAAAAAAATGTCATCTCTGTGTGTATGTGTTTGTGTGTTTCCCTTTTTTGTGTTTTGCTGGTGTGAGATTGTCTGTTGGCTATGTCTTTGTGGGATGAGGTTGTCCACTCTCTCCATACCTATTCAATATAGTACTTGGAAGTTATAGCTAGAGTAGTAAGACAACTAAAGGAGATTAAGGGGATACATATTGGAAAGGATTTGCAGATGATATGATAGCATACATAAGCAATTCCAAAAACTCTACCAGGGAATTCCTACAGTTAATAAACATGTTTAGTCAAGTGGCTGGATAGAAAATTAACTGGAAAAAAATCAGTAACCCTCCTATATACAAACAATAAAAGGGCTGAGAAAGAAATCAGAGAATCAACACCCTTTGCAATAGCCTCAAATAATATAAAATATCTTGGGGTAACTCTAACCAAGCAAGTGAAAGACCTGTATGATAAGAACTTGAAATCTTGGAAGAAAGAAATTCAAGAAGATGTCCAAAGTTGGAAAGCTCTCCCATGCTTATGATTTGGTAGGATTAACATAGTAAAAATGGCCATCTTACCAAAAGCAATCTACAGATTCAATGCAATCCCCATTAAAATCCCAACAAAATTCTTCAAAGACTTGAGAGAACAATACTTAACTTTATAAGAAAAACAAAATACCCAGGATAGTTAAAACAATCTTGTACAATAAAAAACGAAACAAAACAAAAAACTTCCAGAGGTTTCACTATCCCTGATTTCAAGCTCTACTACAGAGCTAAAGTAATAAAAACTACATGATATTGCATTAAAAATAGACATGTGGATCAATGAAATTTAATCAAAGGCCCAGACATAAAGCCACACACCTACAGACACCTGATTTTTTACAAAGAAGCCAAAATTATACAATGGAAAAAAGAAAGCATCTTCAACAAATGGTGCTACCACAACTGGATGTCAGCATGTAGAAGAATGCAAATGGATCCATATCTATCACCCTGCACAAAACTCAAGGCCAAGTGGTTCAAAGACCTCAATATAAACCCAGATACACTGAACCTGACAGAAGATAAAGTAGGAAATAACCTTGAAAGCACTGGCACAGGACACAACTTCCCGAACAGAGAACACCAATAGCACAGGCACTAAAATCGACAATTAATAAATAGAACCTTATTAAATTGAAATTTTTCTGTAAGGCAAAGGATACTGTCAATAGGACAAAATGATAGCCTGCAGAATGGGAAAAGATCTTCAACAACCTCACATCTTACAGAGGGCTGATCTCCAAAATATATAAAGAACTCAAGAAACTAGATATCAACAAACCAAATAATCTGATTAAAAAATGGAATACAGATCTAAACAGAATTCTCAACAGAAGAACCTCAAATGGCTGAGAAATACTGAAGGAGATGTTCAACATCTTTAGCCATCAGGGAAATGCAAATCAAAACAACTCTGAGATTCCATCTTACACCTGTCAGAATGGCTAAGAGCAGAAACACAAGGGACAGCTCATGCTGGGGAGAATGTAGAACAAGGGGAACACTCCTCCATTGCTGGTGGGAGTGCAAACCTGTACAGTCACTTTGGAAGTCAGTGTGGCAGTTTCCCAGAAAACTGGGAATCAACATACCACAAGACCCAGCTATACCACTCTTGGGCATATACCCAAATGATCCTCAATCATACCACAAGGACACTTGCTCAACTATGTTCACAGCAGCTTTATTTGTAATAGACAGAACCTAGAAAAAAACTGGATGTCCCTCAATCTAGAAATGGATAGACAATGTGGTACATTTACACAATGGAGTATTACTCAGCTGTGAAAAACAAGGACACCAGGAAGTTTGAGGGCAAATAGATGGAACTAGAATAAAACATCCTGAATGAGGCAACCCAGATCGAGAAAGACAAACATAGTATATACTCACTCATAAGTGAATATTAGCTGTAAAATAAAGGATAACTATGCTACAATCCATAGACCCACAGAGACTAGGTAACAAGGAGGGTTTGGGGGAATGGGGAAATAGAAGAGATTTTGTGAATGGACTGAGGGAGGGTAGAGATGGGAACATGAACGATCAGGTTGGGGGAGTGGCAGAGGGTTAGAGTACTAAAAGAGACTACTGGAGGAGGGGCATTTTGGCGTCAAGTAAAAACCTTGTGCAAGGGAGTCTCCCAGGAATTTACAAGAATGATCCCAGCATTAGTGGATATACAGCCTGAACTGGCCATCTCCAATGACCAGATTGGAGCCTAGCCAAACTGTCATCAGAGAGGCTTCACACAGCAACTTATGGAAACAGATGCAGAAACCCACATTTGGCAGAGCTCAGGGAATCCTGTAGAAGATGGGGAGAAAGGATTGTCAAAGCCAGAGGGATCAAGGACATCAAAAGAAATCTCACAGATCAACTAACCTGGGCTCATAGGGGCTCACAGAGCCTGAACTGACAACCAGGGAGCCTGGGTGGGTGGGACGGACCTGACATTACATATATGTGACAGTGGTGTAGCTTGGCCCTCTTGTGGAACTCCTAACAGTGGCAACAGGGACTATCTCCCAACTCTTTTACTGGCTTTTGTGACCCTACTCCTCATACTGGGTCGCCTTCACCAGCCTTAATACACGGGAAGGTGATTAGTCTTACTACAATTTCATATGCCATGTTTTATTGATACTCATGGAAGACCTGCCGGGGGGGGGGGGGGCAGAGGAGGCTGTGGGGGGAGGGACTGGGAGGAAAGGAGGGAGGGTAAACTGCAGCAGGGATGTACAATAAAGAAATAAATTTATTAAAAGAAAAAGAAAAAAAGAGGGTAAGGACCAGTGGAGATGGAAGACTCCAAGAAAACAAGGCCCTTTAAATCAACATCAGCAAAGCTCATATGCACTCAGAGAGACTGAGACAATGCACACAGGGCATGCATGGGTCTGCACCAGGTCCTCTACGCATATATTATATAATATGGCTTCCATTAAACTTCCATTCATGTTCTTAAGGGATTCCTAAGTGTGTACACTTGTGGGTCTCTGATTCTTGTGCCTTCTCTTGAGGTCTGTCCTTCTGCAGGTGTGTCCTGTCCAATTTCAATGCGATAGGTTTTGTTTTATCTTATTATATTTTATCTTGTTATATTTTATTATTATCTCTTAGAAGCCTATTTTTTCCACAGAAAGGGAGTGGAACCAGATGGAAGAGGAGGTGAGGAGGAACTGGAAAAAGTCAGCGAGAGGAAAGTGTAACCAGAATATATTATGTGAGAAAAGAATCCACTTTCAAAGAAAAAAATACAAATATTTAGAAACAGACTATTTAGAAACAGAATAGCATCTAACATAACTAATTGTACTGTATCATGCTTTCTCCATGGATCATATTTAGAACTTTCATCCAAGTTGTCTTTTGTTTTTAAAGGTAGGGGTCTCTTGGTATTGGACTGTAATAAAACAAAGAGATCTAAATGTCACCCCCAATGAAATTCCTGATTTTACTGTTCATTATTACACAGACGAAGTTCCTCAAAAAAAAAAAAAAAATGTGAGCTTTCAAAGGAGCCTTCTATGCATCCAGCTGTGCATGAGGAGCTGCATCCACAGGGAACCACATCATCAAAACAAAAATGTTGCCTCCATTTAAAAAAAAAATGGAAAGGAAGAGAAAATATATCTACTTAGAAACATATGACTTGAAACTTGAAAAAGTCAACAAATTAGCCAAGTTTGGAGGAGCATCAGGAAGAGCTTAACACATCAGTAGCGCTGCTTTTGACAAAGGCAGAGTGGAGTGACAATTCTTGGCCTGGATGGAACTGCAGGATGGGTACAGGTATTCTCTACAGCTCCTGTAGAGGGTGAGCTCTAGGACTCAGCACCCGTAACACAGATCCATCTACTTACTGCAAGGGGAATGAGGAAATGGGTTTCTGAAATAGAACATGGCATGTAACTTATTAAATTAAAGGACATATAATGCCTTAAAATAACATCTTTGTCACAGGGTTCCAAGACAGTTCAAAAACATGATGCTACGGCTTAAAAATAGTCCTCTGTTGTCTTAGTGACCTCAGCCCATTTAATTTATTTGCATGAACACAGAAGCTACAGTTTAATATTTCAAATTCCATACATAATTTTAAAAACCTAGTTCATTAGATAGTAAGAAAATAAAATTCTCACTCAAAATTATTCCTGAAACTCCAGAAAAGGGCAGAGTCAACAACACTTGAAGAGGATTTTTGAAATATGAGAATTCTAAATTTCCTTTTTAAAGGTTTATTTTTCTTAGTTTTAATTATGAGTAGGTATGCGTATCTGCACGTGAGTATATGCATATGAGCACAGGTACCCACAGAGGGCAGAAGTACTGGGCCCCCCGAAGCTAGAATTACACATGATTCTGAGTCACGTGATGTGCGTACTTGGGAATGACTCAGTTTCTCTGGAATAGCCACAAGTGCTCTTACACACTGAGCTGTCTCTCCAGCCCCAATAACTTGAATTATTTTTAATGTAGTGCATCTCCAAACTTTTACTTTTAATTCTAAATTTTAAAGATATGTAACTTTTAAAAAAATGTTAAATATAATCCCATCAGTATGTCAGACTGTAGAAAGTGTGGAATACATTTTAAGTATTTTACTTCTAAACAAGAGTTGTCCGTGGAAGTGTAGGGAGATGTCTGTGTATAAAGTATTTACTTTGCATCTGCTAGCAATTCCACAACTTCATAAAACATATAGGATAAAGGCCTCTATATAATTTTTAGAATCTTATCCGGTCTAAACATATTGAATAATGTTCACTCCTAGGCGGAAGGATATGGAATGAGTCCCTCGTACGTAGCCTAGGAAACAGGCCTTCAGAGCGAGCTATGTTCACTCCTTAAAAACATGAGCAAGCATTTTGGTACTATGTTGATGCTTTCCTCATTAATTTCTACATTTTCAACATAAATTTGAAATTTATTATTATCATACATTTACTTCTATAAATGACAAATTGATCTTTTCCAAAAGTCACTTTTTCTTTATGATGCTAAACTGCCAGATGGAGACATAATCACACACCAAAATGTGTCATGCCCCCTTGTGGAGCATAGGCATCCCAAGTATCAAATTCTTACATAAAATATCAATGAGTCTTGTTACCAAGGAGATCGTGAACTGCCTCATTCTTATCTTGGCTAAAACATCCAAACTTGTGATCCTCTTGTTTTGGCCTCCACAAGTAGCTGGGACTACATACTTGCACCAGTGGGCCCAGCTTTAAACATGTTTCAATGTAATAATGTAAAATGATTTAATGCTCTTCTTGTGTCATTCTTTCTTTCATAATTGAATGACTCCTTAAAATTCTTATCCATATGAATTGCATTTTCTTATCATTTGTAAGGCGGAATGGAAAAGATTTTTATGGTCAGCACACAATTCCCACAACTAATGAACATACTTTTCAAAAACGACATCTTGTCTAACTCTTTTATTCATGCAAACTTCTGTGCATGGCATAACATACTTACTCATCTATTTGACAAACACACATCTCCACCTCCTTCAGTGCAGTCTGGAGCTTGACGAGGAGTTTCTGATAGATGTCTTGAGTTTCTAAGTCTTCCTCTTTCAATAAATATCGGAGTCCATGGCCATCTTTGTGTCCCAGCGACAGGCCGGAAGGGGCTGCCATGGTTGTGATTGTGTGCTGAATATAGACCATGGGGCTCAGTTTCCCTGGGGAATTCAAATCATTCCATCATTTGACTTCTACTTATGCAGTCCAGCACATTTTAAAAGTGCAAGTTTATATATAATAAAATGTCAATCCAATGCTAAATTTAGTTCAGAAATTAAAGTTTGTAAGGCATTGTTATTAAAATCTATACATAGAATTGATTCACTTGTCCTACTGCAATGATTGACAACAGCATTGTGTGTCCTTCTCCTGTGCCTCCTTATTGTTCTCATAGCTACAGTGTCAACTTCACATTAAGAACTTTTCATAGCCAGATGAACCATACATATAACGAAAGCAAGAGAAATCCTTCTTCTTAAAGGGAAATCCTGAAAGCATCGACTGTCTTTATTCTATACGTACATATATGAAATAATCTAAGCAAGTAGAGCAAGGAATCCTTTCTTTATGAAAACAGAGGCTTCCTTGAACACTGGGGATCTCCCAAATTTTAAGCTACAGGCATAGCTAGCTATACATTGTCTAAATTCCTATTCATGAGTTGACAAATTTTCAAAAGCTAACATACCTGGCTCTGAAGATTTATTTTCTCTGTCATGAGAACTATGTTTCCTACTATCCAGCTGAACACCGAAGGCACTCCCCAGGGAAGTGGATGTTTTCGGATAAGAAACTTCCATCACGTTGACATGGCAGTTGGTTGGGCAGAAGTCACTGCTGTGCAGTGGAGAGATCTTAGATTTGGCCTGCTTAAAGGTAGGCCAGGCTCTGTTCTTCAGCACCCGAGAGAACTGCAAATTAAAGAAGAGATGGGAATGAGCTGAACACACAGTAATGACTCAGCTATCTCACAGGCATCCGACACAACAAACTCAAACGGAAATTAAAGCGTATCACCTGAATGAGGTAAAATGATTGTAATGTTAGAATTTAAATGGCTGTTTCAAAACCCAAACATCCCAATAAAGCAATTCATACAGGCAGCAACTGAAGGTTCAGCTGAGGCTGTGACTGTGAGTTGGGGGTTAGAAAGAATGAACCTCAGTGAGAACACAACTCCCTAGCACTTGGTCCCTTGGATTCCAGTAGCTGAGATAGCCTAATAGAGAAACTTGCTAGAAGGGGCATCAGAGCAGGAAGTAGAGTTTTAAAACTAGGCAAGTCAGCAAAACAGTACAGCTAGAGGTGGTCAAGGTTGGAAGAAGACAGGATCATCCTAAGCACTACCAGAAAGCCACCCAAAGCATGAGTCTGTGCAGACCCAGCAGCAAGCCAAGGAGGTGCTGGCCCAGAGTGGCAGATGGGTTTCCCCATCTTTATAGCTGGGATCAGCCCCAAGTCCATTGTGTACTCTTCTTCCATGCCTTTGACAAGAAAGTGCCGCCCAAATGATCCGTGACTTCCAAGTGTGGCTACCTGCTACCCTAAACTTGCAGAGGCTTTCCCATGGACTCCACAGGCTCCTTCCAGGGTCTAGGTAGCCAACAACATTCTGGTTCTCACCAAGCCTGCTTCCCCTTACTTTAAAGGTCTTCCTCTCCCCTTGTTACCTAAACTCCTTCTAGTTTGTATATAGTTCCTTGCATTCACTACCCATTCACACTGGATCTCTGTACAAGATTCAGTGTGTCTAGATGTTTCTTACTCATTGCCAAACACTTTCTCTTCAGCAGAAAGTCCTCAGGAGTCTTGCATGAGTTCTAGGCCGGTTTCCATTTCCCTGGCTACAAATGAGAGAGCACCTGTAGCCCTTCTCATAACTGGGAAAAATCTCTTTACTCTAGCTCAGCTGGCAAAAGGAAAACTCCATGGGGTAACAGTCTTGTGTACAAGAATTAGACACCTCATAGAGCCCAACTGGATTGTGGTTTCAAAGGCCTTTGATGGCTTTTGAACTTGGTGTCAAGATTATCACAGGACTCAATATGACCTTGGGAAAGTCAGTATCTTATCACTCAGTAAATAGGAGATTTGGATTAAATAAACGTACTGATTCCTTCTCTCTAAAATTACAACCATGATCTTACCTTCTTACGTTACCAGCAGAACAATTTTGGCATTGAAAAGAAAAAAATTAAGACCATCACTGAACATTTTATGGTAAATATAAAAGATCATATTCCATAAGTGTAAGCTCACTATTGGCAAAAAGCCCCTCTCATATGCATATACAGACATATAACTGTATGTATACATAGGCATGTATAATATGCATGTTAAAATATTATATTTTATATTTAGCTGTATAGCTCAGTCAAGCAATACAGTGAGGATCAGAATGAAATCCAGAAAATTATTAACAAGATTACCACCAAACTTGATGACCATGTACACTGAAAAGAATTAAGGAACTCCAGGGATTCCAGATCTAGCTCCTCACCTTACTAATAAACTTCCAGCTGAGACACATCCAGCATTTAAGGCAGGCCAGATGCAAAAATTCAACCCCAAGTTCTTTTCTACTTTCAAGACTAAAGTCTTAGCTAAGCCTCCCTGACACACAGAAGCACAGCAGTAAATTTTGTTATGTCATGATAACAACCACAATAAGAGGTTAAGATTCCCTTGCTTCATCTTTCAACCAATTCTCCATTGGTTGAAAGTATGTGTTGGGGCCACCAAGATAAACACTGGGGATACAACCCCTTTTCCATGAATTACACACTCTAGGAGTAGAACTTTATGCATGTTACTGTTATACAGAACAACCAGAAAGTTACATCATATGTTCCGCAATTGTAGCTATATGGAATGATATATGTATAACAAACACATAACAGACAAGAGAAGTGATCAGAAATGTTCAGGTGATGAACAAGGTGGTGCAATGAAGTGCCTAATGTAGAAGTAGGTACTAGAGTGATAAGAGATAGAGGGGTCGGGGGCAGAGAGGTAGACTCTCAGATCCATATCACAACACAAATTCCTGCCACTACACCTGGAGAGAAATTATAGCCCTGTGTCAGAATGTACCTGAACTGGTTCAAAATATATATCCTGGAGAAAGTCTATCCTGAGAAGCAAACGCCTCAAGAAAGCAGCACTGTCCACCATCCTAGGATGTCGAGTTTGAATTCGTTGGGCATACCAAATGCATGTGTTAGAAACTTAATTCATGTTATGGTTTAGGTGTGAAAACCTATGTCTTAAAAGGTTCCCAGCTTTGTGGCCAGAATGGCAGTGCTGGGACCTTTGAGAGGTGATGTCTAGTGAGAGATCTTCAGGTTGACCTGAAAGGCATATTGTTCTTGGACAAGATATGGATCCTTCTGTCTCTGTGTCTCTATGTCTTTGTGTCTCTGTCTCTGGTCCTGCTATAAAAGCAAACTTTCCTTGACACGCTCACTGTCTCATGTGATGCCCCAGCAGATGCTAGAATAGTGAGCTGAATAAACATCTATTCCTCATTAGTCACCCAGTCTATGGTACACAGTTACAGCATCACAACCTGGACTGAAGCAGACAACCTTAGGGGAGGAGAAAGCAACAGGAGATGTCTCTCCATCACAGGTGCCACGGTGCAGGGTGTAAAAGTGAGTATCCAGGCACTAGCTCCCTTGTTTCCATGGTAAAACTTTCAGAACAAAATCCTAAAACAAGGAAGGTACAGCCAGTGAACTAACTGTGGTGCTTATGCAAGAACATACTCTGTGCTGTGTGTCAGCATACCTCAGTCTGCCTAGCATTGGAACAACATTAAATGAAAGGCCAAGTTTACTAGGAAAGGGGAGTAACTTTTCCCAAATGAAAACTGGTAACTTTCAATAAAGACATCGACTGGGTCTGGGGAGAGGTGGAGAGGACCGAATGTTAGGCCTGAACTCACTGCCACCTTTATCCATTTAGTGATGAATTAGAATCTGAATCTTCAGGGAGTTGATTCCAGAACACAGTACGGATACTGAAAGGCAAAGATGTTTCAGTCTCCAATATAAAGCAATGTAGCACTTACAGTTGACTTTGTCTTTTGATTTTTACATTTATTTACTTGTGAGTGGTGGAGGTGCACACATTTGGAGGTTAGAGAACATCTTGCATGGGTTCTACTCTCCTTCTACTGCATGGGTTCCAAGGACCAAAAAAGGCTAACAGGCTTAGCAGGCATCTTTTTTCCTGAGCAATCTCACCAGCCCTTACACAACGTTAAAGTTATCCTTACATTGCTTCCATAATACCCGGAACAATGTAAATGCCATATAAACATTTACTGTAATGCATTTGAAAACTTTATGTTATTTTATTTTTTCAGACTGCTTTTGATCTGCAGTGGGTTGACTCTCTGGATGTGGAACCACAGATGTGGAAAGACACAGTGGACCTAATGGAAGGAGGATGTAAGCCTGAGACAGAGAAGGTAGCAGACAGGGAACACTGCAGAGGGGCGAAATGGGGACTTTGTTGGAAGCATGTAAGGCCTGAGATATTCATAACCTCATGTGGAGAAGCCCAGTAGACCAGGCGACTGAGATCACCAAAGGATGCAGAATGAAAGAACATCAAGTACTAAGCCCTGGAGATTGTCAATGAAAGGTAAGAAAGAAAAAGAAGAAACAAGCTCAGGTCCTAGGAACACACCAACAGGAAAAGACACAGCCTAGGAATAGGCAGTGTTCCAGAGAACAAGGTCAGCTGCACCAGGTTCTGTTGAAACATGATAAAGGGGGACAGTGAAGGGGCTTTGACAAAATATAGCCATTTCTGTGACATGGCTGGGATCTGAGCCAGCTGTAGAGTGCTGAGGAAGAAAAGAGAGTAAATGGTACACTGAAGGATATGGAAGGCTCCTTCCAGGAAGAAGAAAGAATGAAACAGGGGGTGGAGAGGAGGCAGAGGGCAAAGAAGGATATGTTTTTAATACAGGTGATAATGAACGAGTATTTGTAAACTGACAGGAATGCACAGTTCTTGGACATGAAACTTCAGGTAATTTATGTACTGGAAGCTAATTCATGTTTAAATTCAATATAGTCATTTAACTAAAACCCAGAGATAATATAAAAGTAAATTATTACTCTGCAGATGTCTCCCATTTCAATTAAATGTAAAATGCTTTGCAATGGAATTAGGAAAAAGATTTTTGTATTAGATTATCTTCTTAGAAAAGGAGGGCAAAGAAATTTATGCACTATTTTCCAAATCTGTGTGTCAGTTTGAGGATTATATGTAGGAAAGTAGAAGGAAAATTCAAAGGAAGTTTTCCAGTTCTTTCAGTTATATTTTTGTGTAAACAAGAACTGCCTCTAGGATGCTTACAAAGAATTCCCAAGCCTCATAATAAGTCCAATTATTTCAACCAGGATAGTGACTATAGTATTAGGAAGGGCTTTCAGTACAGTGTAAGAAGCGTGTTCCCGAAGCAAGGCACAGCTTTACACCTGAACCAATCACAGTTCTGCTACACAGAATAAATTCCTTCTTGAGATACATTCAGTTGTCCAGGATGCTCCAGGCTTACATCATACATGGACAGAAACACATCTGGTGGCCTGTAGGAAACCTATTATGACCTCAGGAACCTGACTACAGAAGCTACAGGAATTAATTAGTTCTTAGTTCTAAAATCTAAAATGTTTGGAGTCAGACTAAAATAAAGCCAGCCTAAGATTTTAGCTACCATGGACACTTTTTTATATAAGACAATTTTTTTTTTGGTTTTTCGAGACAGGGTTTCTCTATGTAGCTTTGCGCCTTTCCTGGGACTCACTTGGTAGCCCAGGCTGGCCTTGAACTCACAGAGATCTGCCTGGCTCTGCCTCCCGAGTGCTGGGATTAAAGGCGTGCGGCGACAATTTTTATTTAAATATATTTTGATCATATTTTCCCTTACCCCAAGTCGTTTCATATCCTTCCCCTTCCCTACCTACACAACTTTAAATTTTTGCTCAAAATCACAATACAACAGCAAAAGCCCCTCAAACCAAGAGAACAAGATAAAACAACACTCAAACAGAAAAAACAAACAAACAAGCAAACAAACCTACCAAATTGTAACCAAACAAAAGCACACACAAAAAACTGTGGAGTCCATTATATATTGGTCGACTACTCCTGAACATGAGGACTGCCCTGGAGTGGTTGATATATCCAATGTCACTCCACAGGAGAAAAACCGATTTTCCCTCCCCAGCAAGTATAAATGACAGTTCAGTTGTTTAATCTTTACCCTGGTGGCTGGGTTTTCATCCATTCATTTTTTAAAAAATATAATAAAATAAAATATATTAAGATAAAACCAAAACTACTACATCAAATTTGGACAAGACAAACCCACAGAAGGAAAAGAATCCAAGAGAAGGCACAGGAATCAGAAAGTCACTCATTCGCACACTCAAGAATCCCATAAAAACACTAAACTAGAAGCCATAACATATACACAGAGACCTGATGAAGACCCATGCACACCCCGAGGATGCTGACTCAGTCTCTGTGAGTTCATAAGAGCTTTGATCATGTTGATTTAGAGGGTCTTGTTTTCCTAGTGTCCTCCATGCCTGCTGGTCTTACATTCTTTCTGCCTCCTCTTCTGAGGACTTCCCTGAGCTCTGAGGGGAGGGATTTGAAAGAGACATCTCATTTAGAGCTGAGTGTTTCTATGTCTGTCTGCATGTATCTGTCCGTGTGTGTGTGTGTGTGTGTGTGTGTGTGTGTGTGTGTGTGTGTGTGTGTAATGTCTAACTGTTGATCTCTGTACTTGTTCCCATCTGCTTCAGGAGGAAGCTTCTCTGATGATGGCCAAGCATTTCACTGATCTATGAGTTCTATGAATACATTTTATTTCACAAAAAGAAATATGTCAAAGCTTCCATTTGGAAGAAAAAAATAATAATAATAGCTTCAAAATAAATATGTGGGAATTAAAACTCTGCATTCACAAAGGCTGTGGTTTCTGTTGACATGAATTTGATAGATACACTGAGCTAATCTGCTACAAACTACTAGGATTATCAACATCCCATTCAAAATGGAAGGGTCCTTGACATATTTTCATGCTAACCTTGAATCTCCCTCTAATGAAAACTATAGCCAATTATTTCAAGTTTATCTATGGCCAAGTGAGATGACAATGAGCCCAGCTTATACAATGATCAGGCCTTACAAGACTAGATGTTTCTTGATTAATAACGAAAGTGAGAGAGCATTCAAATGCCTCCTCAGCTCCAAGACCTGAGGCAAGAGTTATTTCCTAGAGGCAGAAGCAGGACAGGACTCAGCATGCATAAGAGCTTTGAGACTAAACCCGTGACACATATCTCAGCACAGTCTGTAATTCAGTGATAGGATTTTTATCATCTGTGATTATTGCCCACGAAGCTGGCCATGTCTACATTAAAATGTCACAGGACCCCAGTTACTTCTACATAAATGCAGAATACCTTAAATTCACCAATATGATGTGTCTGGGAATCTTTGCCACTTTGGCAGTGTATGCTTCTGAACCCACTCACACCCCTTACCTTATTACACACTTATTAATTTTAGAAAAGAAGTAACAGCACCTTGACCTTCCATAAACAAGCCATCATATGCATGCATGTTGCTCCCCAGACACCTTTCATCCCATGGGCTTTTAACCATTCCAGGTCACCACCAAGTTGTATCTAGGCAGGTTATAAAGACCAGCAACATTTCCACTCTGACTCTCATCCAAGAACACATTATATCACTGCCTTATTATAAACAAAACAATCACTGGAAAAACCTGATTTTATTCCTTTTCTACTCTGACTGCAACTGACTCAAATCTTCCCTCCTAATTCAGGCAATAATCCATCTTTTCAGTTCTATACTATTTGAATGGCATTTCTCCTCCCTGTCATTCTGACATGCTTTGCGGCGGTGGTGGTGGTGGCGGTGGTGGTGGTGGTGGTGGTGGTGATGGTGGTGATGGTGGTTGTTCAAACAGGGCTCACTATGAAGCCTTGGCTAGCCTGGAACTCACTATATAGATTAGACTGGCCTCAAACTCACAGAGATTGACCTGCCTTCACCTCCCGAGTGCTGAGATTAAAGAGGTGCAGTAGCACACCCTGCTTGACATGTCCTTTTACTGTAGGAGCTACTATTGTTGACTATTCAAAACCAGTGATTTGTCCTTTACAGGAATCCTATTGTTCTTATAGTCAGAACCACACTGTTAGTACATTAGCTATTTAAGAAAACACAACACCAAATGTAAGTAAGCAAACGAGAACCACTGCTGGAATAAAAATCGTCAAACTTCAACTGCCAGCACTGTGATCAGCTATGCGCCACTGGGCAAGTTCCCTGGCAGCTCAGAACTTTAGCTACTTTATCAGTGAGACACGGAATGTGTATCTCACTGTTTGGTAAGATAGTGTAAGAATATATATGGAGCTGGAGAGATAGCTCAGATGTTAAGAGATCTTGTTGCTTTCCCAGAGGACCAAAGTTCAGTTCCTAGCACCCACATCAGTGGCTCACAACCCTCTGTAACTTGAACTCTGGGGAACCCAATGACCTCTCTGGTTTCTGCAGGCATCCACACACTGTGGCATATGCACACATGTGCACATGTGAGCGAGCATACACACACGCACACATACACACACACACACACAAATAAAAATAATTCTGCAAAGTACCTCACACATTGCTGATTCCTGTAATAGACAGCCATAAACTGTAGGGTGCTACAGAGCTCTAGACAGCATCTCATACAAACAAATATGTGATGCCAGGGTGTTAAACTATCTCGGTAGGACTTCTAGCCAGTAAAAATGGCATGACTACTCTCACTGCATATATTTTGATCTTTCTCTTCAATTAGATGCTAAGTGTGAGAGGACAGGAATCCTCAAGTAACTTTTCCTCTGTTACCAACATGTAAGACCACGCTACATTTTTCTTTTCTTCCCAGCCCATCTTACAACTTTGCTTTCATTTTATTATAGAACACAGAGCCAATGGCCTATGTACTGAAAATAGCTGAAGCACGAAATACTCCATTCAGTTTGGCTCATTCTTTGCAGTGGTCTATTTGTGATCACTACCTATGATACTTCTTGGTGTTGCCACTACAAAACCTGATGTGACAACTAGTCAAAATGAAGAGAGTAAGTAGCTTTGGGTACCCAGCCTCAACTGCTACATTGACAGTGTAACTTCTGTATCTATGACTCAGGGAACACAGCAGAAGAGAGAGAAGAAAGATTCTACAAGCTAGAGGATCAGGAAGTCTGCTGCTAGACAGTGTGTTCTAGACATGACAGGGATACTTACCCTCATGAAAGCTCAACAATATATTTGCTTAGCCAATGTGGATGGGAGAACATTCACAAGGCCATAACCCTTGATGAAGTGCTACAGGCAATCAATGGTTGCAGACAGAGGGAGAAAGAATTTTCTTCAAGGATAAGTTCCCTGATAGATTATCCAATCCTGAAACACCAGGCCTAAACACATACGTACAAGCAATACTCAAGGGACTCATTTGGTACACATGCATGCATGCAAGCACGTGCACATGCACACACACACACACACACACACACACACACTCACACACACACACACAAACACACACTTATAGAAGGAGAGGTTATAAATTTGCGATGGAGCAGGGGAAGCATGTGGGGGAAGAATGAGGGGTGGAAATGATGTAAATATAATACTCAAGTATGAATTCCGAAAAAAAAATTAAAAAATGGTATGAAAGATTTTCTTTAGAAAAATGAACCCAAGAAAAGCTACTGTGCTGGCTAGTTTTATGTCAACTTGACGCAAGCTAAAGACATCTGAGAAGAGAGAGCCTCAACTGAGAAATTGCCTCTATAATATGTAGCTGTAGGGCAAACTGTAGGGCATTTATTTAGTGACTGATGGAGGAGGACCTAGCCCATTGTGAGTGATGCCAACCTTGGACTGGTGGTCCTGGGTTCTATAAGAAAGCAGGCTGAGTAAGCCATGTGAAGCAAGTCAGTAAGCAGCACCTCTCCATGGTCTCTGCATCAGCCCAGGCCTCCAGGTTCCTGCTCTGTTTGAGTTCCTATCCTAACTTCCTTCCATGATGAGCAGCTAAATAAACCCTTTCCTCCCAAGTTGCTTTTGGTTATGATGTTCTATCACAGCAATAGTAACCTTAAGTAGGACATCCATGCATACTTACATAAACATATCTCACAGAGATTTTGATAAGTATAAAGTAGACCATTTCCCTTTTCATTTAGGCTACCACAAAGGAGAAACTACATAAGATCTTGGTATCTATTTTCATAGGACTCTTTTCCTTGGGTGTGTGTGTGTGTGTGTGTGTGTGTGTGTGTGTGTGTGTGTTTTCCTTTTCTGATTGTTTTTATCGGAAACAGACTTTTTATACAATATATTCTGATTACAGTTTCCCCTCCGAACTCCTCCTAGATCCCTAATCTCCGTCCACCCAAATTCATACCCTTTCTTTCTCTCTTACATTAGACTACAAACATCCAAAAAAATAAAAAGAAAATAATTTAAAAATTAGATAAAATAAAAACAAACAAACCAGAATAGGATGAAACAAACAAACTACTAGGAGAAAGAGAGCTAAGAAAAAGCCCAGGACACACATCCAGACACAGTTCATACACACAGAAATCCCACAAAGATGCACTGGAAACAACAATGTAAGTGCAAAGACCTTCGAGGGAGAAAAACCTACTTGGTCTCAAGCATCTTGTTACAGCAACAGAAAACTGACCAAGAAAATTATACGAATGTTATTTCAATAAATGAGTACATAACACCTATTTAAAGACGATATCAAAAAGTGAATTAAATGAGACTCCAACGATAACTTCAATAACACCATCAAGTAAAATTGAAGCTATTTACCTTTCTATAACTCGATATTCTGTGGCATACATGCTCAATTCTTTCACTGCACATGGTGCTGAACTTATTCTGAAGCTCTGTGGGTATCACTTCATTCAAAGAGTTAAGCGTGGTGCAGTTTTGTACAAAATGATCATCACTTTTGGCTAGGGCTTCCAGAATCTGTGGCAATAAATATACACAAAAGAAAAATAACTTAACAACAAACAAAGGGACAGCATTGACATCCCCCTTACCGAGTGGACCACAGAGGATGGATCCAACAACAACTGCCTGCTGAGAGGCTGAATAAAGGAAAACTTCTCACAATGCTTTTGTTGAGGCACTGTAAATGGTTTTGATAATAGACCTTCACCTTATGGACTATGGTTTCTGATTCTGTTTTCAATGGATTTTCTGTATGTGCAAGTGTGTGTGTGTCCCAGTGTCTCCATGCGTTCCTCGTGCCTTTTCCTCGCCTATTTTTGGTTTGGTTTTGTTTATTTTGTTGCTTTTCTGGTTATTTATTTATTTACTTATTATAATTTTTACTAATGCCTGTTTGTATGTTAATAAGATAGTAAGAAAGGGTGTGGATTTGGGTGGGTAGGGAAGCAGGGAGGATCTGGGAGAAGCAAAGGGGAGGGAAAAATCTTAATGAAAATATATTGTATGAAAGAAATCTACTTTCAGTAGTAAAAAAGAATAAAAGGGAGTCAGATTAGCCTTTGAAAAAAGGGGGGAAAAGTATCCTAGTAAATTACAATGTGATGCCTATTCAGTGTTTGAGCTCTGGCTGATAAAGTTTCCAGATAAGAGCATCCAAATAATTTTGTTTGGTTGGTTGGTTTTGCATTTTTGAGACAGCGTTTTTTTGTGTAGTCCTGGCTGTCCTGGAACTCTCGAATTATAGACCAGGCTGGCCTCAAACTCATAGATATCCTTCTGCTTCTGCCTCCTGAGTGCTGGGATTAAAAGCGTGTGCCATCACCAGCCAAATAGTATTTTCAGTGAGCAAATCTTTTGTATACTGCAGTCAAGTTAAGGCTCTATGTATGTCTCCTTCCAGGTGCCATTAGGACCAGGTCGGGATAGACACCTACAAGCCAGCATGGGGCCGCCTGCCCAGGGCCAGTAGAAGAAACCACACAGGCCTACTTAAATTTTTAAAAAGAATGTTTTAAGGGTAGCATTTCAACTATACATATTTGAAGTAACAATGAAAGTGAGCACATAAAGGTCAAGAAGCTGTATCTTATCTGTCCAAGTTGTAAAATCAAAGTCCTCATAGGACGATAGAAAAGTAAACTGGAACATTGAAGTCCAGATGTGCAGAGGGTACATCTGGATCTACTAAAGGTTTAGGTGATCTACTTCTTTCACATTATATGCCATTCCATTCGGATTTAAAGTCCTTTCCTCCTTCTCCATCTTGCTTTCACCAAAGGACCATCTGACATCATCATTTACAAACAACAATTAAACAGACATCTATGGATTGATTTACAAACTGGTTCCTAAGTTTCCCAACATTTTGGCACTTGAAGAATTTTTAAATTTCTTGTATTTCATGACATGAAGCACTCTTAATAATGTACAATTGAAAAGCTATTATGAAAATTATCTGAAACTTATTCTTTGGCCCGAATTAGGACTATAGCAACATTAAAAGTCAGCTAAGCCTTGGCTGGGCAAGAGTCTCACACAACTCAGCACTAAGCTCCTAGGATCAATGAAAAGAACCTGGTACATAATGAAGACTGTGGAGAGTTGAAAGAGGTAACTGCTGTAACACGCACAGTCATTCTGTATAATGAAGAGGAGACAGTCTGGGTGTCTAATTGAGAAGACTCTCACTGTCACAGGGTCACTCCTACCTTGGCAGTCAGGCTGAAGAACCCTTTGGGCTCCACCATCTTCTCCACAACGTTGCACTTGGTACCCGCTGTGCTGTCATATTCATAGACAACCCCGTACTCGAGGTGGACGTTGTCCACGGTCAGACTCACATGCTCCTTCTTGCCGTCGATAATGGCCATGGTGTTGAACTTGTCGATGACCTCTGGAATACAATTTTAGTGTAGCTAATTCATGTTTTTTTCCTCCTCATCAAGTAATTTTGAATCTCTGGGGTTTTTTATTATTTTATTTTATTGTTGACACAGGATCTTACTATGCAGCTTTGGCTCACCCAGAACTTACCATGTAGGCCCAGGTTGACCTTGAACTCAAAAAAGATCTGCCTGGACCTGCCTCCCAAGTGCTAGGAGTAAAGACATATATCACTATGCCCAGAAAATCTTTTAATATTTTTTAAGAGTTCTTTAAAGGCTATCTAAGTTAGACATGCTAAGTGGAATATCTATTCTTACTAATGCTTTAAAAAACAAAATATTTCTAAGAAAAGCCAATATTTGACAGATTCAAATCATGACATTTTAATCTATCTAATCTGATAGATATATCACTTTGATCAGTGGACCACACACATGCTGATTTACATCAATGTAAACAGAATAGAGGCAACTGCACATTTTTTTCATCTGAAGCATATGTGAGCAGCTGGAGAGAAGGCTCAGAAGCTAAGAGAACTATCTGTTCCTGCAGAGGCCCTAATTTCAGTTCCCAGCATCTACATGGTGGCTCATAACCATCTGTGGATCAGGTACCCTCTTCTGGCCTCCATGAGCACCAGACATTTACTTGGTGCATATGCATACACATGCAGGCAAACACTCATATACACACAATGACAAATGTGCAAGTCTTTTTAGAACGTGTGCATGAATCAAAGTCACATATTCTAAAATAGCCTCAAACATGGTGTGAAAATGTACTCAAATGATTAAATATAAATAAATAAATTAATTAATTAATTAATTAATTAATAAATAACCACAAAGCAGGTCATATTTCAGAGGCAGGAAGGGGATATAAGAATCATTTTTATTTTCAGATGCCTGAAGTTTCTCAAACCACATCTTGGAGAGAAAATTCACTGAGAAAGTCTATCAATGTTCACTAGACTAAAATTTCCATCTAGAAATTTCAACTATAGTTTAGCCTACATTCAGAAAGCTAAGGGGTAAATACCTAAAATCTCATAGAAGAAACTGTTGTGTGGCCTAATAGTAGACAGTGAGTAAGAGAAAATAAAATATTTATAATTATTATAAAGTATATATATATATATAAAATTATAAAGTCCTAAAGGAGAAATAAATACATATATATGATACATATAAAAAATATGTGTACATATTTATATACTCATTTTTATATTTATGATATATATTTGCATATAAATATATATGCAAAACTTTTATTTATAACACCAAAGTCCTATAACAGAAAAGAATATATATCTATTCTTATATAGATCTATGTTTATATAAAAATGTATATATTTATATATAAACACATATAAATTTATAAATAAATAAATGTCTGTGGTGGTTTGAAAGTAAATGGCCCCAAAAGAGAGTGCACTATTAGGAGGTATTGCCTTGTTGAAGAACATGTGTCACTGTGGGGGTGGGCTTTCCTCAGTGTGACAGTCAGTCAACTTCCTGCTGCCTTCTGGTCAAGATATAGGTAGCACCACATCTGCCTACATGCTACCATGCTCTCCATAATGATGATAATGGATGGAACCTCTGAAATTATAAGCCACCACCTCAATTAAATGTTTTCTTTGTGAGAGTTGCATGATCATGGTATCTCTTCACAGCAATAAAAGAAAAATAAAAAATAAAAAATGAAAAAAAAAAAAGACCTAACTAAAACAGATTTTGGTACCAGGAGTGGGGTAATGCTGTGATAGGCCTTATCATGTTTTTGTTTGGAGGAATATGGAGTTTTGTACTTTGGGTTATAAAAGCAGTGGAATGCTTTTAGCACTGCTTAAGAAGCCATACTACTAGAAGCACGGAAGACAGTGGCACTAAGAGTTATTTGAACATGGGAGAATTTTAGTATGTTGCCTAGAGATCATTCTCATGATATTTTGGTGAAGAAAGTGCCTGCTTTTTGCCCCTGTCCAAAGAGTCTGCCTGAGGCTAAAATGAAGAGATTTGGATTAGTTCAGTTGGCAGAGGAAATCTCAAAGCAGCCTAGTATAGACTTTGTTTTGTGGTTATTAGTGTTAACTTTAATGAATATACATAATGAAGAAGAGCAAGCTGAGGAAGGATACCTAATGAAGAAGAGCAAGCTGAGGAAGGAAGAATATTTGAGGAGAAAATGGGCACCAGAAAGTGGAATGGAGCTAAATCCTTTATTTAAAGAGATAAATGGAATAAGAAATGGAATAAAGCTGGAGTGGTGAACTCAGGACAAGATCCCACTCACCCAGCTAAGTTTCCAACTTGTGGAAAGGAATTAAAGAAAAGTTTAGCACCACATGTGGTGGTGCATGCCTTTAACTGCAGCACTGGGAAGGTGTGTATATATATATATATATATATATATATATATATATATATATATATATATATATATAAAGAAAGGTATATATATATTTTTTCTCTCGTGAAACTTTGGTGTTATAAATAAACATATACATATATACATAAATATATATCAACTAGGCTAATGTAGAATAGCAGTTTACCTTAAAGTAATAAAACATTCCTTTTAGTTTCTAACATCACATAACCAATTCACCTTCTGATGTGGATCAATGCTGACTTATTCCAAATGGGGAGTAAAAGACTCAGGACCTAATTCTATTGTGAATAAATAGCATTATATTTTATCATAACAACATTACTGTTTTATGAGGTTGAGACAGTTCTTACATTACCCATGGATTGGACAGATCAGGCCAAGCATTCTTCCAACAATGGAGAGAAATTCCCTCATGAACAGTTAAACTGATTCACACAACAAGAATAGACAGTTAGTCTTTGACCCTTGTTCCCAATAAAGAAAATCCTTGGAGCTGAGATTTGGGAAGATGGCTCGGTTAATTTAGTGCTTGCCTTGCCAGCATGAGGAACCTGAGCCTGATCTCCAAAATCCATATAAGCATGTTGGGATAGTGGCACACATTTGTAATCCCAGTGCCAGGGAGACAGAAACAGGAGACTGTAGACAGAAGGTTAAAACTATAAAAAAATAAGCCATATAAAGATGGAAATCACACGCAAAGTCTGGATTATATTGTCTTTGGGATTTTTAACTGCAGAAAGACATTTGATTGTAAAGGCTGCTGAATTAAGCCAATATATACATTTTAAAGGTATCTTGACTTTAAAATTTATGTCTAAGCATATGTTGCTTTGGAAAAAAGGTTCTGCTTTTGTTTCCACAGAAGATGAAAACCTATGGATTGCTTGTAGGCTCATATGGTTTGATCTGCCAAGACCCCCTGAAAGGTCTCTGATGACACCATGACCCAGATCGTCCAACATCCAAAAACAGCTTCAAGGCAACTGGCTCAGACAATGCAGCCTCACAGACTATTCCAGTAATTTTCTCAGAATTCCCAAAGTTTGTCAGCCCCATAACCAGCAGGAAGTAGTATGAGAAGCAACATCCGAATTTCCAAAATATTGTTTATAAATGTTTATTTTTATTTAAAGGGGGTTGATTATAAATTCAATCTCTTTCCAAAACAGAAAAGGGGAAGTACTGTGAGATGTCCTTCTGTATGCTGTGAATATGTGTTGCTCTGAATGATTGAGAAATAAAGCCATTTTTGGCCTTGGCAGGGCAGGATGGAGTCAGGCGGGAAAATCCAAGGGAGATAGTAAGAGGAGAAAGGAAAGGCAAGGGAGATGCCATCCCGCCGTCCAGGGAGCAGCATGCAATGGCACACAGGTAAAGCCACAGAACAGGTGGTGACATATAGATTAACAGAAATGGGCTGAGTAAAGTTGTAAGAGCTAGCTAGCGAGAAGCCTGAGCCATTAGGCCATACAGTTTGAAAATAATATAAGCCTCTCTGTGTTTATTTGGGACCAAGCTGCTGCAAGACGCAGGTGAGAGAGATTCATCTTGATCGTAGGGCCTGGGCAGGACCAGAGAAATCTTCTGTCTACAGGAGAATCCCTAGGTCTCCTTAGCCAGCCAGCCCATCCAGCCTAATCAGTAACCTCAAGAACAATTAGAGATCCCGTCTCAAAGGAAATTTACAGTATAACAGAAGCTGTCCAGAGATTCCCACTAATAAACATGTTGGAAGGACACAACAAAAATATAAGAGTGAATTCAATTACTTCTACGGGAAAGTTTTGAAAAAAATTACTCAAGATATTTGGCAAGTGCAGGCATAAATACAATAGCCCCAGCTGCTGTAGGTAAAGGAGTCACTGAATACAGACATTTTACAGACTGCTCCATTGAGAAACAGAAACAGAAACAAGAGGCTTTTCAAAAGGTGTGTGTGTGTGTGTGTGTGTGTGTGTGGTGTCACAAGCACAGATATTTACCCCTTCTCTCATTGTCAAGGTGGGAATATAATAAACATTACTTGACTCACGTTTATATTTTAAAGGTGCTACAGACTATCTCAATACTATGACTTCTTGTATGTACATGATTACGTGAAGCAGAGAAAATGGGGACCTAGAGCCATTAGGGGTGAAGGTAGAGAGTCTGCATTTCTGCCTAGCTTCCAAGGAAGCTTACTATGGTGAGCCTCATAGGAAGAGAAATGTATAAATGACAATCACCTTCAAAGGGGAAATTCTGAGTTGAATCTACCCTCCTACCCCCCATGACTTAACTAGCACACTAAACCCTTGATCTAAATGGACTCAATTTCTTCCCTAAAGAGAGGTTCAAGTAACTGATGAGACTTTGTTTTGATGACTAAATGAGAAAACCTGGGAAAAAACTGCAAAGGGGCCTGGTACAGAGCATCCGGTGCTCACCTATAATCCCATCACTTAGGAGGCAAAGGCAGGAAGATCATCACATATTCTGGACCAGACTGGGCCATATAGTAAGTGAAACCCTACCTCAAAAAATATTATCACATGTCAACCACTACCCATTACTACTTGCATGTCTGTAATGACGTATAAATTTGGTACTGAGCCACAGACTAAAAACTTAAGACCTCAGTACTTGGGGACAGATACAGACACTATAGAAAAGAATAGCATAAGCACATGAGAAAAAAGCAACCTACCTTCTACTTTGCAGTCAAAAGCATCCCCTGCCTCATCTCCAGGGGGCTTCGAGGAGCACTTCTGGAGGTCTTCATGAGCACTTTCAAGACTATCATAAACCCACTGTATGGAATCTTGCTGGAAGGGAAGAAAGGGAGAACTCTCAGAGATACTGTGTAGATATCAAGATGCATATTAACTTCATAATCCTGTTTTAGGAAGACGCTTGACCATCTAGCTTGTTTATTTTTCTCATTTAACAGTAATAAAATTTGAAAATGAAATAAAACCTCAGAGTAAACAGCCAATGATAATGCTCTGACTGTTTGTAGCTTAAATTATTTTCAGAAGATATACTCTACGCATTTATTCTAAGCATGAATTCTTTAAAATGGAATATAGTTCTCAAATGTCTTACTAAAATGTCTCAAGTATATCTTTAAGTGAGTTATAAATTATACCTTAAAATAAACAAATGCTAATGGGCAATTATTTGCTGCACCAATTACCTATAATTATGCACACTATTTTAAGTTCCTAACATTAACTATATTTTAATACATTAATGGTATTATGAATCAAACCAATGTGAAAACTGGAAGACCATCTCTATCATACTGAGTTTCCAAGTCACGTAACATCCCTTCATGTAAGACACAATTCATCCTATAGTTTAATTGAAAAAGCAGTTCCAATCTTCTTTAGAGAAACAAGACAGATGAAATGATTTCCAAATAAATGCTTCAAGGGTTACATGGCTCTAAGGTTTATAAATAAGATGATAAATCAAATTGACCTGAATTACTTAAGTGTAATATAATGTGTAGCATTCAGTTTTCCCTGAATCAGCTCTACAATTGTGTTTAGCTAGTGTGCTGCTATAAGTCACTAAAATAGGATTCAAGGATTGTAGATGTGGTAGAACTCAGGAGTAAGGACATGCTTAACATTCACAAGGCTCTAGGCTTAATCTCTAACACCACACACGCAGCACGCGCGCGCGCACACACACACACACACACACACACACACACACACACACACACTAGTTGACTTGGTCATTCTTTTATCTGTGATGAACCACACCCACAGATCCATGTTTTCTTTTAGGTCCTTCTCACCCTGACCCTGCCCTTGGCCCTATGACTCAATTGTCCAAAGGATTAGTGGCAAGTATCACCCAGGTAGAAGGCTTATGGCATTGAACACTCCCTCCTGATATGTTGGTACTATGCATAAAGAAGAATCCTGCAAGAGACCTTCTAGACAAGAACTCAGATGGGCAGCTTGGCACATACATCTGGATGCTATGAAGAGGGGATCCAGGTACCCTATGAGGTCCTCGCAGAACAAAGGCACATCAGTAGTTTCAGAAGAACCACTGTCCAGTCAAATTCAGAGAAAGACAGTGCTGTCCTAAGTCACCTGGTTTTGGGGTCCTCTGTTACATGGCAATGGATACCTGACAGTGCATAGTACTCAGTGAATTCATTGTTTCTCTTAATGATTTCCTGATCATGACTTCTTCAGGGAAATAGGTAGGGAAAGGGAAAGGGGTAAAATTCAAGTGAATCAGTTTGTTTACTTAGTAAAATCCTAACAGAAGAGGAAGGCTTGACTATTTCTGAAGTGTACAGTTCAACAAGTGCTTCCTGAACTGCCATCATTCAGAGTAACCTATGAGTCTATGCATAATGTCTAAGTTTCTATTCCAATTCTGACCTTAGTAGTAAGTAAAATAAATCAGCTCTTTCCCTATGGAATCAATGCCTTGCAGAACTTCAGCCCTAGCTTCAGTAAAAGCAGCCATTCATCCTCCTGGTATGGGTACAGTCATATTCTCAAAAGCAAGAGAACTTTATCATACGGAGTAAGGAATACATATGACCCTCCCCCAATAAAGGGTCCCTCTGCCTCTAATGGATAACCTGAGACTCTAGTCTACCAAGCCACTGCTCACTTTTTATTCGGACACTAGAATTTGCTTATATTAGGTTGCAATTTCATCTCTTGATGGCATTTAACAGATCAAAGGACAGTGCTTAAAAATTTAAACACTGGCAAGTATGTCCTGGTAGTTTCTTTTAAAGCTAAATCCAGTTGCCTAAATAACTATAATTAAAAATTAACCACTGGCTATATAAAATCCACAGTCTATAGTTTTCCATAGAAGATTTGTTGTGAAGAGTATATTTATACAAGCTTGATCAGTATATATTTGAAAGTATCTCATGAAAACATTTCATAGCTGTAGATTTAACATTAATAAACTTATCAAAAAATAAGGGCTGAGGAGGAGCTCAGTGGCAGGCACTTGTCCAGTATGCATGTGGCCCTGGGGTCAACCCAAATAAACAATGGGATTTAAAAGGTGAGAGAGACAGAAGGAAGAAAGGAAAGCGTCTCAGAACATGTTTTTAAACAGACAACGATGCTACAAGAATAAAATGTAATGATAAAATACAACTATTTAGACATAGCCAATACTAGTAAGGATTAACTAATCAAATGCAGTAGTCATCATAAGATTCACAGTGCTGTGCTTAAATTGGAAGAGAACTGGAAGCCTTAAAGCTTTTCATGCATTATTCTATGCCATCCCCTCAATATTTCATATGAGTTTTCAGTTCAGTCTAATCTTATATGTACCTTCATTGGCCGCCTGTATTTCCGGCAGGCTGTCACATGTGCGATGACACTGGCATGTGTCTCTTTGCTGACATTGATTCCATTTACTTTGATAATACACTGCCCTGGGTGAAGGCCAGCTGCTGCGGCCACAGTACCTTTAAAGATAAATGGGGAAAATTGTCAAAATCAAATGTCAGCAAAAGGATTCACTTGTATCAGATATAGAACAATGGAAGTGCTTTTAAACATTTAAACATTATATGTTTAAAGCTACCTAAAATGTTCCAGATGAATCTTGTTCAGATAGCAATGCCCTCTCAGTCTTCCCAGTTCTTCACCCATGATCCTTAGTATAATTAACAAAATATTCCTCTGCCTCCACAAGGATTATTTTGAAGGAATATTGCATAGTGATCTTCACATTGCTAATCAGATGTTTCCCTTTCAAATATCTAGTCAATCTAACTTTCTAAATATATAGTAAAAAAAAAGGTCAAAGATAAGAGGCATAAACTATATTTACAAAATCCATAAATAATGAAATATTAGTTTTGTTTTTCAAACACCAACAATTTTATGTGCATATAAAAATACATTCTCTAAAAATCTTATATTTTTTCTATATGTACATTGGAATGCATGTTCCCATGAGTATACACAAGTGTGTGGGTATGCATGCACCAGTGTATGTGATCCTATGTGCATGTACATGTGTGTGTGCCTGTGCGTGCGTGCGTGTGTGTGTGTGTGTGTGTGTGTGTGTGTGTTTGCATGCATGCATAGAGAGACCAGAGGTCAACAATGAGCATTTCTTAGATTACCTTTCACTTTATTTTTTTGAGTCAGGCTTTCCCACCCATCCTGGAGCTAAATTATTAGCTAGACTGCCTGTCCAGCAAGCCCCAGGAATCCTGTTTCTGCTTCCCTGATGCTAGGATTCTAGGTGTGCACTCTGCATTGGCGTTGTTTTTATGTGGTGCTAGAGATTCAAACTCAGGTCCATCAAGTAGTGCAAGCACACTTCAACTGACTCATCTCCACTCCTAAAAAGGCAATTCTTAAAGAAAAAACAATCAGCAATTATGACTGATTGATGAGGATAAATGAGAATTCAGGAACCAGAGAATATGTGAACAAAGGCATTAAGCAGTTATCAATTGTCCAGTCACTTTATGTGACAGGTACACAAATGTGTACCTATATAAATATGTAAATAGCATGTTCTAACTGGTGACTTAATACTTTCCAACCATTGGTTTTAGAGCAAATCAACACCAACAAATACTAATAATGAATTTCACATAATATATATATATATACACACACACACACACACACATATACACACACATTATATGTATGTATGTATGTATGTATATATATATATATATATATATATATATCATAGCAGTGCCCATAAAACTTACCATATAGCAAAAAAGATTTCCATTGCAAGCAATGCACCCATAAAGTAATCATAAACACATATTTTAAACTTAAGAATACACCTTTTTGTCTCTGTTCAGTCCCCTCTAAGGTTCAATCAAAGAAATGGTTTTCCTGCACTGAATTGAGTCTCAGGCGAGGAGGGCCATTTCGGCAGAGAGCAAGGCTCTAAGTCGGAAAACCATCTGACCACCTGGACATACGAGAAGTTCTGTCTGTGTGCAAGTTTAAAGGTGTTTTTTTGGGGGGGGGGATAATGAGCTAAGAATTTGGTGCAGGGGGTGCAGATGAGTCAGATTGGGAAAGCCACAGAGCAAACCTTTTCTCCCAGGAGTCCTAGCTGCCTGGAGTGAAGATGCTGGAGTCTGAACTTTATTATACTTAGAGGATGCTGAGGGACACCTGTCTTAGAGCCTGAGTCTGTCAGTGAGGTGAGAAAGAAGTGTATCTTGGGAATCAGGAGGCAAGTGTGAGAAGGAGAAAAGACTCATCAGAGCAGGAACATGTGAAGAGACGGCTGAATAAGGATAAGGGCCCAGGAGGACAGACAGTGAGCCAGGAAGCACACACTCTGTAACTCTGGAAGGCTGGTGAGCTGATTTGTGTTGTGTTGCTTCATTTTGTTTTTGATTTTTTTTTGTTTTTGTTTTTTGTTTTTTTTTTTGCTTTGTTTTGTTTTCCCCAGCTATTCTGAAGAAAGAGCTAAGACAGTCCTTAGACTGATCCAAGGCTGAACTCTAGTGGCCTGGAAGCAGTAATACTGGCAGAGCGACTGCAGTGACCTTTTCTTGTGGCAGAATTTGTTTGATAATGAACCACCACTGGGGAGAAAAATCTGTTAAGAAAGACACAAGAGCCCACCCCCCCCCCCCCGCCTTCCCTATTTAAGAAACAAAAAGCAGGAATACAGTGGCCATCCACTCAAAAGACAGTGATGAGGGCCACAGCTACACATATTCAGGCTTATAGTGACTGTCCCCAGGCATGAGACTAACTTCTGATAGTTTAGTGAAAACAGAAGTAATATGTGATGTCTTGGCATACTTCTGTTCCACAGTATTGAAGGGCTATTGGAAAGGCCTTAAATGTTCATCCAACCATTGTGAAAATCTAAGTAAAAGATAATTCTTTGAAAGAAAATTTATTTTTTAATCATACACACATTGATTATTTTGTAATATAAAATTAATTGGTTCTGATAGCAATGCCCTTTCAAAATGTTCCTGCTTCTCAGAGTCATTTTGATTTGCATTTCTCTGATGACTAAGGATGTTGAGCATTTCCTTAAATGTCTTTCAGCCATTTGAGATTCTTCTGTTGAAAATTCTCTGTTTAGCTCTGTAATCCATTTCTCAACTGGATTGTTCAGTATTTTGACGTGTAGTTTCTTCAGTTCGTTATATACTTTGGAGATCAGTCCTCTGTCAGATGTGGGGTTGGTGAAGGTCTTTTCCCATTCTGTAGGCTGTCTTTTTGTCTTATTGACCATGTCTTTTGCCCTACAAAAGCTTCTCAGTTTCAAGAGGTCCCATTTATTAATTGTTGCTCTCAGTGTCTATGATACTGGTGTTATATTTAGGAAGTGATCTTCTGTGCCAATGCATTCGAGTACTTCCTACTTTCTCCTCTATCAAGTTCAGAGTAACTGGGATTTACGTTGAGGTCTTTGATCCACTTGGACTTGAGTTTTGTGCATGGTGACAGATATGGATCTATTTGCAATTTTTTACATGTTGACATCCAGTTATGCCAGCACCATTTGTTGAAGATACTTTCTTTTTTCCATTGTACAGTTTTGGCTTTTTGTCAAAAATCAGGTGTTCATATGTGTGAGAATTAATGTCAGGGTCTTCAATTCATTTCCATTGGTCTAAATGTCGGTTTCTATGCAAGTACCAAGCTGTTTTTATTACTATAGCTCTATAGTAGAGCTTGAGGTCAGGGATGGTGATGCCTCCAAAATGACTCTGAGATACCACCTTACACCTGTCAGAATGGCTATGATCAAAAACACTAATGACAGTCTATGTTGGAGAGGAATGTGGAGCAAGGGGAACACTCCTCCACTGTTGGTGGGACTGCAAACTTGTACAACCACTGTGGAAATCAGTATGGCGGTGTGGTGGTATTGTGTTCCCCAAAATATTATGTACCCTAATAAACTTATCTGGGGTCAGAGAACAGAAAAGCCACTAGATACTTAGGATAGGCAGTGGTAGCACATGCCTTTAATCCTAGCATTCCAGAGGCAGAAATCCATGTGTTCAAAGATACAGCCAAGCATAGTGACTCACGCCTTTAATCCCAGAAAGCGAGCCTTTAATCCCAGGGAGTGGTGGAAGAAAGCAGAAAGGTATATAAGGCGTGAGGACCAGAAACTAGAAGCATTTGGCTGGTTAAGCATTTGGCTGGTTAAGCTTTTAGGTTTTGAGCAGCACAGTTCAGCTGAAAGCCATTCGGATATGAGGACACAGAGGCTTCCAGTCTGAGGAAACAAGATCAGCTGAGAAGTTGGCCAGGTGAGGTTAGCTGTAGCTTGTTCTCTCTCTCTGACCTTCCAGTGTTCACTCCAATACCTGGCTCAGGTTTGATTTTATTAATAAGAACTTTTAAGATTCCTGCTACATGGCAGTTTCTCAGAAAATTGGGAATCGATCTACCTCAAGACCCAGCCATACCACTCTTGGGCATATACCCAAGGAATGTTCAATCATACCACAAAGATACATGTTCAACTATGTTCATAGCAGCATTATTGGTAATAGCTAGAACCTAGAAACAACCTAGATGCCTGTCAACGGAAAAACAGATTAAGAAAATGTGGTATACATACACAATGGAGTACTACTCAGCAGAGAAAAACAAGGACATCATCAAATTTGTAGGCAAATGGACAGAACTAGAAAATATCATCCTGAGTGAGGTAATCCAGAATCAGGACAAACACAGTATGTACACACTCATAAGTGGATACTAGATATAAAGCAAAGGACAATCAGACTGCAATCCAGGGAGGCTACCTAGCAGGGGGGACCCTAGGATGACTGTGACATAATAAGTTTTGGTTTTACCCAATCACTAGGCAAGCTTTAGGGAAACATTTCACTATTAGGATAAGAATTTGTACCATATCAAGCTGATGAAAGAAAATGCTGGCTGTACTTTCAGGAGGAGAGGCTAAAATCTTTTTAGATTATGGATTAGCCTATAGAAAATGTCTGCCATAAATCAAACAGTGAAGGGGAAGATAAATAGGAATCTCACTTACAGAACTTAAGAAAAACATAGCTCTCTGAACAGATGAAGATAGGTTTTTTCTGTATCCCAGAATCTAATCAATATTTATATGTATAATTCAGCTATTATTTGGCTTATTGGGAAATTTTATCATTTTTACTATTTTCTACAGAGAAAATATTTTCCAGTTTTAAATAACGTTAGACTTTTGAATTATAACCTGTTTTTATGTTCCAGCTATCTGTGTATTATTTCTCCTGTAGTTGTACATAAAATGTTTTTACATTCAAAAAAAGGAACAAATACTATAAAGGGTATTACATGAAATATATAGAATATATAAATTCATAGAGACAGAAAGATTAGACATTATCTCAAGATGGAGAAGAAAGGAATATAGAGCAATGATTTCCTAAGTACAGAATCTCTGTTTTGTGTGATGGAAAAGCCCCACAAATGGACAGTAGTATCAGGACATAATGTCATGAATGTAATAAACCAATACAATTAATGTAATTAATGAATATCATAAATATAGTTATTGAATGAATACTGTGAATGTAATCAATGGATACCACAAATGTAATTAATATCATGAGTGTAACTAATGGAATATTATGAGTGTAATTAAAAAATTTTTTGAAAAGTTAAAAAAATGTTCCTGCTTCATGTTTGAGCGATCACATTAGGATGTTTTGCATTTTTTTGAACTGCAAACAGCCACCTCCCCCTTATTAGATAAATGTGAGACTTCTCAGTGCACAAAGGCCCTTCTTGCTCCATCAGCCAGGCTACTTATTATGTGCAACACTGGGAAATCTCTACTCCCTTTACTGGTGTATAAAATAAAAGATATATAAAAGATATATATGTATAAAAGATAAAATAAAAATACACATCACAAGAGCTTTTTGGTTTTTTATTTGCCTTTCAAAGAAGTAAAGTAAAATGCACACAGGCTTTTAGTCACTACAATTATTTGATTTAGAATGAATTTCATGGTGAGATTTATTACGGACTCAAAGGAAAAAAATTGAAGGAAATATATAGCAACTGGGTATCAAGCCCACAGGACTCTCTACAAAGCCTGGAAACTCACATTCTTTAATGATTGACCAAAACTCCAACATTTATTTGCTGCTAAGGAAAATATAAATAGATAACCTTAAAAGTCATCATTAGTTTAAACTAAAGAATACAAAAAATTATGATTGGGTTGTCATTCTTCAATCAAATTTGTAACAGCAATAAATATGCTTAAGAATACCAGGGTCCTGTTTAATTGTTTAATTATTTATTCGTGTGTGTGTGTGTGTGTGTGTGTGTGTGTATGTGTGTGTGTGTGTGTGTGTGTGTGTGTGTGTGTGTGCACACGTGCGTGGAAGCCAGAGGTTGATATTAGCCATCTTTCCTAGATGTCTTCACCTTAGTTTTTGAGCCAGGTCTCTCGCTGAACCCAGGATTTGCCATCGGGCTGTCCTAGACAGCCCGCAAACCCAGGTGACTCTCCAGTCTCTACCTCCCCAGGGTTGGGATTACAGGCACGTGCTGGCACACAAAGGTCTTTTTTGCAGTTTGTTTTTAATGTGGATGTTGGAGATCTGAACTCACAACCTCGTGTTTGTGGGGAAGTGCTTCACCTACTGAGCCCTCTGTAGCCTCTCTTTGGGCTTTCTGAGCAAGGCCTCGCTCTAGCCCAAGCTTGCCTCAACTTTCCAGCAACCCTTCTGCCCCGGCTTTCCTGGATGCAGGTAATGTATATGTGAGTGATCGAACCACATTTGAGTTTTTGAGGTTTTACTTTTTCACATATGATGTCCAGAATGTCCTTTCATTGAGTTCCTAGAGTGAGAGGAGATGATCCCTAACACTACGATGATGTATTCTAAACACATTTCAGCTGGAACAGCCAAAACATGGGAGAGCGCAGTTTCCCATACCAGGAGAATGTCTTACCTCTTCCCACCGCGTGCACAACCGACGGGCCAAAGCCTCTGATCTGGAAACCCAGTCCATCTGCAGAATCTGGGATTTTAACTGTCCTAAACGTAACCAGAAAATAAGTTGAGACAACCGTAAAAGCCACAACAGGTTCTGACAACAGTCATCTATACCTGTGTTCCTCTAGCAATACATACATACAACCTGAGATCTTGGGCAAGAATTTAGCCTTGGGACAGACTAACCAACAATACCCACAACAAGAATGGAACATAAGAAAAATTAGGAGGTAGTGGCCACTCCAGCTGAGACAATGCAGGGCCCTCAACAGGATGTAAATATAACGGTGGGGGTAGACTCCAGATGGGCCAGCCCAGGGCCCCCAAAACAGGATGTCAAGAACAATAGGTGGTAGTGGCCAACTCCAGCTACATCAGCTCAAAGAACTGCAGAGACTTCCTTACCAGGGAGCATGAGCAGTGCTGCTGACCTTTCCCCTACTGGACTTCTCAACTTCCTGGGCATTAAATCTCTTATGGATATTCTTGCCTCTCACTCATCTACTTGTATCAGATAAAATTTTGTGTGACAGGGACTTCTGTGGAAGTCCTCCCCCCTACCTCCTAGAAATGTCCACTCTGGGGGAAGAAACGGGAAGATAACAGGTAGAAGAGAAATCTAAGCCTCTCTGTTGCTCAGGCTGATCTTTTCTAGAATGCATCCCTTGCTTCCTCACTGGTTCTATCTGGACCATTCATTGCCTCATCTATTACTATTGCGCAACTGAATTCTCCTATTTCCGGGGCATAAGGGGAGAGACTGCTGCTGAGGTCAAGATCAGAGGAAACTGGAAAACTAGAGAGGGTCTACCAGGAGAATGCTACTGGGTGAGAAGCCTTTGGAGATAACACTGGCCCCTCCCCCAACATGAGGTGCACATAGCAGGAAGGCCAAGGCGCGTCCACACTGGGCCAATTCTTACATAGCTACATCCATGGAAAACAAGAGGCACTGGGGACAGCTAAACTAGCTCTGAGTCCTGATTCTGTACTTTGTAGCTGGGCAAACATGGGTTTGGAGAAGCTCCTTAAAGTCTCTGTTGCAAAAAGTGCCATAGAAACTGTTGGAGGTTATCACTGTCAGAACTTATTTTGTAGTATGCTGATGGGGATTAAAGGGCTAACAAGTTCTATCCCAATAGTTTCTACTGTTGGAATAAAAAAAAAAAAAAAGACCAAAAGCAAGTTAGAGCAGATACTGAATCCATCTTACAGGTCACTGTTAATCTGTCGATCACCAAGGGAAGCCACAGCAAAGGCTGAGGCAGGAACTAAAACAGAGACCACAGAGCAATGCCATTGATAGGCTTACTTAATGCTTCTGCTCTACCAGCTTCCTTATGCGAGCCAGACCCGCCTGCCCAGGGGTGGCACAACTCAGAGGGCTGGGCTATCCTCCATCAATTAGCAGTCAAGTTCTACATATCACCTCCCAGTAATCCAGAATATTAGGTGATGCATAATTCCCAGCAGCCTCCCTTGCTGAGTACGGTCTGCCCATTCTGTGCTATTGATTTTCACTCTTCAAAATTATTGTACTTTTTACAAAAAATTTATACAAAACACCATGAAATCCATTTTAAGAGAAAAAAACAGAACTCCTCTAATTAAATGTGATTAAACTCTAATAAAAACATGATCTTTGGAGATCTTATGATCTTATGCCTTAAGAGAAAAATAAAACGTTGGAGCTTGATCAGACATCCTGTCTTGCTCTCATTCTTTGTGTCTCTTGTCCCTCTCATTCGCCGGCTCACCCTTCAGGTCCCCGTTGAGGACCCCACTGGCGGGGCACCTTTGATCCCCAAACAAATAAATAGACAGAAAAGAGTCTTTTTAAAGATTAAAAAAAAAATCGAATTCTACCGGGAGACATTAAAGATGAAGAATGGAAAATCTTGAGAGAATGAAGATGACATTTCTTCCTAAAAGAGCTTTCAGGAGAGGGTGAATCCTTCCCATATAGACAAACAAACTCTTAGCTGGGCGCTTGCTTTGCACAGTCTCTTCCCGTTGGTTTTCAGAGCCGATCAGGAAGGCATGATAACAGCATGCACCTCAGCGAGAAGGCTAAGAATAAGTGTGATAGAACACAGATCCTAGTAAATGAATATTTAAATTATTATCTATCGCAAAACAGGGAAACTACACAGGCCCTTCCTTCAACGGGCTATGCTGTTTCTGTTAGGACGGCACCTGAATCTACGCTGTTTCCGTAAGGACCTCGCCTACACTGTTTCCGTAAGGACCAAGCCTGAACCTCCGCTCTTTCCATAAGGACCGAGCTGGAATCTACACTGTTTCTGTAAGGACCGTGCCTGAATCTATGCTGTTTCCGTAAGGACCGTGCCTGATCTACGCGCCTGGATCTGCTGTTTCTGTAAGGACCGCAGCTCCTCAATCACTGCCCCTCTGCTCAGGCCGAGGCCTAACGGGACTTCTGTGTCCCGCCAGAACCACCTCTGCCTCCGCAGCCAAATACAGTTTTTAGCTAAGTTTCTTAAGTCTTTACCAATAAAGGCTCCAGAGTCAATACTGGGATGTACAGAATACTCCTCTACCCCTTTAAGTCCCCTCAGCTCTTTTGTTATAAGGAGGAAAGATAAATACAAACATCGGTAGTTCTCTGCTTATATAGATGTATAATAGAGAGATCAACAGAGCTTTGGGTTAGTTTTGTTTTAAAGGAAAAGGTATCTTCCTAAGTATACGCAGGTATGGTGTACCTTCTAGATTTGACTTTATGCAGAGGAGCAGTACATTATAGACTGTCTAATCACCAACATTTCCTACAGCCAAACATGTAGCTCATTCTTCCTGGCTTTTAGGTGGTCTACTAGATGACTTTTTACTCAGTCAAACTCGACATAACCCAAAACAGCAAAGTTTGGACAGTAAAAGAAAAATGTCATGGCCACCAACACCATGCAATTCAGGAGTGAGCACCTATCTCAATAAACAATGCAGTGTCCTCTGTCATCTGAAGACCTGTACTCACGGTGCTGAGGAGGCCCACATGTTCAGACAGGGGAAGCTGATGATAAATGACTACCTGGCCGTTAGCGTCACTAGTTTACTCATCCAAGTATCACGGAATCACTTACTCCCTTGGCTTTGTGCTCACGAGGACTCTCAGAGGCTTTCTGCTGTTTAAGCAGGATTTCAGGAAGCAATCGACTTCAGGGAAAGGTCTCAGAAAAACCAGGTCACCATTAATAGCAAAAATCTTCTTCCCAACTTCCATGCCAGCCATCTAAGGAAGAAACGGCAAGAAGAATTAGGATGATAATGTAATAGATACTTTAGGTTTTCAAAAACTGAACCATGGGGAAGGCTCAGCATGTACTGATTTGGACATGAGAACACATACACAATATAATAGAACTATGAATGAAGTAACATAGTAATATGTGCCATCATCATGAATGGGATTGAACAGCTTTGCTGAAATCAACCTTCCCACGCCCCCATGTATACTGTACCCATCTTTGGCTCTTTCTTGGTGTTGTAGTAACAGACCCTTTAATTAAAAAACAAAAACAAAAACAAAAAAAAAAAAAAAAAACCTTGTCCTTTAATGTACAAACTCCAGGTTAATTACTTTTACATATGTTTTATATATTATATAAATACATGTATTTACATATACATATTGCATATATATTTATTTAACTTAGAAAATATCACCCCCTGAACATATGAATGTAATGACCACAGACAATATGAATCTCCAGCCTACATCAGCATGGTGTGCCTAGTACCGAGGAATGGAAGGAGTGGCCGGGAATCCAAGCAAGTGCCAAGGGCAGAGTTGACCCCAGTGCACCATGCTGAGAAAGGACAAGGACAACAATACCCCTACAGTTAGCCCAGATGTTCCTAACCAGTAAGACTGCACATAAATCCCCCACTGTTTTGGACTGCAGCTATTTGATGAGACAGTATATTTTGTCTCCGGTGGAGTAAGATGAAGCTGTGCCCTAAGATCAGCCTCTAAAAATGCCCAGGAGAAGGACCTTCTCCTAGAGAACTATTAACCACGGTCATTTTGTGATCAGATACACTAGCAGAGTACAACTGAACCAGCAGTAATATATTTGCACTTGGAGTGCTGGATAGAAAGCTTTATCTTGCATACTTGTGTTTGATGGTAAAATAAAAGACCTTTAGTATTAACATATACAAAGTACCACTGACTTCAGTAAACAGATTTAAAAGTATGTATGTTCTACTTCTGCAGTTCTTACATTTTTATTAAAGACCTGAATCCTGAGGTGCCTGCTTAGGGGCTGTGTATCTTGTAAGCTAGACAGCAGGGTAAAGAGTCTTACATCCAGCATCACTGTGGCACAGCACTGAAAAGGAAGCCGCATGAGGACAGAGAAGAAAAGAAGGAGGGAAGGGGGAGAGGAGGGAAAAGAGGGAAGGGGGAGAGGAGGGAAAAGAGGGGGAGGAGGGGAGTGAAGGAGGGAGGAAGGGGGAAAGGTCATATGTGTGTACATGTATGTACATGCATGTGGCAGCCAGAGGGCAACCCTGGTTGTTGTTCCTCGAGTGATATCAACCTTGTCACCTTGTTTCTTGAGACAGGCCTCTCATTGGCCTGGTATTCACCAAGCAGCCTAGGACAGCTAGCCTGTGACCTCAGGAGCTCACCTGCCTCTACTTCCCAAACATAGGATTACAACTGCACACACCACATTTTTTTCACTGTGGGTTTTGGTTCTTGAACTCAAGTCCTTGTACAGAAAGACTGTTAGGCTAAATTATCAGTCCAGCTCAGAACATGGTATTTTGTCTGCTTTCTACATTTCCATGCTCTCAGAATCTAAAATGCTACCTAATAGATAACCACTATCAAGTGACTATTTCTCAGTGAAGAAGTCAATGATCAGAAGATTCCACTGTTTAAAAACCTAGTGATGTGAGAGAGTGCCAATTGGCATTAATCCAATGAGAAAGCCAAAGAGCTTGCTTTGCTGATGGAAATCATATTCCCAGAGAAGACAGTGGAGGGGGAAGACAGAAGATGCTGCCTTTGGCTGAACACAATGGCCATGTGACACACAGCACAGTTGTCACAGCCTGTATAGCTCCCACGGAGCTCCAGGATAGAGAAGTCACAGAACATGCCACTTGGGAACTCGGTAATTGGGAGCTGTAGATCTCTGGAGTACCACTACCTCCCCAGTGCATCATCACCGAGACACAGTCTCAGCTGCTACAAATCCAACACTACTTTACAAAACTTCAGAGACACAGCCTTCAACAAACACATAAAGGTTGATTTCAGTTTGGCACTATGTTGTATGATGACAGACTTTTAACAAAAATGCTAATTTATATTACCTCAGCATTAGACCCCTTTTCCACTAACTTTATTATTGGAACTTTATTTTTGTCTTCCAGCCCAAAGCCATAGCTGCCTTCATTGGATTTAATCTGAAATGTAAAATATTAACGTTATTGATAAAGAACAAGGAGAGCATCCCAAGGAAATTGATTGAAAGCATCAGCATGCTTGCCTGCTGATCGCTATACTCAAAAGAAACTTAAGGCCCAGTGGCTTACTTACCAACAGTGACTTAGCTATGACATTCTCCACAACTTTCAAGTCATGTTTCATAAGCCTGTGTTTCATATTCGATCCTTCCATTTCCTCGTCGGCAAAAAAGCGGAAAAGTAGAGGCTCATCTTTGAATTCACTTTTTTCCAGGACTACAGAAATGGAGAGATTCAAGTAATTTCAGTAAATTTGGGTCTCAAGCTCACTTTCCACACCAGCACACACTCAGGGAATTCCTGCCAACAATGAGCTCAGGTTTACATCCTAGGACAAAGGGGACTTCACATATACCCCTTAGATTCCTTTGATAAATTATGCCTCCCTTCCCTGTAAATTACTGTCATCTATATACAAGATTTAGTATTTTAAAATAAGTAATATCTTTCCAGTGTTGCATTTCTTAGTCTTCCATTGTCCAAACGAAAAATCTAAATTTAAGAGAGAAAATACAATAACTCTTAAACCCCGTAAACTCTAAATATAAAAACTTAGGGCATTTTCTACTTTCAGAAAACATTGTAAACATGTTTTGAATGCAGTGCATCTTCATGGGAAACTGCAAAAGGGTTGCGTAGCATCTTTCTATGTGTGAGCAACTCCCAGTGAGGAGTCACAGTTGGTCCAACACTTCAATCTAGAAATATGTCTTTTGGGTAAAATGTGATTTTAGTTTCCATGACTTGCTAGCTCTTCTCTGTTTCAAAACAATATTCTCAAATAATCTTATTTCTGCAAAGGTCAATTTTTTTCTCTTTTACATAAATGTTAATATTTTCCCTTAGTCCCTAGGAATGTTGATCTGTTTTGTTAGTCTTATTTATACTACAGGCAGATACAGAGAATAAGAATGTGTTCTTACTAAGAGCTGACGGCTGCCAAAGTGTGTTAAAAGAGAAATCTGTATTTCTCATTCTTGGTCATTAGTACCTTGTAGTGTGCTTGTTGGGACAAGGTGACTCACAGTAACAGGAAGGCTGTGGTCCCGGGGCACTAAGCTTTGTGATGTATCAGTCCAGGTCTGGGGCCAATTCTGAGTGTGAAAATTACAAAGTTACCTAAACTCTCTGCATTTTAGTTTTCTCATCTGCAAAATGAGGGTGAAAGAAATCTTCATACTACCTTCCCTAAAATGAAGTACTACATATAAACAGCTTGGCAAATGTCAAACAATCCAAAGAGGCAACTATTCTGTTTCACTATTTTTACAGAGTTCCAGAAAATAATATGGAGCAGATGGGTGAACGGGTGATCTCTGGATGGAAGAGCATCTGGTAACATGGTGACAAATGAAGCCATCCGCCACACCATAAAAACTAACACGAGCCACCGTGAACAACAGAAAGGAAAAACACTTTGGATTGAGTTAAGTTTTGCCTCCATGATCTAATTGTTTTTCCAAAGATCACATGATATTTCCTCCACCAGCCTGTCCATAGCGGGCAACAGAAGTACCAAGAAATCTGGGCAGGAGACTTTGGTCATGTTAACTTTTGTTATCACTTAGTATTTTGCAATAAATGCTTACATCAAATTATAGCTTGTTGTTGCTTTGGGTTAAAGAGAAAAAGAATTGAGGGGTGTTAGTTTGATTTTATAGTTTTAATTTCTTAAAATATTGTAATTTCTGCCATTAATAGTTTGCTCTCCAGGGACCAGTATTTCTCTATCTTAACATTCACAGTGATCTAAGCAAAAGGACATGGGACAGAATTCTCCAAGAAGCACATGATGAGGAAGGATGTTCCCAAAATGGCTGTAACTGGTGCTCAATACCCTTTTTCTTATAGGTATTGATAACCTTCCAGACATAGTTGATACATGAATGTGAATGCTATGCCAAACATATATAGAGAAGCACATTGCATTAGTAATTGAAAGAAGACTGTTTGGGTGCCCAGACTGTGTAAGCTGGCATAGAGAGGAGGGGAAAGGCTCATTAATTTGATAGATGGAGAAATTAAAAAAAAAACACTAATATTTAATGATTTGTTTGAAGTTATCAAGCAAAAAAGAGGATCTTTAGTAAACTAAAAAAATGTTTATTTCCAGAGATGTAGTTCTGTAAGATGATTTTGGGTATGTTTTCCTAAAATGAACAATAAATACTAACTATACATGCTCTTATCTAATTGTTCCACTATATACTGTCATTCTGGCAAGATCATGTGTCTAATATAAAATGAATTCAAAGAGATATACATGAGACTTTTAAAAAGAAGATAAAACTTTGACGTCTCAGCGTGGCTCTTCTGGAGTCAACACAATCAAGAGGAAAAACTGGAAACACTGGTAGATAACAGTCATTTGCCACAGAAACGCCACTATTAACCAAATCAATCTCAGATGTGGTGACTCAACAGTGACCCATGACAAGCCCCAGACAGGTTGCCTTGACCTTCGTGGCACACCGAGATACTCCCAATGTCCCCAGAAGACCCAAAACAATGAACTCCATCTGAGAGGCTGCAGGTGAGAGTCCCTACCATGGTGCATAAATCCGTTGTCACAGAGTCCAACAGCAAATATCATTGCCTCTTCCCTGGTACGGCAATCACCCTGTTAATCAAAAGATAAATCATTGTGCATGTTCATAGGCAACTTGAGGCATTAAGGACCTGATTTATAGTTTAAGGGACATTTCCCACACATTACGTAATTTTCTATAGTCCTTTTCTTAGCACTTAGGCACTCTATCAAATCAGCTTTCATTTCTATTTCTTTTCTATCATCAACACTCTAATTTGGTGGTTTTTTTATCCCTTATCTAAATGAACATATTTTTTCTGGAGTCATTCTGACATAAGCTGTTGCAGAATTTAGCTGCACTACACAGGAATTTCATGTTCTAAAGGTTTAAAGAGAGACCTTTTAATAATGAAAACTTTAATAATCAAAACAAAAACATTCTTTTGGGCTTCCAAGATTGAGTCTTGGTTTGATTCATCTACAGCTTCACTTTCCAGTTTTCAACCTATCCTATTTCTTTAGTCCAGTTTCCTACAATTGCCTGAAGTCAGTGGCACTCTCGCCTTCACTAGGGTAATGCCAGGACATACAATGTCTTTTACCTGTCTACAGAACACCAAGATAAACTTTTACCTCTGGCTGTGTCAACTGTAACCTGTAGCTAGAGTTTTCCTGCCTTGCCCACAGTCAGGACAAATCTCTGTCACCCGCCAGTCCCACAGCTGCTCAGACCCAACCAAGTAAACACAGAGACTTATATTGCTTATGAACTGTATGGCCATGGCAGGCTTCTTGCTAACTGTTCTTATAGCTTAAATTAATCCATTTCCATAAATCTATACCTTGCCACATGGCTCGTGGCTTTCTGGCGTCTTCACATGCTGTTTGTCATGGCGGCGGCTGGCAGTGTCTCCCTCCGCCTTCCTGTTTTCTCTGTTCTCCTCTCTGTTAGTACCGCCTATACTTCCTGCCTGGCCACTGGCCAATCAGTGTTTTATTTATTGACCAATCAGAGCAATTTGACATACAGACCATCCCACAGCAGTAACCCTAAACTGTAACTGTAGTCCACAAAAGCAAACTGAATATGTACCTGCAAATAGGCATCATATCTTCAACAATCCAGGTGTTTGATAAATTTTATACATTCATTTGAAAATTCATATTTATTCATTTCTAAATATCACACTGAGTTCAAGATACCACACATTAAAACCCTCAAACAAAAAAACATTTTCCTGCCTTCCATTAATTTGGATCTTGTGCAGGATTTGGTCATTTATAAAGTGGTACCTAGTTAAGTATCATTATACAATTTAGTTAAGATTCTTAATTAGCCTGATTCTCTCAGGGAACTAGTTGCACATAAAAAGACCCTGAGCCTAGCTGGAGGATTCATAAGGACTTCTGTGAAAGATGATGCTGAGAATTTTACAGAAGATCTAAAAAGGAGCCCAACAGATCAACAGCTTCTTGAAGGCAAGAACCATCTTGCACTTGTCCTTATGTCTTGCTTCAATAGCTAGTTGAAGTGATAAGCTTGTGCTGAAAGCTTTAGCTATTTTGATTATTTAAATGTTATATTTCTAAGACTAATATATCATTAAAAGGAAAAGTGTATAAATGTATTCTGAAATACTATAGTGATCTCATACCTTCTAAAAATCCTTTGGGTCTACTCAGATCTGGGAAGCACTGACGAAAAGTGTAAAAAAAAATTATTTGGGCTGGATGTAACAAGGACTTGTTTAATTAAAAAATACAAATGCTGCCTGCACATCACACATAAACAAATCACATAATGCTTTAGGAATACATTAATGCACTTATCCAGAAGGAAGTTCACTTCAAATGCAATGAGGTATTTGACTATAAACCATTATAATAAGAGCATCAATCCGGCAAGTATTCAGAAGAGAACAAAAGTCATTGCATTTTCTAAGATGACATCAGTCACTGCAGACATCTCCAACATCCATCGATATCTCAAAATAACATAAGGACCATTGCACCACAGCCTGCTCTAATCAATCCAATAAAGCTGTCCCAATCCAGTCAGTACTGACTGATGTGCAGAATAAGTCCTATTCGAGTCTTGGTGGAAAGGGAGCCTTACTTTGTCTCTTCTTCCCCCTACATTAAGCACTGGAGTTTTCTCCCTTGTCATCCCATTGCTACATCTTCCTCTCCCAAGGCAGCCTATGATGTTCTAGTTTGAAGTTCAGCAATGAGAGCTGAGAATATCTGCCTTAAACATATGTGTTTCACACTATCAGAATCATGAAGCTGCAGTGACGGACGTAAGGTGACATGATGTCTATTCTAGGACAAGATAAGCAGTTGAAAACACCACAGTCTAGAAACAGAGTGACATGTCCAAGCTTGTCTCACTCAATTTTAGCAGAGCTGTAATCAGATACTGACTGCTTGAGACAATGTCCTCGGAGATTTCAGCAGACACCATAGTGACAAAAAATACTTCATTTCAGTTTGCTTAGGACTTTCCGGAAAAGTCCTATTTTTCTTTAATGTTTATCCTTAGAAAACACAAACATTTTTCCCCATAAAGTTGGTAACACTTTCTGGGTTAGACTGTAAATGTTTATTGAACATCAGGTTTTGTCTCAGATGCATTTTCCTCAGTCTTCTCCCATATACCAGGTATTGCATGAGTTCCTATAAATTCTAGAACAGCAGAGTTCTATGTGAATTCTCTTGCTGAACAGAGCACCCCCCTAGCTGCACACATAACCAGTGGTATGAAAGTGTTAGAAAGAAAGTAGCACACTGGAGAGCTACTGGATAGGTGATTCAGGGTATTACCAAAGTCATTATTTGATTCATCTAAGACATTAACTTCTCAATGTAAAAGTTGATGTTCAATGAAATACAAAAACAGGTGGCCTTAAAAAGTTTAGAAATCAATACTAAAACAATAAAAATCTAACTGTATGTATGTATGTGTGTGTGTGTGTGTGTGTATATATATATATATATATATATATACAAAAAACAGTGTTTACATATTAAAAACATGTCGACATTTTGAGATTAAACATCTAGTTTTATTACCTATTTACGAAAGGAAACTGATGATGTTTTTATACAAACAAAAGAATAAGGCTGCTTATGAAACTGATTCAAATATTTATGTGTAATGACTATATTTCTTTTTTTTTTTTTTTTTGGTTTTTCGAGACAGGGTTTCTCTGTGTAGCTTTGCGCCTTTCCTGGAACTCACTTGGTAGTCCAGGCTGGCCTCGAACTCACAGAGATCCGCCTGGCGTGCACCACCACAGCCCGGAGTGTAATGACTATATTTCAACCAACCAAACAAACCCCTGCCCCAAGCAGCAAGTTCAGTTCAAGTGTATATCAATTTTTCTTAGTGTCTTGCTTTTGGTCAGCAGAATATATCCAAGTATCTGTTAGTTGAACTATCATGAAAAAAAAAAAAAAAGTAAGTCTGTATTTGAAAAGCTACTGTGACAGGCATGTTAATCTTTTCTACCTATAAGCCAATCACAGAAACTTTCTCAACACCAACTGTTAGAGACAAGAGCCTGTGAAGCTGAGCAACAGTAACAATACACTCTGTACTTTGTAGACATTAAAGCTTATATTACCCAAGCCCAGCTGGAATTTAACACAAAAAAATGACACTGGAGATTAGACTCGTTTGAGAGGACTAATGAACAGATACTTAAAAACAAATCAGTAGAAAAAGCATGCCAAACAAGCTAGTGTCTGAACATAGCTATTCTTCATTGATCCTCAAATTATGCTTGGTGGATTTTGTTTGTTTGTTTGTTTGTTTGTTGATGAAACTCAGCTCATATTTACAAAATAGGAACATCTTATTTTTAAAAAGCAAGCTAGCATAAAGTTTATTCAAGAGCCCAAAAGCCAGATTCAAATCCTAACTCGGCTTTATACTAGCTGTAGGAGTGTAGGCAAGGGAGATCACACTACGTCACCTGAAGGCAAGCACTAAATTCTTTGAAAGCTCCCAATTCACACATTCAAAGTAAAATGGAAAGAAGGAAACATAGTAACACCTATTTGCCTCCTTACCTGTGCAATTAACCAGTCTATCAATTTGTTGGCCATGACCACAGATTTGTAGGTCCTTAAATGGTAATCTTTATCTCTACAATGGAAGAAGAAAGCAAGAATGTTAAGCAAGGGACTAAGTGAGCACAGGCAAATCCTTCCATTTACTATCAGTACAGCAGGAAAATCTACCAATGCGCTTACAATCACCCAATGTATGTATAAGTAAGAGAAGTTAACAAAGTATATATAAGACAAAAATCTATCAGCTCATAGAAGACAAGACAGACCCATCAACGTACCAAAATAAGGCATTTCTTCTTTCACATTTTTTTTTTGCAAACAAGATTATTACTGCTATTATACTTGGTAGTGATTTAGCTATAAAAATGGCATCTCGTTAATGGAGGAATAAGAAAACAGAATTTCTACCCCTAAGTCATAGCTACTAAAATTCTCCTCAAAGTGTGGAGAATAGAGCAATAGCCTCTCTTGCCTCTACATTCTTCAAGAAGACAGGGGAATATGCACTGTAGTTATTCACAGGCCTGAAAGGCCTGAAATAGATCCAGGGACAGTCTATTTCACAATCTGTCTCAGCATGGAACAATGAAACCAGCTCCCCATCCTCCACAGGGGATATGGGGACTGACTGGTTCTCATATCAGACTCCCTGCTCAGTAGACTTTCCAGACTGAGAAATCATTCAAAGTTGAAAAACAAGCTAGCATAAAGATTATTCAAGAGCCCAGGAACCAGATGCAAATCCCAACTCAGCGTCATACTAGCTGTAGGAATGTAGGCAAGGGAGACCGCAGTATGTCACCTGAAGACAAGTACTAAGATCTTTGGAAAACTGATCATGACTGGTCTTGTTCACAAGGGCAGAAATCTATAATTCATTTCATTTTGTAGTCCAGATAAAAAGAGAATAGAAAGTGGAAGTCGTTGCAAACTGTCAGAAAAAAAAAGAAAAATTCCTTCTTATCTGTTCCTAAGGACTAACTTTCTTGATATAAAAATCTCATAGAAAAAAATATATTTTTCTAAACTCATTTTCATGCATATAATATTTATATATATGCAAATGACATGAATAATTAGCTATTACTCTTTTCTATTTGTTTAGCAGGGAAAAAAGATATATAATTGCTAGGTATTTAATATTAATTTGTCCAAAACATCTGGAAGGGATCTACAACAGCAGTATGCTATAAAGTCCACACTCACTCTTTCCCAACTTTACATTGTGAAGTCTGCTGCTAAAGTAGACAACATTTATTCAGGTAAGAAGACACCAGGTTCTTCTGAAGGACCTGCTCACAATGCTTATATTGTGTAAGAGGGCATTCCATTATGTAGACATGGCAATTTCTGGAAACAATCTCTAGCTATCTATCACCTATCATCTATCTATCTATCTATCTATCTATCTATCTATCTATCTATCATCTATCTATCCATCCCCATATGACCTTATAACTGATATTAAGCATATAAAATAAAAGCAATACATGCAAACATTTGGATTCTACAGCCATTACTGAAAAATGTATGTATTTGTTTAAAACTGGACCATGCATTTGTTTTGAAAATGAGTTAGTTAATAAACTCCAAAATTATGTCTAGTAAATCTAAAATAATTCTTAATTTTCAAATAAAGGTATTATCTTGGAGGGGAAAGTCTATCAAAAGGAAATATAAAATATACATCCAATGTTCAATCATTCAGATATACATATACACATATGTGTAAAATCTAAAAATCTTTCTAGCTGTGAACATTTAGAATAAATAGCATTTATGAATCATTTCTAGGCCATGTAACTACCATTTATTAAATATTAATAGCATATGGATTATTTCATTTTCAGTTGAAGATTATGGTATGAAATAAAAGTAAATTCTGAAATCCTAACAAAAGGAAAAGACACTGAATACATAGTGCTAGAAAAATTTAGGAATATTTGAGAGAAATAATTTCTTAAAAATGAAATGATCCAAGTTCTAAGATGGGACTTAACTGTTCCATTTATGGCCCCCATAAGAAGCAGACTCACCTGACCACGGGAGTAAACAAACTATGAAGACGACAGTAGAGCCTTACACCCTGTGTGAGACAAACGCACATCAGAAGCGGGTCAATCAGTCAAGAGACGTACATGCTGGGAAACTGTCAGAATAACAAATCTATTCTTTTTCAATCTCCTGGAGTCATCACACAATCTCAGCAAAATTGAAAGTCTAGCCACATATTGAAATGCACAATAAAAGTAGGAGTTAAGTCTCTGAAGAACAGGATGGAATTGTACTGTGAATTTGTCATTTATGTATGACATATATGAAGGTTTGCCTAAAATTGTTCTTACTATAAATGATAAGATATACTTTAAACAGAAAGTTAACACACCAATAAATCTAGAATGTGTGGTCAATATATTTCAATATAAAAAATCGCCAAAGGTAAATAAAAACTGGTATTAAGTTAGTCTTTATGTTTGTGGTTTTTAAAAATTATACAAATGTCTCAACCAGAGTTTGCACCATGTGAAAGTCAAAGACTGTTACCTTCTGAGTGGGATTCTGCTTCCACTTAGAAGCAGGGAAGAAAAGAAATGATCCAACACTGAAATTCAGAAATTTTGATAAGACAAAGACCGTTCATGTGACAACTTAAGAGTTTTCTCTATTAGAAGACTTTTTCAAGCCTCTTAGTAGCTTTTCTTCCTCACCGTGTTTGGCAACATGAGGGTTGCTGTGGCCGCTGCTAAGGCAACCTTACCTTTGAAATCACATCCTGCATCTCACTCCTGGGGTAAAATGTGCCATCGTCATAACGGAATCGGTACAGCGTTTGCTCTGGCTTGAACTGATGCTTGTCGGTAACTAAAACATGGAAATGTTACAGTAAAACAGTGGCAAGTTACACTGTTAAGTAAACACAAATTTACTGAACACATATTCACAATTTATAAAAAGCTTTTGATTTCCCAACAAAGTAATGTCGATTCAATATTTTCAACAGTAAAATCTATAAGGTTTTGTCTTTTGCTACATTGAAACTTTCCATATAATGATTTGAAGACTCGATTGAGGTTAATAATCGTCAGGCCAGTGTGGTAGTGCATGCCTATAATCCTAGAACTAGGGAGGCAGAGGCAGGAGGATTTTGCTGTGTTCAAGGCCAGTCTAACCTACCTAGTGAGTTTGAGGCCAGCCTGGGCTACAAAGTAAGATCTATGTCAGCATGGACTACAGAGCAAGGCATTGCATCACAAAATAAAATAAACTTCAACTTAAAAACTGTAAAGAGTAGATACTTAGATAATAAGCAAGTTATTTGTTTTTTTTTTTTTAATCCTTAGCCCTACAAGTGAATATCTGCTTGTATCTATTTTATTATATGGTGATTGAGCCAAGACCACACAAACACCAATCCAAGACATGTTTCTTGTTTTCAGACATCCACACATTACTGAATACTGTCAATATGTAACAGATTGCAAAATTTTAAGAGTTCTTACACTGATAGGCACTTTTTTTTTACATGTCATTTGTTTCTTTTTCTTTTTTTTTTCTTCTTCTTTCTCAATGGAAGATAAGAATGGCTAGCTAGCCTTCTGTCACTCACAGGATAAAGATTTTCATTTCTCAAAACTCTTATCATCAGGAACCATGGTTTCTTTGGTAAACATTAACAAATGCCTAAAAAATTAAGGCAAATCCTTCTCAAACTCTCCAAAAAAAAAAAGAAGAAAGGAAAGAAAAAATGAAGAGAATAGTTCCAAATTCAGTTTATGAAACCAGATGAGGATACCACAATAAAATAAAATCACAGTTTACTATCACTAAAAAACAGAGCTGCAAAAATCCTTAACAAAATGCTACAAAATTGTGAACAAGGATTCCTGAGAAGAAGCTGTGCCTGCAGAGGCTGATTGACTCAGTGATGTGGAAGCATGGAATGTTGCAGGTCCAGAGCCTAATTACAAGTTATCTTGAGCTATTTCCAGGCCCTAAATAGCCATCTCTTGCCTACCTCTGTGTGGGTCCAAACATCCTTTGATTAACTGATAAACTGCTCTTGGAATGTATAAACACAGTCCTAGTCACATTAATTAAAGGGCTAAAAGTGTGATCAGCTAGCATAAGACCTGTAGCTTGGCCATAACTCACCTACCCAACATAACTACCAAGTTTTTGGAAAGGTATGTTATTTTATGACTTTTTATGTTACTATAAAAATTTCATTAAACTGTTACCTCATCATAATGTGGTATTTGGGGTAACCATTCCAGGCTACGCTTACTCATATTTGGCTCCAGAATAAACTCTTATCCCCTTTGAGGTGGCAGTTGGAGGATTTTTTTTCCCCTTTTATATTGACAAAAACAAATTCAACAGGACACAAAAAAAGAAACATCTGTCATGGTCAAGTGGGGTTCATCCTAGGGGGAGAGGGCTGTTCAACACTGACAAATCAGGAAATATCAACATATTAGCAATTACAAGTAAGATGAGCTCAAGAGACAGGGAAAGCATTTGACAGAATACAGCATTGTTTCATGATAAAATCTCCCAGCAGATTTAGCATAGAATGGATATACCTCAACAGAGCAAGGACTGTGTGAGGCAGGAGCTAACATTATCCTCAAAGGGGAACATCTGAAAGCTTCTCCTGTGAGGCCAAAATGTAATGAAGAAACTCACCCTTGCCACTTCTACCCTTAATATTTAATTTTTAAATTAGCTTTCATTGTTACAAGTATTTTTCTAGGGTTTCCATATATATCCTGCTATTTTCTGGTTGGATTCTCCACTCCACCCTCATCTCCCTGCCCCATCCATGTGTCCCCAGTGGTCCCCCTTATATTTTGTTCTATTGTCTTCCCTACCTCCCTCCCTTAACGCCTCCCTTTTAGTTTCCTGAGATCCACTTCCATCTGCATATGCATATTTGAGAGAGGCCAGAACTGACACACTAGAGAGAATGCATGCTATTTGTCTTTCCAAACTTGGGTTTGCAGTACTTAATATACTGTTTTCTAGCCCCATTCACTTACTTGAAATTTTTATATTTTAATTTTTCTTTACAACACCTCTGTCAGCTGCTAGGCAAGCACTTCCAAGGGCAAGCTGCTGTGGCAGGGGAGGGGAAACTAGCGCATCTTGAGACAATCTTTAGTCCTTATCAAAGCTCCTGGTTTGTTTCAGAGGAGTCATCCAGGGGGACAAGACCACCTCTCCTAAGTGGAAAACCTACTCGTAATCTTATTATAATGCTAAATTCTTTACTATGGGGTATTCCTATTGTCCACTTAAGGAAATATGTGATATATAAAGAAGGATGACCTTGATTACATGTACATACTCAGGAATGCAATGGCCTCTACCTGTGATGAAGATGTTTCCCTATACGAACATATATCAGGTTCCCCAATAAAACAACTTGCTGTCCTTTTCCAGGCAAAGACCTCACATTGGAATCATCTCCCATTACTCTCCTTATTTATTACAAGAAACTCTGTTTTTCACTCAGTTCCTGGCCATATGTCTCAGCTCTGACTTGACCAAGCAACAAACTCACATTTAGTATTTAGTTATACTTCTACTCCTCACAGGACTGCAAGTCCTTCCAGAGCAAATAGGCAGGAAAAGAAATAAAAGATAGCCAATTTGGAAAGAAAAAAATTGTCTCTATCTTCTATGCACAAAGACACTTTTAAAAAACGATCAACTTATTTTAGTAAAGGTACAGATCAACATACAGGAACACAAAACCAACAGACAAAAGCCAACAGCATTTCTGAAGGCTGAAAATGAACTATCCAAAAAGACCTTAAGAAAATCACAGTCACCATAGCACTAAAAAATGTAAGACTTGGGAAGGAATCTGATCAAGGAGATAAATGCGCTTTATACTAACAGCTACAAAATATTGGTGAAAAAAATTTAAGGAGACACAAATAAATGGAAATGTATTGTTTTCATGAATCAGAAGGATTAATATTATTTAAATGTCCAGTAAACCCAAAGTGATATAACAGATCAAATGCAATCCCTATCAAAATTCCAATGTCATTTTCACAGGAACAGAAAAAACAAAACAAACAAATGAAAGTGAACAAACACTAAGCTCTCTGTGTAACAAAGAGACTCCCAACTAGTCAAGACAAATTTACACATAAGAACAAAGCTAGAACCATACACTATATATGACTTCAAAACAAACTACAAGAGCTGTAGGAATCAAAGCCTTGTGTTCCTAGCACATAAACAGACCTAACAGACCACTGGAGCATTGTAGAGAAACCCCCCAAAAAACCATGCATTTATAGTTCACTGGTCTTACGAAGGTTGCCAGGAACACACGACAGGAACATAGTCTCTCCAATAACTGGTGCTGGGGAAACCAGACACACACGTGCAGAAGAATAAAAATGGAACCCCATCTCACACCACATAATAATCACTTCAAAATGAATTAAAAACTTAAACGTGCCGGGCGGTGGTGGCGCACGCCTTTAATCCCAGCACTCGGGAGGCAGAGCCAGGAGGATCTCTGTGAGTTCGAGGCCAGCCTGGGCTACCAAGTGAGTTCTAGGAGAGGCGCAAAGCTACACAGAGAAACCCTGTCTCGAAAAAACAAAAAAAAAAAAACAAAAAAAAAAAACAAAAAAAAAAAACCTTAAACGTAAGACCTAAAACTGCACAACCACTAGAAGAAAAAAATGGAGAAAACCTTGACACTGTCCTGGCAATGAAGTTTTTGGATGAGATCCCCAAAATGCAGATAACAAAAGCAAAAATAGACCAACGGGACTGTCTCAAAGGAAAATATCCTTCATAAGAAAATAATCAACCAAATGCCAATTATTAACTGTGGGATGGGAAAAACATCTGCAAACCATGTAATCCATAAGACCAATATCCAAAATACATAAAGAATCCAATCAAGTCATTATCAAAACTATAAATGACCCAATTGAAAAGTGGGCAAAGACCTAAGTGAATATTTCTCAAAGTAGGTGATTACAATCACTTAAGGAACTATGGGAAAGTGTGCTTAAGTCTGTACATAAAGTATAACAAGGAAGGAGAGACTGTCTTGGGAAGAAAAACACTTTCTAATAAAGTTCAGTTATATTTAAATATTTTCTATATAGAAAATGTAGAAGATACTGTGCTACAAAGAGCTATATTTTCAAGATTAGACAAAAATACTGTGATCTTTTCACTGGTAATGTTGTAAAGAGAGCATATACTGTCAAAACCAACTATATTTGGTGAATCCAGAAGTACATCAAAAGTTTTATTAATAACCTCAAATGCATGCATGTGTGCACACACATACAGAAGTTAAGTCTTTAACCCAGCACATGCAAACCTTGTACATGGCTTAAGGCTATGAAATTTAGCCAAGACTGTTATTTGGGGGGAAATAATAACAACACAGCTTTTAACATCCTACTTGCCCCTGAAGCTAACCCATAAAGAAAAAAGCATGAGTGAAAAAAATAAAATTAAAAGAAATATTTTGAAATTCTGTGCATTGCTTCAGAATCAGTGATTTGTTTCTTTTTCCCAATCTACCAATATCCATTATTATACTTTTAATAGTCATGGAAATAAATTGTTTTGATTTTCAAGGAAACAACCCAGGTGTCTCTTGATACAATAAAAACAAATGTCAGTTTAACCTACTCAAAAAGGCAGGGCTAAACTGTAAGGGACTTTAGGGTGAAATCTTCATAACCATGGGCTAATCTGCAAATCTTAGACGTTGTCTTGAATAAACAGTAACAGCACAGGTCTGCACTCAGTCTACAGCAGGAAAAAAAAAAAGGATTCACCCACCAAGCACACTCAGGTCACCTTGTGAGGAAAGATGCTCAGGAAAATCTTTCAGACAACTATGACAGAAGAAGGCATGCGCAGTAACCATGGTGCATGCGCAGTAACCATGGTTTCTAGAAAGAGGAGGTCGGGGCAAGTAGAGAAGGCCAGCTGATGTGCAGTTTGCTAATGTTTGGGGTATAAAGTCCCCTACCCTGACCTATTTCAAGGCACCCACTAAAAGTTACTGAAGATGGAACTGATGCAGTGGACCGCACTACAGAGCATTCCTACAGCACACAACCCTAGAGCAGAGGTAAAGGAAAATGTGGTGAAACAACGAGGAAACGCCAGGTTTCAGGAACCCATCGCCCTATGCATTAGGTACCTGGTTATGTAATTTCAATGTTGATAAATAACTGTGTTTAACAACCAGTTTGCAGGTGTTTGTAATTTAATTAACAGCTCTCACAAGCTTATACAATCAACTTCAGCACACTGCAGGATGTACCAGATGAGCAGATAGTCGTTAGAGATGATTAATCTTAACAGTGTGTTGTAGAGAAAGCATTTATTGTGACATCCTAGGAGTCCATACAAAAGCAAGGTCAATACTACGTGCAATAATAGCAACAACTCACTTATTCTCTCTCTCTCTCTCTCTCTCTCTCTCTCTCTCTCTCTCTCTCTCTCTCTCTCTCTCTCTCAGACTAGGTTAATAATATGTGCAATATGAATAATAGCCAACAACACATTCTTTTTTTCTAGCCGTCTTTTAAACAGAGGGCTCATTCAACTTCACTTTAGGAACTCTGTTTCTGCAAAAGTACAGCTGGAAACATACTCAGTAACTAGAGCATTTAGCCCCTATCTCTTCTTTAAATAGAATTACTCTCAATATGAAATTGCATAATAGGGTTTCTTGCCCCCAGTTTTGGAGAATTAGAGACATTTTTAAAGGTTTCTCTTCATAAAAATGCTGGATTCCAAATGTGATTTTATAGTTGATCAAATCCTCACTGCAGTATAGTAAACCTGAGCCTCTGAATTCAAACAGTAACAAATGGAAGAACACTGAAACACAATTCTCTGAGCTGTATTTCTCAAGTGAAAAGAACTAACCAGGCTATAAACGCAATTGTTCAAAATGGGTTTTAATTCTCCTAATTTAAATGTTTGAAGAATTCTTGCAGTCCAGATTTGAAAATAATTTTAATAAAAATGCACTTAGCAGTTTCACTTCAGGACTCTATTACTAGGCCAGGAAAATGGCTCAGTGGATAAAGACACCTGCTGGCAAGGCCAAATCCCTGAGTTCAATCCCTGGGACTCACAAGGTGGGAGGAGAGAACTAATTCCCAAAAGGTGTCACCTAACCTCCAAATATGTGTCGAGGCATGCAGGTACACAAAAATAACTAAATGTGAAAATGCTTTGAAAAGAGGCTCTATTGATGGCTGAAGTGGTGGTACCTATAGCCAGGGATGAACTGATCAGGACTGGGACGTTCCCATTTTTTTGTTTGTTTTCATTTTATCATATTTGTCAAACATTTTTATTGTCTGACCATTTCAAATATCCACATATTTAGATCACATTGACTCTTTTCCCCTCTTCTTCTCCCCCACTATCCCCCCCAAACTTTATGTGCTTCCTTTGTTTCTGTTGGTTTTTGTAACCCATAGAGTCCACTTAGTGCTGACTGTACGGTCACAGATAAAGGACCATCTACTGGAGCATAAGTAATTCTTTCAGGGGTCAAAACCCTGAAGAAAACTTACTCTCCATCCTCAAGCAGACAATGACTAACAATGGCTTCTTAGCAAGTGGTGGGACATCAGCAGCCACTCTCCCATCCATTCTGGGGTTTGAGCTACTGAAGGATAAACATCAGCAGCATCACCCTGCTGTGAATAATGTGAGTTTCAAGAATGACATGCCTGGGAAGATATGCCCACTGGTACAATAATGGCATGAACACTATAGAAGCAACAACCTCTTTTGTCTTGTTAGTAAAACACTATCTCTGGAGGAAAGCGTAAATGGGAAAGGAAAAGCTATTTCTGAAGGTTAACTGACTGACCACAATTTTATGCTGCCTACTTAAGTTGAAGATAACACAAAGAAATGATTAATGTTATAGGATATAAGAATTCTAATTACCCTGATTTGGTCATTACATACTATAAACATGACTCAAATTATCACTCTATACCCCATAAGTCCATAAAATTACTGTGAGTTGATTAAAACATTTTATAAATTAAAAATAACAATGCAATAAACATTCTTATTCCTAAATGTATACTTGACTTGGGTTAGGGGATATGAAAGACTAAAACCTATATCAACATCTTCTCATTTCTACTTAAAGTTGTTGCATGGTTTAAATATGGATTGTTCCTCACAGATTCATTATTTGAATTCCTGGTCCCCTGAGGGTAGCACTATTTTGGAAGGTTCTGGAAACTGGTGGGGTAAGGTAGAGCCCAAGGAAGCAGGTTACTGGAGACTGATCCTTGAGGGTTTATTATCCCTGACTATGTCCCGTCTGCCTGGCTCCCTGCTTTCTGACTGGCCATGAGACAAACAGCTCTCCTCTGCCACAAGTTCCCACTACTATCATGTTCTACTCAAATGCATGGAGCCAAATGACCATATGACCATCTGAATCCATGTACCAAAGTAAAACTTTGCTTTACATTGCTCATGATAGGTGTTTTGGTCACAGCAAAAAGTACCTATATTACAGCTATTACCTGGTGCTTTTCTATCACACTAGATGCCAACTGCATGCATATGATGCTTTAGATCTCTTCTATTATTGAATCAAGTATAAAATGTTACACAACATGAATATATATGCCGTTTGCTTAAAGCATGATAATTCTCTTATTCATTTAGCATGTGATTACTGATTACCTAAATATGTTAAGCATGAAGAGCACATATTGCAAAGCACTATATACATACATATATATATATATATATATATATATATATATATATATATATAATTGGCTCATGTGCTAATGTTGCATATATTTTCAGTAGAGGCCAGGATATGGTAAGGGAGACAATGAGATAATTAATAACCAAAGAAACAAAATAACATTGTAATTTCAGACAGTGATAAGCACATGAAAATGGTTCAGCTGGTAAAATCACTTTTTGTACAAGCATGATAACCTGAGTTCAATAGCCAAAAACCTGATGGACAGACTGAACCAACTCCAGAAAGTTACCCTCTGGCCAGCACACAACATGCATGTGCATGCACACATACTAATTATAAATTCAAAACTCAGGAAAATTTCAAATCCCAAAATTTAGTGTATTAAAATGGCAGACTGAATGGAAGGGCTTCTAAAAGTCACAGGGCCACAGAAAAGATGAGTCAAGGATGCAGGGAATTTTGTTACTTCATTTTCCACAGTACTTAGAAATGTTCCCCCACTTTCATGAGAAACTTACAAGCAACTGTTGAATGAGAGAAGCAAGAGTAAAGATCCAAAAGTAAGTGTCACCTTTGAGCATGGAAAGATGTAGAGGGCTAGGGTGGGCACAGTGTAGCAGGTCAGGTTGGCTAGGTGCCCACTTAGAGTAGAAACCAAGTGTCCCACTGTGCAGAGTGTTGCAGGCCTTTGTGAAAGAGTTAAACCATAGGAAGAAATCTGGACTTGAGCTGATGAAAAGCCAGGAAAAGCAATGAAAATGGACGCATACCTTCATCTTCTATCTATTATAAAGGAACCTCAGACCTTCATATTCTATCTGTTATAAAGGAACCTCAGACCTTCATATTCTATCTGTTATAAAGGAACCTCAGACCTCCATCTTCTATCTGTTATAAAGGAACCTCAAGCAAGAGTGGAAACAAGGGGAGAAATGGTGGAGACTGTTGAGGTGGGGATCCTGGGAAGGACAGAACTGTCTACTTAGAGTGGTGATGCCCAGCCTGCTAGAAGGTGGCACTGGTTGGCCACAGAGGTAACATCCAGAGTGATAGGGAAAACTCACAAGGATTTGCTTTGTTGGTGCACCATTGTGGACTAGGGAAGACATGACTGTAAAAATTCCATAGTCTAATAGCCACAGTTTAAAATGATTCCTTGTCTGTTTCTCCCCACCCCACTTTTCACATCAGAGATTCTTCCAGCTTTTACCTTAGTCTCATCCCCACTCTCTCCTTGGTTTTGGAGTGTAAGCCCAACTGAACCCTTCCCAAGTGCCCTGCTCCAGTCTCACAGCTACTCCATTCCTAACTCTTCACCGCTCAAGCCTCTCCTAAATTAACCGTCTTGGTCATGTGGAGCATAAAGCTCACCAGAGTCCAATCTCTCCATCCATCACATCCAAACACTTACTACATAAGCTCCTTCAGTTTCTCCAGCCTCTCAGATGGGCCAACTCTTCATATCTGTGGACCCAGCTCCAAAGGCTCCTTGTTCTTTTACCTGCTGGCAGACCGGTGTGCTGAAGCCTTTAACCTTTACCCTGCAGACTCTGAAGTGCTGCAGGCATACTCTGAGACCAAGTCCTGACCATGCCTTCATGTGAAGATATGCATGAGCTCTGACCTTCTGGACAGTGCCTGCTTGGTTAGGTGTCTTCCCACCACAAGCCCCAGGCAGGATGCTGATCCATGGAGCCCACAGTGTAGCCACATGGGAGCCTATTGCAGTTCCTCAAGTGGCCACCATGAAAGTTTTTCCTACTCTAACTGGGTGCTATCATTTCCTCAGAGGGATGCCCCCTCTGTTATTTTAAGTTTTATTCATTCTGTAATGCCCATCACTAGTGCCACTGTCCCCATGAAGCAGTCTCGCATACTCTAGTCAGAACTATGCATCTTTCCTTCCACAGTCTGGTACTTATTAGTATTCTGGCTTTTGCCTCTACAGTGACTGTTGGTTTTAGAGAATGGCAACTGTATAATCTTAAACTCATGATATTCTGTTCTTTACATACTGAAAGCACTAAAAGAAATAACCATGCTATGATATGGAAAACTGTACATGAAACAGATGTGGAACTCAAAGACAGGCCATTTGTGAACACACAAAGAAAGGTAATTAATGAAATAATGAAATAATCACCATGATGGATGATCCCATTTTCTAACAATGCTTGTCCCAGATGAACGCCTTCTTCGGGCCTGTGAATTTCCCCAATTTCCAGAAGCCACGATACAAATTCACTGCAAGAGAAAAACAATGAAAATGATAAAGTCTGTGTCTTCCCGGGAAGTCTGTCTGGTCCACATATCATGAAGCAGCCATGAAAGAAATCTTAAATACCCAAAGCATCATTTTCAAGACATCCAGCAGGTGGTTTTTTGGTTTGTTTGTTTGTTTGTTTTTTGTTTTTTTTTCACAGCGCTCATGACCACAGAAATTAGAATCTATCTCAGAAACCCTATGTGCTGAGCCTCTCCAACACTGCACTCACTAAATAACTATTCCTGGGGATGCCCCTCATTCCCAAAGAGATCATTCAAACATAGAGTTAATTAAGAGATGATGCCCTCCCAAGGCAAATAGTTGTGGGTATCACTGAGATAAATTTTCAGTAAATGCAGACATTTTGCAAATAAATTGTTCTCATGTTTATGTTTAAAACACTTGAACATTTACATAAACTAATGAATGTGTTTCAGAATCATTTTTGTTATTTGCAAATAAGCCAACACAAAACACATTATTTTCCATTGATCCACAGGTAATTTTCCATTGATCCACCTTATACCAAATAATCAAGGGGCACAAAATTCTCCAAATAGGTTGTATAGTACAAGAAATACATGCTAAGGCAGGGAAGTAGATAAGGGGCTTTCTGTTATAATATAAATGGATTGATTTAAGTTATAAGAGTTAGTTGAGACAAGCTTAAACTAAAGGTCAAGCTTTCATAATTAATAATAAGTTTCTGTGTCATTATTTGGGGCCTGGTGCTTCAAAGATAGCCCAACAAAAAAGCTTACTACACTTCAGTCTGAAGTTTCCTTGCCTACAGTTCAGATGTGGCCATATACTATTTCCTGGTAGGTAGTAAAAGGATATCCTGGTGGGCACAGATCCATCAACTCCACGGATCAAATGGAGATAGAAATCTGTCCCAAACCATTATACTAACCAATGGAAGTGTCCAGGAGTCGAACAAAGACGGTTGATTACAGTCTGATCTTTGATATAACTCCAGGGAACTTTTATAGACTTCAGCATTCTCTAACTATATGAGTGTGTCAAGCTCCCTAATCCACAGTTTCTGTTTCTTTAAATAACCACAGGAGCATTAAACTCCTAAGTATGGACTACTGAGTTCAAAATTACTTACAGAAAGAAGCGAGACTGGAGTCTGGCCCAAGGAGACCAAACTGAATCAGCTACTCTTCTCATTCACAGAACCGCATGTTCCCAAAGGACACAGTCTCTGGTTCTAGGCCACTCACATGACAATCTATTAGACTCTTCATCTATTCCCTTTCAGTCTGACTCCAGCTATACGAATTCAGACTAAGCAGAAGTTTAGATTGTCTTCTCATAGCTCTCCAATATCTCTTCACTCTGTGGATGCCTGCCCAACTCTGATTCTCAGACCCTGTGCACTTCCACAGCATGTCCATCATCCTGACCCCAACAGGCACACCTTGTCACCTGACACTCCTTGTCTGACCCTAAGCTCTAATTCCCTGAATACACGGCATATCAGCCATTGTGGAGGCCAAAGATGGTGAATGCATGGCTCAAGGAGCCATCCATGACCCTGCATCTTTGTTTATTATCTCATATCCCTACTGTCCAGAAAAGGCTGAATATGAGTAAGGATTCAAAAATGCTTAGGATAACATTTTTAAAACACAAATCATATAAAATAGATGATACACCCAGGAGACTAAGCTTACCTTCCAAGGAAGCACTTAGGGAATGTAGTCAGTTTTCTTTTTCTGTCCTTGATCAGACTTCCCTGTTGGCACATCATTTTATACAATTTCTCACCCTGCTCAGAGATCATTACCCAGGTGTCTTGCTCCATTCCTAACTTTAAGCCTATCAAAAATGAAATAGAAGACATCATGTTAACTAAGTTTTCATCTGTTCACTCACACCCTCACTAAGCAAGCCCTTATTGCCATATCTACCATCAGCTAGACTCACAGTGGTTCTCAACCTTCCTAATGCTTCGACACTTTCATAGAGTTCCTCATGTTGTGGTGACTCCCAACCATAAAATGGTTTTTGCTGCTACTTCATAAACGTAATTTTGCTACTTTATGAACTATAATATAAATATCAGTGTTCCCTGGTGGCCTTAGGCAACCCCTGTGAAAGGGTTGCTCGACCCTCAAAGGGTTGCGACCCAGAGGTTGAGAACCACTGAGCTAGAGGCTGTAGGTTTGAGCTCTGTAGAACTGGGACCAGTTTTTAAGAAATCCATAGAATCCTAGTGAGACTGGCAAGGCTATATTCCCAGCGTGTGAGGCACCCCTGGGAGGTCATGCCCCAAGGGCACATGGTTTTGCCAGTGGAGGAGGGGCAGATGAGATCAGCAGAGCTATACTTGAGGTCCATCCTCAAAGGGAGACCACACTGCCGTAGGAGAGGCTTATTCAGCATATCTCACCTCTGTGTGAGGAATGCCACAAAATCATTCACAAGAAGACCATGTTTAAATACACAATTACAAATCCTTATTTCTAAGAAAGAATTTTTTTACAAGAGCCACTAAAGCTGAGCAATCCATGGCACAGAATCCTGAGGTTTAGATGAGAATACAAGTGCTCTGGTGGGTTTGACAATGTCCTGGTAAAGGTAAATCACTTGTTTCCTTAGTTACTGGGGAGGTAGCAACGTATTTTATGAGCCAGTGAAAAAGGCAGGCACTATGGGAAAGAAAGTTCTGTCACTTTGTATGTAGCTTAGAGGACAGGGTATGGAACATGGGGGGCGGGGGGATTTACTGCTATGAAGGAGAGGGGAAACTGGGATGCCTTCCAGGTTTCCAAAGACGAAGGAAGTGAGGGTGCTTTTCAAGCTAACTGCCAAGTAGAGAGAAGTCCACTAAATACTGACAATGTCAAGGAAGTCTGGGGGTCAGCACAGCAGGCGAACACGAAGCCCAGGAGAGTCCATTCACAGTCAGTGTATGGGGCAGGGGGAAACATTGCAGAAGAAGAAATGTTTGAACTGCATTTTAGTCCTCAAACCACAAAATTTTATATTAAAATTCTGTGTTTTCACAATGTAAAAACTATTAACATTTATCAGTAAAAATGAATAATTAGGTAAGAAAAGAGCCTAATAAAGACAAATATCATTAGAAATTTTATAGAGTATGGATTTTTTGTTTGTTTGTTTTCAATTTTTAAATCTTGGGCAGATCATGCCATTTAGAGTTAGAAGGGGGCAACCTGAGGAAAAAATGTCTGCCTTTTAACTAATTATTTTCACAAAGCATAGTAGCTCCCACTTTATGCACCCACCTTTCCGACGTTCTCTTTCTTTCAAAATAGCTTCAAACCATTCATGCTTCTCTTCAGGGCTTTTAGCCATGCATACAAACCATTTATTTTTTGCTGTGTTATGTATCTTCCACCCATTCACTACAATGTGCCCACTGCTGTGAAAATCAGCTGAAATGAAGAAGTGAAGACCAATGACTAAAGAGCAATCTGTATTACATCAGCATGACCATCCAGTTCATGAAAGCACAAAACCATGAAATTAAAAATACAGCATGGATATATGCATGATACTATATATATATGTTAAGGAAATATTTGGAAATATAACATGTTTGGTATAGTTAGTCCTCATTAATAAATTAACTCATAGTGCTGATATATTGTATGTAATTAAATACTACAAATTAACATACATTTAAACTATGTTGGTAAATTTTCAAAAGTAATAAAATAAGAAACTTTTAGGCATCTTTTCAATAATCAAACAATCATGATATTAAGTTCATCTTATCTTTCTAATGCTTCCTGAAAATACATCCTAGGTTTCAGAATAAAGACAGTATTGCTGAACAGACTAGCTTCTATTACTTAATGAATGTTTTGGGGAGATAAAGTCAGCCAACAGAATGTGTGTATACAAGTAAAACACAACAAACAGAAACATATGCATGCCCATCTGCTATTACCACACCAGAATGGAGTGTATTCTTTGAACCCACACCATTCCATATCCTAAGAGCAGGGAGACAACAGTGACATAATTTGTCCTTCCTAGTCAGTCACTCCCGCCAAGCAGAGATGCCAAGATGGAGAGGTGAATGGAAGCAGCCTGACTCAGTATCAGCACCAACCAGAGTGGCACCATGTGCCTCCCTGCACATCATTAGGCAGCAGCAGCCAGGACACAGGGCCAGCCACACACACACAATGTGAGAGGTTAGGGAACCCAAGTAGCACACCTCCTGGCATGGCATCTCTTCTCCGAAGTTGCCCATTTTATTGTTTTGAGGGGACACAGATGTTCTTGATGGCCATTTCTTTTTTCATGAATGTCAAACCACTGCATTATCTTCTGCTAAGCGACTGATCCCCAAGATGTATTCTCATCCCAGTCACATATGCATCCATCAAATTAAATCAGGTACTGGTTTATATTTTAGATATGTACAGTACGCCTACACACAGCAACTTTTGATCATACAGAATCTCAATATTTTGGGGGCTTTTTTGTTTGTTTATTTGTTTGTTTTTCAAGACAGGGTTTCTCTATGTAACAGTCCTGGCTGTCCTGAAACTCACTCTGTAGACCAGGCTGGCCTTGAACTCACAGAAATCCACCTTTCTCTGCCTTCTGAGCGCGGGAATTAAAGATGTGCACCACCACTGCCTGGCTCAGAATCTCAAATTTTTAAAAGGAGCTTTTGGGGTTTTCAGAGTTTTACATACTTATATTCATATTCAATTAAAAATAGCAGAACCTCACAATCCGTGGAAGATTATGGTTTAACCAGCTTTGGGGAGAATACAAAAATGACTTCATAATTATTCTATACTTTTTACTGAGAATTTTTAATGGACTAGTGAAGATAAAACCAAAGCAAACGTTTCTATTAAAAATATTTGCACCGGGCGGTGGTGGTGCATGCCTTTAATCCCAGTACTCAGGAGGCAGAGCCAGGCGGATCTCTGTGAGTTCGAGGCCAGCCTGGGCTACCAAGTGAGTTCCAGGAAAAAGGCGCAAAGCTACACAGAGAAACCCTGTTTAAAAAAAAAAAATACAACTTCTTGATATTTATCACCTGGCAAGGTCCTTACACATGAATCATGCTCTGTTGTTTAATAGATCCCACATATGTTATCTCCCCTATAATCACATTCCAGAGAAAAACATCTACAATGGGCAGGTTCAGGCTACATGAGAACCACTGGGCCTCCTTTAAAATGAGCATAGCATACTCTTCTCACAGATAGTACTAAAAGGATCTCTTTCTAAAACATGAAAGAATCCATCTGACCAAATAACACAACTGCTGCACCAATGGCACTTGGAAAAATCAGACTGCATCAGAGGATTTTAAAGAAATCAGCTTGTGCAGACAGGCAAGCACACATCATGGATGTATGAGTGCCTGCTAAGACCAGAAGTGGGGGCTGGCTGGATCTCCTGGAGCTGGACTTCACACAGTTACAGCATGGGTGCTGGGAACCAACTTGAGTTCTCTGGAAGATCAGCAAGTGATCTGAACTGCTGAACCATCTCTCCAGCCCCATGTCATATGATTTTAAATGGAAGAATAATGATACTCCATTTAAAGTTCAGATGAGAATTGTTTCCTAGCATGCTTTTAAAATATCATTTGTAATTTTAAACTCATATGTAGTTCTTACATATATGTACATATATACATATATATGGAGCCTCAAAACTGAGTACATGTATTTCATAATATAATTAGCATATACTTTACAAAACTGCTTAGTTGCTTCTCATTTACTTTAAAATACAGTGCTATGTAAGTAGCTATATAACCACAGCACATCGTTCAAAATATTCACATTAAGAAACTTATCCATAAAGACCATTCCTACTGAGACCAAGGCAAAGGTCAATGATGCTTTCTCCACAGTGAGTTTTGTTTGGTTTTGATTTCAGTTGCTAGGGATCCAACCCAAGGCCTCTCTGATGCTGAGTATGCATTCAATCACTGAGATAGACCCCAAGGCTCTCTGTCCTATTTAAGATGGAAAAATATCATCAAATGAAATAATTAGATGATTGACACAGAATTGAATCAGCTTCAATGGATCTAAAATATTAATTTTATAAAAGATGTCCAAAAGAGTATGGAATTTAAACTCCTATTCATTAAATGCGGAATGTTCAAGTTCAAAAATCCATGGTATCTGATTTCTTATAAAACCAGAAATGTTCAAGGGTCAAATCCAAACAAGTCACTAATGACTTTGAAGCCATGTGATCTGAGAATTCCTTCCATGAATTCAGCACATTTTCCATTGAAGGAGATGGAATGCTTCCAAACTGCTCCGTAATAAACCTCAGTGAACACAGTGGTAGCCATTTAATACCATTTGCATTTTAGTAAGCTGGACAATATCCAAGTACTGTACACACACGCCATAAAATGAGGGAATCGCCAAAGTGTTTGTTCAAAACATCCAGTATTAATAATGATATCTCCATAATGCATTCAGCTCTCACTCTGATGATCAACAGTGAATGTATCAATCCTAAGGAAAAATTTTAAGATTACAACTCATTCACTTGAACATTTAACATGAAGAGAATTAGTTTTGAAACAAATCTTTGATTCTATCAAATAATTCAAGAAAGAATTTTGGCATCTAACACAGCACAGGACATTACTTAGGACAAAAATGAAAAAAAAAAAAACAAAAACACTAATAATTATTATTATAGAATACATTCCATCTAGCATGTACAAAATTACTTTTGATAAGGTATTTATGCTCATCTATTCAATTAACTCTTATATAACTACTGGAAACAGCCAGGTGGTTGTGGCGCACGCCTTTAATCCCAGCACTCGGGAGGCAGAGCAAGGCGGATCTCTGTGAGTCCGAGGCCAGCCTGGTCTACAGAGTGAGATCCAGGAAAGGCACCAAAACTATACAGAGAAACCCTGTCTTGAAAAACAAAACAAACAAAAAACTACTGAAAACTATGTGCACTTGGTAACAAGGATAGAAAAAGGTTGACTGACATTAATACTTCCATTGAAATGAAAAAGGATGCATAATTATAAGCTTTCATTTTTAAGCATTTAAAAATATATGAAAGAAAATATTTTAAAATTTTATTTAAAAGCAAAGCTTAGTATTATAGTAATATATTCAATACATTAAGATGTTTCTAAATATTTATGTAGAAACAATGGTTGCAAAAAAAATCTATTTTAAAATGATCAGACTGAAAAAATATCTGAGGCAAAACAGAGCAGTAATGCAATGCTTGCTCAACCTACATGGGAAAGTAGGTTTGACACCCACCACAGCACAAAGCCAAACAAAACAAATAGGAAAACTACCCACAGAATAAAAATCGCCAGTCTTATCACATTCAAATTTGACCACTGTATTAAAACCTGTGGTTTGTCCAATAAACTAGAAACCAAACTTTTAAGAAGTCTTCATTCATCCTTTCTGCCAAACCACACAAACTAGTTCTTAAAGGCGATTTCAACCTTACTGTGAAAGTTAATCCCCGAAATTTCAGTAATATCCCTTCTATTGCTTTTAATTGGATATTTTATAAGATCATGAACAAACTAATATCCCCAGCAATAATCCTCAAAGAGGAACTTGAAGTCACTGAAATGAACACTGAAATCCTGAGAATGGGTGAATGGCAGTATGGCTACAAACCAACTTACTAACATCCTCACTCAACATGGGAAATAATGCAGAAGACAGTTATTCAAACTTTTCCACTTTGGAAGAACACACTATCAATTCTTCTCTGCTACAGTATAAGCATGATAGCCTACAAGTCATTAGGTATTATAAACATTTATCATAATTCCTTCTCAAGGGTTTGGGAACTTAGTTCAGTAGCAGGACTTTTGCCTAACAAGTGAAAGGCCCTGGGTTTAGGAGAATAATTAAGTTATATTTTACATGTCAGCCGAAAGCTAAGTGAGTTTCACACCAAATACAATTATTTCTCCTGTAAGTTTTGAACCAAATCAGTGCAATTAGGTGTCTGATAGTTTCTGCCTTTTCTAGAAAGCACTTTGTCTACACCTACGGTATATAACAATCCCAAATGTTTCTATAATTCAAGTAGAATAAAAATGTTCCCATCTAATTTTCCAGCAGAAGTTCCAGGCATGCTCAAAACTTTATCTCAGCTCCCTCCATTTTGATCTCGATAAAGTATAGCTCTTGAGTTGGTGTGGATAACTGCAGATAAGCCTGATAATATTTTCCATTCCTCATCTTACCCAGCATCCTAACATGGAGAGTACTTGGCAGGGGACACATGTAGTCTGGCCCAGCTCTTTCAGAGCCTCATTTAAAATCTGAGCTCACTGAAAGAATATGAAGGGAATGACCAAGGAAATAGAAAAGAAGACAAAAATTGAAGTAACAGCCCAAATGGCTTGCTGAAAGAATAAGCAGCAGCCAGCTCTCGGTCCCAGCACACGGATGTCTCAGGCCTGTGGATGCTGCCACTTCCGTGTCAGCTTCCCAGGGCAGGACGTCAGAGACTCATCAGCTGAAGGCTAGCACCTGCTCCATAACAACAACCAACTACTCCACAATGACTTAGTTCTTAACTCTGACTTCACGTCTTATCTTCTGAAATATTGATGGTGTTTACTGTTTCCTCAATCAAAACTCTACTTTTGAATTCCTAAGCCACGAAGAGGATGAGTACCTCCAGAGCTTCCTAAGTGTTCCTCCCAGGAAGTGAAGGGAAGGTGCCCATTTGTCACCTGATTAAAAGTGCTGGGACTAAAGGTGTGCGCCACCACCACCTGGCCCATTCCTCCTCCTTTTAAAGTTTTTTTTTTTAAGTTAGCATAAAAATAATAGGTTACATCATGGCATTTTCATGCATATGTGTCATTATACTTTGTTCTAATTCATGTCGCTCCCACATTGCTGGTAGAACTTGTGGTAGTTCATTCAATCATTTGGGAAACCACTATACTGATTTCATAGCGGCTGCAGAGTTTACAAATGAACATGCGTTCCTCTTTACATACATCCTCATGAGCATTTGCTGTCATTTATTTTCTTGATGATAGCCATTCAGACTGGGGTGAAAGGTGAAGTGTAGAACGTTTTTAAATATGTGCTAGCCATTCCCATCTCTTCTTTTGAGAACTGTCTGTAGCCACTCATTGGTCCATATGCTGATTTGGAAGGTTTGGGGTGTCTAATTTTTTCTTGATATAATCCCCTGTTTAATGTAGTTAGCCAACATTTTTCTCCCAGTCTGCAGGATAGCTTGTACAGGCTTTTTCATTTCTTGCTGTCCCATTTGTCAATTCTTGGAATCATGTTTTCAGTTACAACTTATTTTCATAAAGTCTTTGCCCATGCCCATATCATGAGGGGCTTTCCCCTAGCGGATTCAATGTTTCAGATTTTACATTGAAGTCTTTGATCCATTTTTCAAGATGAGAGACAGGGTTCTTATGCCCATCTTCTACATGTGGCAATCTAGTGCTCTCTGCACCATTTGCTAATGAGGCTTTTGTCTCCAAGGCTTATTTTGACACGTCTGTCAAAACACAGGCGACTATAGCTGTATGAGTTTATTTCCAAGCCCCCTATTCTGTGGCATTGGTCTATGGCTATGTGTTGTGTGTTGTTCCATTCCCATGCTCGTTTGTTACTGTGGCCCTGTAACAGAAGTTGAAATCAGGTATTGTGATAGCTCCAGCATTGCTCTTTCTGCTAAGGACTGCTTTGTGTATCTGGAGCCTTCTCTGCTTCCATATGCATTGTAGGTTATTTCTTCTACTTCTGCATAAAATGTCAGTAGGATTTTGATAGGGACTGGCTTGGGCCTGTAGATTACTTTTAAGAATACTCCTAATTTCACTACAACTTCTGCATAAAAAGTCTTCCCATCCTTCCAGCATCTTTTTTGATATTTCCTTCAACATCTTAAAGCTTTCGGGAGCTGTGTTCTCCAGTATTTTGTGAAGCTATTGAGAGTGAGATTCCAACCTGGTTTCATGCCTTTGTTACATAATACAGCTACCAATTTCCCTGTACTGATTCTTACCCAACTACTTTGCTGGAGCCTTCTCTGCATCATCAATTCAAAAGGTTTTCCGGTAAAGTCTAGGGCCTCTTGTGCATAGAGTCTTTAGGTTCTCTTACAACATGTGCAACAGGGAGAAACTGGTTTCTTCCTTTCTTATTTGTATCTTTTTTGAATTCTTTCTGTTTGCTTAGCAAAGACCTTGAGCACCATATTGAATGAGGAGAAAAGAATTGGAACTCCTGTCTCCCATGTTTTAGAGGGGATCTTCTCAGCTTTTCCCCATGTATGATAGTATTAACTCTAGGTCTGTCATGTCATGTGTAACATTTATTATATAGGGTTTTGTTGCTTCTATTCCCAGTTTCCTCAGGGGTTTTTTTTCCTGAAGAGATGCTGAACTTTGTTAAAAGCCTTCTCAACGGAGGCAGCCATATTGTTTCTGCCCTTAAATCTATTTATGTGCTTTATTACATTTATTAATTTGCATACGTTACACTGACCTTGCCCCCTTGTGATGAGACCTGTTTGGTAATGTTGTATGGGCTGTTGAGTTCAGTTTTCCAGAATTCTATTGAAAATTGTATATCTATGTTTATCAGAAACATTAGTCTATAGTTCTCTTTCGTATTCTCTCTCCACCTTCTCTCTCTCTCCTCCCTCTTCTCCCTCCCCGTCTCTCTTCGTCTCTCTCTCTCTCTGTCTCTCTCTCTATCTCTCTATGTATGTCTCTCTCTCTCTCTCTCTCTCTCTCTCTCTCTCTCTCTCTCTCTCTCTCTCTCTCTCTCTCTTTCTCTCTTCCCCCATTACCATTCTGATATCAGGAAAACATTGGCTTCACCCAGTGAGGCTTGTAGCACTCTTTGCATTTCTATTTTGTGGACAAGTTGGAGATGCACCGGTGCTAGCTCTCTGATGATTTGATGGACTCTAGCAGTGACCAGTGTGGCCTTTTCTTAGTTGGAAAATGTCTGAGTACTGCTTTCATTTCATTGACTGCTGTGGATTTCCTTAAGTTGTTTATATTTTATTGATTTAATTATCATAAATCATAGTATCTAGAAAATTATTCATTTCTTCTAGACCTTCTAGGTGTCTTTTGAAATGTTTTCCAAACATCCCCCAATGATTCTCTGGATTTCGGTAGAATCTACAGTAGCTATCCCTTTCTCCTCTCTAGTTTTATTAATTTAGGTCTTTTCCCTTTGTTGGGATTTGAAAACTGCAGGTTTGTCAATCTCTTTCATTTTTACAAGGGGAAAATTCACTGGCATTTTCTTTCATCTTGACTATTACTTAAAAATAAGATTTTGGGGGAAATGAATCCATATATACCCTTTGTCTATGACACAACTTGACACGTCTGACAAGAAGGATAACTTTGAAGTTATAATGAAAATCACTGGGGGAAATGTGATTCAATTTACAAGCCCTTCACCTTAGAAATACAGCTTTTTTTTCAAATGGTAAAAGTAAAACATATTTTAACTTTATTTTAGTTACTGGTTGTGACTAATCATATTTTCATGAGCATGTTTGTAAAGGCCAAATTTCCAAAAATCTTTACGGCACTGCTGTGGATATCGCTCTGTATAAATAAACACTGATTGGCCGGTAGCCAGACAGGAAGTATAGGCGGGACTAACAGAGAGGAGAATTGAGGGAACAGGAAGGCAGAGCAGAAGACGGGCTGGAGCCTCCGCCAGGACAAGGAAGATGTAAGGTACTGGTAAGCCACAAGCCACCTGGCAAAGTACAGATTAATAAAAATGGGCTAAATATAAGAGTAAGAGCTAGGCAATGATAGGCCTGAGCTAATGGCCAAACAGTTTAAATAAAGTAAGAGTCTGGTGTTTGTTTTATAAATGGGCTCTGGGACTGGCGGGACTTGGTGGGAGCTAGAGAGAAATTCTCCAGCTACACGGCCCTTTAGTAATAATGAGCTTTATCTAGCACTTGGAATCTCAAAAATCATCCCCACACAGTTTCCCTCTGTAAGTCAACTGACAATTAAGCCACATGTAACCACCACGTGACTAAAGACACCTACCATTATTTATATTCTATAATGAAAATGTTGTAGAGCAAAATTACCATTCAGATAAAATATTACTTAAGGAGAATCAACTCATTCATTAGACATTTCTCCACATATATTTTATGTTCCCAAATATAAAATTGCTAATATCCTGTGGTATTAAAACAAAATAGACATACTCAGACAAAGCACAGCATAATTCTTTTTCAAGAGTTTTTCTTTTAAAACGGTAGTTTTCAGCCAACACCATTTACAAGCTAAACAAGGATCCTGCACTCCTGCATCTCACCTGTGTCCATCCGCAACCTGTTGTTACACCAAACAAGACACTGCTAAGTGCTGATACTCTGGAGTCAGAATTCTATCTCATGAGGAGTTTAATAAGTGTGCTTACCTGTGCCATCATCCACGTTTTCCACTTCCATCACCTCGGTATTGATCCGACCTCGGAAAATGTACCTGTGTCCATCTGTGGATGCCTTGCTATTCTTCAGCCGTCTTAAGTAAATGAAACCACAAAGCTTTTGTTACTAAACTTAATGTAAAATAGTATGTTTTTTAAATTATTTGAAAAAAATCTCCAATTGGTCAGTATCATAAAAAGTTGGGGGCAGTTGATTTCACTCAATCTTCTCATTCGCAATGGTGCTGGTGGGTTGTTATGCAGGCTGGGAGGAGGGGAATTTTTGAAGCAGGATTTCATGTATCCTAAGCACACCTAAAATAAACTATATAGTAGAGAATGACTTTGAACTTCTGATCCTCCTGCCTCCACTACCCAACTGCTGGGACTATAGGTGTGGACAACGCTAGCCTGTTTATTTAATGCTGGAGATCTACCACAAGCTTCCTGCTTGCTAAACAAGTATTCTACCAAGTGAGCTACATCTCCATCCCCTTACATATGAATTTAAATAAATGAGTGAAAGCATTGGGCTAAAGACTGTCTGGCAGCATTGGTGTAATTATGCATAGTTCCTCAACAGAAGACTTCAACACTGTCAAACCCAACTGACAGATCCTAGAAGTTGGTGGTTTTAATGCCACACTTGAGTTCTCACATTTCGATTCTCAATTTTCAGTAGTTGAGAATTTCCAGTTTTTTCAAGACCTGGCAAGCAAACTCAATTAGTTCTTCTGATTCCTCTTCAGAGAAACTAGCCTGCCGGAAGCTTGTAAGTCAAGCAATAATACTCAGCTACAAAACTATGTTTCCTGGGGGCTAGAAATGACTCATGGCTAAGAGGATCTGCTGCTGTGGCAGAGGATCGGTCTTCAATTCCTCAAGAAAATGACCTTATATGAAGATTCAGGACAATTTCGTCTTATGTGATGGAAGTGCGCCTTTTTATGTGTTCATTCTATCATTACTACTGTCTATGTGTTTTATGCTACCATAACCAATGTACATTAGCAATGTATACAATGCTAAAGTCTAGTGTCAGGAAAAGAAGTAATAAATTATGATTAATTGAATCGGATACAGTAAAACAATAAGCTATTGTGCAGCAGTTAAAAATGAATAAACTACTGCTATATGGAACTGAATACACATTTAAGAAACTGATAACAGAAAAATGGAGAAAATATAAATATACTATGATACTGTCTTTGAAAATTGTCAAGTGAAGCTAAGTAACATCTTACTCATTGGCGTTACATGCTATACCATAAATCACTTTTATCCTAAATTTTATTAATATTGATAGCATTAAAATGATCCCAAAAGGAGATCACTAACTTAACACATTACTCTTCAAAGAATTCAAGTGGAGAGCTGAAAGGAATGCATTGTGTCCTTGGTTCTTGTGATTATGATGTTATGGGACTTAGAAGGAGTTCAGTTTACTCTGCTCTCAAAGTACCTCTAGATCTTCAAAGGCCTATGTTAAGGTGAAGCCTGTAAATGAACTTAGATGTTCCTGGTTGAAGGAATAGACAGTTCACACACAGACTTCTCTAATTTTGGAATAAAAAGGACATCAATCTATTTGAGTAGTTCTCAACCCTCCTAATGTTGTGACCTTTTTATACAATTGTTTATACTGTGGTGACCCCCAACCATAAGATTATTTTGTTGCTACTTCATAATTATAATTTTGCTACTGTTATGAATTGTAATGCGAATATCTGATATGCAGGATATCTGATATAGGACCCCCAAAGGGGTCGAGACCCACAGGTTAAGAACTACTGATCTGGTTATTTCCATTTCTAGCTACTACGCAGTCCACATTGTGCATCCATTAAGGATATCTGTTAATAATACACATAGTAGGATTTTACTTCAATAAAATGTCTCAGTTCATTTCTGTATGACTGTAAGAACACAGTACATCAGCATTTTGTACACTGACATTAATTGTACAAAAGCTCTGGATTTGATGATCACAGATATAAGCTTTCGGGTTGGGATGGCTAAGATGGAGACCCAGATTTCCTAACTGTTGGTGCTAATGAGCTTGGGTACAGGCACAGGGCTGATGGCTCAAGGGAAACAGGGGAGGGAACTGGGCCCAGAGTTCTTAATGTCATCCATATGAACTTTGAAAATACACCAGATAGTGACAGGAGCCGACTGGAAAGTGATCGGAGCTTAAAGTAGAGACGCTGTGCACTGTGAGTGGTGAACAGGGAAGACGGACAAACTGAATCTCACATTGCTGAGGCTCCTGCAGATGCAGGAAGAAATGGCTCAGATGCAGAACTAGGAAAGAGGGCAACGCAGCAACATCTCGCACAGAGACGCCTCTCCTTGAGAGAGCTGTGGGGGGAAGTGGCACCAGAGAGTGGCACATAGGTCAGGACCCATCAAGCAGAAAGAGAGCAGGCAGGCAGGCTGGGGTGAAATGGGTTACAGGAAAGTGAGTTCCAGGATTTCTGCAGGAATGAGGAGTCTGCGAGACAGAAAAAAAAAATATTTCCAAAGTGTGACTTTTTCAGGAACTTACCTGTGTTTTCTTTTGCAGTACACCAACAGATTATCAAAAAGAAAAAACACCCGTTCTTGAATATTTCCAGAAGAGATTTTCATTAAGACTCCACACATCAGCATCTCCGTGCAGGTGTCAGTGATGTTGGATCCCTGGGTGAGGAAAAGAAAGGTCATAGTGTCTGATCCCCTGATTTATATTGTCTTTGTAGTGCTGGGCATGAAATGAAGTGTAGCACAAAGCCAGACGAGCACACTGTTGCTGTGCCATAACTGAAGCCCTGATTGAATTTCTGCATGCAATTATTCTCTTTTAAATTTCACTTGTTTTTATTAACGAGCCATGTGTATACAGGACAACACATAAACAGTCAAAGGAGTCGCACTGAACGGCATCTCCCTCCCATCAGTCTCCAGGTCAGTGGACAGAGAGACTCTAGGTCTTTCTGAGACAAGTGAAGACATGCGGAAAAAAAAAAAAAAAAAGCTGGGGGAGCCCAGGGGAACTACAGGCAACTAAAGAGAGCTGGGGTGTTGGAGGGGGAAATAGTTTCCCCTAGTTAAGAGCACACTAATGGGTCATCCAATATCAAACACTCAACCCTGAAAACTCAGGTATAACAGGGGGAGAAAACACACACACACACACACACACACACACACACACACACATACACACACTCACACACACACACGAATGTAACAACAGCAATGAAAAAGAAAGAGGCCATGAATTTCAAAGAGAACAAGGAGGGGTATATGAGAGGATTTGAAGCCAGGGAAGGGAAAGGGGAAATGACATAATTACATTATAATCTCAAAAATAAAAGAACAAAACTGCCTAAATTGTTAGCGGTTATCAATTTAAAGAGCTACTCTAATTACAGAGAAGAGGAGAAAAGAAACAAAAACAGAGAAATGGGCTGGAGGACGGCTTGGTGGGCTTAGTTCCCGGCACCCAGTCCAGGTGGTTCCAAAGGCCTTTGACTCCAGCTACCTGGGATCCAGTGCCTCTGGCTAATTCTTAACAGCGCTAGCCCTGAGAGGAGAGCAGGAAGACAGAGCAGCCGTCCCCAGGCATCAACAGAAAATAGCTCTGCACAGAGGGCACAGCACACACCCTGAACACCACCGCAGGACCCCTGGAGGCGCCTTGTCTGCTCTCACTTCCTACTAACACTTCAGTCCGTCCTCTGCTACCTAGCCAGGCAGTGGGGGCATTGTGTCAGATTTAAGAGGGGGAAAAAAAAAGAACACCACTTTTCAGTAGATCTCTCTATCTGGTCTCTGCAGCAAGAGTATTTCAGCTTTAAATTTATCTGGCTTTTTTTAATCTAAAGGTAAATTGCTGGCGCTTGTTTAAATCAATGTTTCCATTGTTTGGTTTTGATATTTAATATTCAGAACATCAACTGTATGTAGTTTCATATTTCCACAATAATTACTAGTATAGGTCTTATAGTCGACGAAAACAAAGTCAAACGAAAAACCCAAATCTATAATAAGAAAATTCTAAACAGAAACTTAATGAAGAGACTGTGTTTTTATGTTCACTTGATTATCTATGTTACAAACATATGTAAAGTCTTAGGAAACCTTTTCTTTAAGTTCCTTTTCATCCTGATAGTTCACATACATATGTAAACCTTTAACAGTTTGATCCACTCCCTTGTGTTCACTGAACCCAAATTACCATGAAAATGAACATAGATTTCAATTCCAGTAGCATTATTTCTAACTACCTACTAAGGAGCAGTATCCTTATCTTAGTAATAATTAGAGTAAAATTAGCATGTAACAAAAGGATACTTACCAAGTTACTTATATAAGCTACCCTCAAAATATATTACGGGAAGGGCCTTTCCTACCAGAAATATCACAAAAGGTACATAATACATTCCCTTTAACTATCCTTACTGTGAGTAACACACACCAACCCAGTACAAAGAGTCATTGACATGTTATCCTACCTGGAATGTTAAAATATTGCAAGTAATCCAATCTACATACTCAGACACCAGTAAATATTCCTACATGACATAAAGCCTAAAAATACATTACCTGATGTGTTGCTTGTAAAAGAATTATAAATATTTCATATAAAATTGACTTAACAACTGATTCAAAGTGTTCTATGGTAGCAAAGCCCCCAGGCACTTGTCTTCTTTCTGGACCTATAGTAGCCTGCCTTTCAAACTGCTTTTTAACACCACTAAGGAATCTTTAAATATGCAGAATGTCACTTGGCCTGGCTAGTATTTTATCTTTATTTTGACAATTAAGGCCAATATTTAATTCTAAACATCTACCTATTCCCTCCCAAATAGGTGTATAGTCATTGAACAACTGTGAATGGATACTGTATCAAGAATAGAACATTGGATTTTGAACATCTCTACGTCAAGCAATATGCTATACATTTTCTCCTGGCATAAATTTCCACAAAGATGATCTTCCTGTGATATGAAACTATTAACTAGTTAATTGACTCCCACTAAAATCAAGCTAGGTTATGAGTCCTCTCTTCTTGCTGTATGTCAGTCACAAAAGACTAAAAAAAGAGAAACTAAAATCTTGGGAACATGAAAGAGGACAAAACTCCCTAAAAACCTCCCAAGCACATGCAATGCCATGGCCAAGATCCAGCGGAGACAGTCTCACTCAACGTGAAGAAACTGATGAGGTTGGCAAGATGGGGTCTTGGAAGAAGACTCCTTTCAGTAGTCCTGAGTTTTCATGAACCCTCTGGACACTCTTACAGAGAAAAACCTCTTCAAAATATAGAAAAATACAACATGAAAAGTAACACACTCTTATCACCTAAATTTGCTAGAAAATATATCACACACAAAAGATGCATCTGATTCACCCTTCTGGAGTTTCAAATTGTTAGCTAAAATTGTAACTTTAGTAGTTTAATGTAAGGTTAAATCAAATGAATAATATATTCATTTTACCAGGAAGAAGTCCCCCAATTTTTCCCATTTAATGAAATTTTATGTGGATTCATTTTTGGTGTTCCTTTTCTAGAAAGAAACACTTATCCTCAAATAACAGGAACCACTTATAACTCAGTTCTACCTCAAGGTGGAGGATGCTTTATTTCCCAAGTTAGGTAGAGGAGAAACAGAACAATACCACTGGCAGCTTCTGGAAGATTCAAACTCAAGAAATAATAAGAGAACATAGCTTGAAGTAAATTGCAAAGTAAATCAAATGTAAGCAGCAACTAGATTCTAGCATCAACAAGAACTGATTTCAAAATGGCCATATAGTGCTGGGACCATGTCTATGATATTAGGAGTCAAATCTGAGTTATTAATAAGCCTGGTATACTTAGTAATTTCCAAGCCAGTCTGGACCACGCTATGAAATTCTGTGTCAAAAACAAAAACCACAACAGTATTTCCCCATGTGAAAAGAAATTAAGAAATATTATATTTCCCTTCTCTTTCTTTCCTTTTCTAAAAAATAACAACAACCTTCATCATTTGCCCCTAACCTTTCCATATTAATGATTCCTTCTCTTACATTTTATTGGAATTTTTCTGACATTTGAGAGACTGCTTCCAATTAGACATGTCAAGGTCTTTAAGCTGAATTACTAAACAATGTCATGTTATTTATATTCTTTTATCAAAATACTTCAATATGAATTCAGAACTTATAGCTAAAACCACATTACTGACCCACCAAAAGCAGGCTGAAATTGAGAATGGCTCAGTTCTATGGAGTGAGTCAACAGCTCTGATTAAGCGTCTCATAAATTTTTGCACAAAGTATATTAACTGTTGACAAATGAGTTCAGTAAGTCTGGTAGAGTGCTCTGAAACTCTCAGCTTTGTGGCTGTGTCTCATTTACTCACTATCAAAATACAGTGGGCATTGTCACTCTCCTGGGAACTCATATAATAAACTGTACTGATAAGAGGTATAACTCCATAGATGAACAATTAAAACATGACATCTTCTTGGCCATAGTTACTATATAAAAGCTGAGAAAAAGCGAATTGCTTTAATGAATTTACTGTTAAACAGCAGGCAAAAAAACAGAACTACTTCTAAGAATCAGCTATATTTTTCCTAGTTGCCAATTTACTTAAACTTCATCAGCTTATTGTTTTGAGAAACTGAGTAAGTTAAATTGTCCTAACTTATAAGTCAACCAAAAGGGAATAATAACTTCAGAAAATGTTCAGACTCACAGCCAGAGCTGAGGTATGGTTAACACCCCAGAGGTTCATGTCCTAGAGAATTAGTATGACAATGTTAGAGTCTTTAAGGGCAGGTGAGTAGTGAAGGTAATTAAGTCATGGGCACTGACCTCACAAAATGTTAGAGCAGATCTTATGGGACTGGGTCAGTTCCCATGAGAATGAATTGTTAAAACGGAGCCTGGGACTTCCCCCAAACCTCTCCTCTCCAGGTGACTCAACTTCTCATGGACTCCCAACGTGCTCCATCATATCTACACTGAAGCTCTCACAGACCTAAGCAGACACCTCAGATACACTTAGATCTCCCAGACCACAAGCTAAGTAACCAAGCTTAGGTAGTCCCTTCAATCACTCACATTAGCAGGTCAGTATTTCCCCAATGGTGAGCGGATGATCATCAGTCAAGGATCTTTATCTTCCCCTAATCGAAACTAGAGTATTACTGTCTTAGATTTTTGTATTGAGTTTTGAATGGAGTGCCAAAAGGTTTGAAGAAAAATTTTAGAGACTATTCACTTTAGCTACAGCTTGCCCCAAAATCATTTTCAAGTCTGATACTGTAGCTTTTCAATTGGTGATCTAACTTATACAGTTTCTGTAAACTTAACTTTAATTTGAAAAGTCCATGGCTGTTCTAGTTATAGTTACTATTATTATGATGAAACACTACAACCCAAAGAAAGTTGAGGAGAAAAGGGTTTATTCGGCTTATACTTCCACATTGTAGTTGAACATTGAAGGAAGTCAGGACAGGAACTCAAGCAGGGCAGAAACCTGGAAGCAGGAACTGATGTAGAAGCCATGGAGGGGTGCTGGTTACCTGCTTGTTCACAATGGCTTGCTCACCCTACTTTCTTATAGAACCCAGGACCACCAGTCCAGGGATGGTACCACCCACAAGGGGCTGAGTCCTCCCTCAGCAATCATTAATTAAAACAATGCCCTATGGGCTTGCCCGCTTACAACCTGATCTTCTGGAGGCATTTTCTCAATGGAGATTCCTTCCTCTCAATGACTACAGCTTATGTCAAGCTAACAGAAAACTAGCTAGCACAATGTCTTAGATTCATATAACCTTAAGTAACAAATGTTTAACCTGCATTGTCAACTTGACTAGATTTGAAATCACACCTAGCATGCCTGTGAAGGCACTTCCGGGGGTTTAACTGAGGATGAAAGACACATCTTGATGGCAGGGGCAGCATCTCATGGGCTGAGGTTTTGAACTGTGTGAGAGGGGGGGAAAAAAGAGGAACACAGCTAAGCACCAGCACATCCAACTCTCTCTCCTTTCTAACTGAGGACACAATGTGACTAGTCACCTCAGCCTCCTGCCACCAGGTCATCCATGCCATGATGCCCTTACTTCAAGCTGCTTTCACCAAGGATTTTGTCATGGCACTAAGAAAAGTATCTAATAGAGTAATAGAGCAGCTGTCACTAGCTGAGTTCATATACTATAAAGATAGGAAATCCTTAAGGATAAAATCTGACTGCTGGACCAAAACTTCAAAATATTGCATCATATTTGCAGAACTCTCACTCACTTCACTGGACCCTTGAAATCACTCACACTATCTATAAATGAAGCCTGATGCTTGCCCCAGAAAAAAGCAAAAAACAAAAAACTCCTGGGAGCCCAGACTAAAAACCAAGTCTCCTCACAAGCTATGCCTTTTTCTCTATTGTTTCATATGATTTGGGAACAAGAAATTTCAAGTACTTATATAAATTCCAAATACAAGTGTAAAAAATCATTTATTATCCCAAAGTTTTAAGTGGGCAAATTACTTGTGAAAAGTTATTATAAAACCAAAATCTTGTGCAGGGCAGTGGTGGTGCTATCTTTAGTCCCAGCACTCGGGAGGAAGCAGGCAGATCTCTGAGTCGGAGCCAGCCTAGTCTACAGAGCGAGTTCCAGGACAACCAAGGCTACACAGAGAAACCCTGTCTCAAAAAACAAAAACAAAAAGACAAATAAAAACAAAACTTTTCTTTGATTGATAGGACAATGAGACCCTGGATAACTGAATGAGAAGAATTTCCACCCAAAAAGTGCAAATCCATCACTTGTAAGACATAGGTGCTATTCAGGGCAGGAATGCTATGTCCTGAGGTGGTTATGAGAGACCTGCAGGAGTTTCACAAGGAGCAATATTCGTAGCATTCACCAAGTTCCTAACTACAAGTCTCTACAAGGGACTCTGCCTTCTGTGAATATCATTGTTGTACCTACATCAGAACTTGGACTCTGCTAACCACACAAGAGTCTTAACGTATCTCACCAACCACTGTTAACAATCTGAAGAAACCTCTTTAGCCTATTCCTGTTCTATCTCAGGGCAGAGTTGACCCTGGCCAACTCTGGGCTTCTACAGAGTTCTCTTTGAAGAGTCACATACCCTAACCTGCTTTTTAAAAGAATTAATAGTTCTCATCATCATTATAGTGGGCTGGGGTACATAGCCAGACCTAATCAGAAGTTATCAATCAACTGGCACAACCCCTCTCAAAGCTTCATGCATCCAAGTCCCCTAACGCTCAACTCTATGGCCCTATCTTATTTATTCAGTACCAAAATCTCCTCAGGAAGAGGATGTGAGCACTCTCTTTAGAACTAGCTATTCATGTCAATTGCCCTGTCTCTGACACAGCTGAGTTCTTGCTGCTTCCCTGCATAGCTGGCAGAATTGATGAAACTCCAATAACTTCTTCAGCTTCAAGGCTCCATCTTTAATATTGTAAAATCGGGGATGGCTTGCCAGCTTTCTGTAACTATAACAAATATCTGAAATAAATCAATGGATAAGAAGGAAACATTTGATTTTAGTTTCACGTATCCCACAATTGCAGTCCTTGGCCACCTGGCCCTGTTGCTCTGGTCTATGATGAAGTAGAACATCATGGTGGACGTATGTGTAGAGACGGTTGCTGACCTCATGAAGGAAAGGAAGTGAAAGGGAGAAACAGGATGGCCCCAGCATCTCAATAATCCTTTCAATGGCACCATTCCCAGTCACCTAACTTATTTCTACTAGGTCTCACCTCCTGAAAGTACTACTTCCACCGAACAGCACCAACGACTGGGGGCCCAGGCTTCAACTCATGGGTATTTGGGGACATTCAAGATGCAAATTCTAACAACAGGCCTAACTGTTATTTCCTCTGCTGTGAGCCACTCATAAAAATAACACAACCCAAGGCTGTGCAAAACAATATTGTTTAAGCAAACTCTCTTCTTGTAGTAGACTCAATTTTTTTAGGCGACACACTAGAAGGAAACCAAATTACAGCAGCAGAAAAAGGAGTCTCTGACATTCTTGTTGTAGTTAAAAGCCAGGCAGATTATACAGATAAATCCTGCAATTTTAAGAGAGTTTGGTTTTTCTTCCAGTATTTGACTGACAACAAAGCTGTAAAAGCAAACTTGGCTCCATTTTTCTTATCCCAGCAGGACCACTGCTCTGCAGGAAAGGAATCATCATCATGAATCAAATGTAAAACACACAGCCATTCTCCCTGATTGAAAGAGGCAGCATTCATACTGCAGGAGGGTCACCCTGAACACTCAAAATAGAAGAATATAGGCACAGAGGAAGCTAAGTCAGACCTCAGCCAGCACTTTCAACGATTCATAGCAGGGGGTGACCAAATAGGAAGACTGTCCCAGGTCAGCGTTGACAATTTCTTTGCATATCTGGCTGAATAGAATTTTAGGTCTAAATGAAAAGCAACAGACTGAGATAAAAGTTAGCTAATGACAACTCCCCAAGGAGAACAGCAATCTCTGGATTGATGTGAGTTGTACTTGGCTGTGCATTTTCATTCCTGTTTATACTTTTGTATTTTTATTATCTTAATTGCTTATTCTATCATAAGAAAAAGGTTGCTAGCCCAAAGTTCATATTCATTTAAGTTACGCTCATTTCAAACCAGAATTTTAGCTTATTTTTATAACAGGAGTATGGGATTTCATTCCTGTGGAATAACGGAGACACAACATCACCAGTCACCATAGCTAGAAACATCTGACAGATTCTCAACCAGGATCTTCATTTGCTTTTTTAATCTTAAATAATAAATAAATAAACAAGAATGCATTCTTCCATGACTCATCAAACTCACACTTTTCATTTTGACTAGACAAATAACACCAGATCACAGAGATTCCCTTCAGTTTAGGAATGAAGAAAGTCAAAGTACAGAGTGATTAGGCAGACTCGAAGTGAAACTCAACATCAAGTCCCCAATTTAAGAGTCTACAAATGGTATCACAGCACACGCAATGCTTTATTATCCCAAGCATTCAGGTGATGGACTTGCTGACCAAAACGAGGACAGGAAAAAGGGACCCGTGGGACCCCAAATCCTAAAGTGCCAACTCCTAGAGGCGCACAGGATGTACTGCTTCCATCACAAATTTCTCAGGTCAAGAGGACTTCCATCTGACACACGGGTGAAAGTACCAGGAAAAGCACTTTCAGAGCTGACGATGGTCCCTGGGCTGCTGGAAGATGACCACCTGGGGTTCCGCGCCTGGAAAAGAAGCCCTGCCTGGGACTCCACGACTGGACCAAGCTGGAAAGTTGAGCCAAGTGCACATACCTCCCAGCCTTCGATGTGTGACTGCCACTCCTCTAAAAACTCCAGTTTCTCCATCTGTCTCTTGGCCTCGTTGATGTTGGAACAGACGGCTTTCATGGCTTGGAGGGCTTCCATCACCGCCGCGTAGTCACTGTGTTTCCGTGGGGTCCTCTTCAGTAATTCCTGTTTACACACAGAAACGAACCACTCTTTGATCTCCAGTGCTGTGGTACAGCGGGTTCCGACTGACCAGGAAATGGAAACGACAAAGACTGTGACAGCCACACTGCTAAGTGACATCACACCCTCCACTAAAGATAGCGATCAAAAGCAAAAGGTCAAATCAGTGAGTAAGCATCACTTCAATGCTCCTTTTGGCAACTCAGTGAGTAAGCATTACTTTAATCCTCCTTTGTGCAATCACTGTCCTTTTCCCTCGAACTTACCTGTATTTTAGAAACAGAACAAGGTTTCTTCTCTCTCTCAAAACATCAAATATCTCACCTGAATCGTATCACAACTTTTACAAATCTGACTTTTGTTCTAACAGATGCGTATCAGGATATGTTAATTTCCTTTTCTTAGATTCTTTAACAGATCTTCCAGCAAATATGCACCACAGTTTCAAAACTGAATTAAGTTCCTACTTCTAATATCTTCTGAGAAGACTATAAAGACATGCCATAAATAAAGCAACACTTGTGTACACCTTTTACACTCTAGCAAAAAGAATTAGTTGACCAGTTTCACACCATCCCATCACTGGGGGAGCAGTACATGTCATCATCCCCATCAATTTGCTCTTGTTCCTTCTCAGTAAGCAGTAGTGTTCCATACACCCAGAAGCTTCTTTATTTAATTCTTAGTTTCTGCTTTGGGGATGGAACTTTTATTGATGTTTTTCTGTTCATTCTAAACATCAAAAACAGAATAATCTGTAATCTTTTCAGTATATTAAATGGTCTTCTTAGCTGTTGTTTAGAAGCACAAAATTAAACATCTTCACCCACTGTCTAGACAGCTGTGACCACATTGCTTTTTAATTAGTCATTTGTTCCTTTATGACAGTTGTCATCATCATGGCACTAACATAATTACAGAAACCCTGAGGCATAATTTCAGAATTTTTTTTAAAATTTCTCAACGTTCAGTGGGGAAGCAGGCAGTTCTTAGTTGTTTTATTGTTGAATACTTTGAAATAAACTTTGACCTTGTATTTGATATGATCTAATATACATCACATTATTCCCAAGATGAAGTTGAAATTTTTATTCTGGATCCCAAATCCACTAGAGAGACATGGAACCTCAGAAGTAAATTCTCAGAAGTAAAGCCTTTTTAAATTATGTGAAAAGAGGACATCAACCTTCAGGACAGGATGTGGGCCCTTGGAATGGTACCCAACACTAATCTGAGGAGCTGAGACATGAATTAGATAATGTGAAATAAACAAAAAAGAAAAGACAATCAAATCATGATTCTAATAGTTACTTGCTCTCAGATTCTGAAAGTTCTTCACAATATAATCTAGTGCATTTAATACTTTCCTCTGAATAAATAAAACCACTCAAAAAGAATCCCAGTCTAATTTTTCAACATTAGCCTATCTGTATACATAAGTAAATGGTCAGCACTAGCCTATTTGTATACATAAGTCTTTTTTCTTTTTGTGAATGAAAATAATCTTCCTCAGAGAGCAAGGAAGTCATCCCTGCTTCAAGTCTCTCAAATACTCTCTTTCATGTGAGATGAGAATGTATCTATGATGCATTTTTTTTTAAGAATTAAATTCAAACATTTGAGGTCATCTCTAATCAGCCATGAGTGATTTAACACAACCACTAGTTTATGATATATTCTTAACATTCCCTTCTTGCCCTTACAATAAAGGAAATATCTGGGATTCCAGAAAGGGATCAGGGACAAGGGCACCTATGGGTGCATAAGCACTGAGTTCCTGAGGTGGTAATCTGAAGGGATTCTCAAAACTGAATGACATGAAGTAAGAACTGAGAAGTTATATGAAGGACCCAGACAAGTACAATCAATCCTCTGAGCAACTAAACCAGACATATGAAGTATGGTGTGAAGATGTGATGATGTTATTAAAACAAACACTAACCCTTTTGGAAAGAAGAGAGTGTTAGATCAGGCTCTTGGAGCAAGAATGATTTCCTCACTGTCCATAGGACCAAATTGGACAAGGACTTCCCTATCGGGGGGATAAGGCTAGCCCCTTTCAGAACCCCCTCTGAAATCCAAATGATCACATGAAGAATGGAAAGGACATTTGCTTTACTGTGTTATAGAGGGTCTTAAGAAGGCTCAGGTTAAAACTCTTTATTAGTCCCTGTTATACATTACAAGAAGACAAGGAGGTTCCCACTGGGAAAATACATGAATGCACCCTGAATCACAGGAGGGCACACTCTTAACTCATCCAGGTTCAGACACTCATAAAAACTCCAGACACTAATATCCATCCCAGACAAAACACTAGCAGGCTTTTCTAATTTGTCCAGGTCACAAACTCAGTCTTTTTATGATAGAACCATGAAAAGAAAGAAAAAAGGACCAGCACCATGGGCAGTTAGTGGTCACTTTAAGAGTCAACCAGATAAATGTTCCCCTACACCTCCCCCCTACAAGTCTAAGCCTAGGGCTTGCTTCCTCTATGTGTGAGGTCACTTCCTGTTGGGAATGCCCTCAAGAGACTTCTGTAAGGGAAATCACTGTTAGCATCAATGCCTTCTAGCCCTTTTGGGCTTCATGTCATTACCTCTCCATAATGACAGGTCTGGCAAGGAAGGGCTTCCCATATAGGCTCCCATCATGTTCAATGATCTTGAGGAGCCCTGGGAATTTATGACTGTAAGCATCATAAGATTAGATTCATAGGCCGGGCGGTGGTGGTGGCGCACACCTTTAATCCCAGCACTCGGGAGGCAGAGCCAGGCGGATCTCTGTGAGTTCGAGGCCAGCCTGGGCTACCAAGTGAGTTCCAGGAAAGGCACAAAGCTACACAGAGAAACCCTGTCTCGAAAAACCAAAAAAAAAAAAAAAAAAAAAAAAGGATTAGATTCATGACTAACTGAGGAGCGTGATTCTTAGCATTGACCCCTTCCCCTGATTCCTGGTCCCGAAGGTTTACAATAATTCAGGGGGGGTTAGGCCAACCCCTAGAGTGATACCTCCCTCAACTGCTTGCCTGTTCAGGGGGAGATCTCCACTTGTCATTTCTTTTCAATAGTTCCCCTGCCCTTGACTCCTCTATTGAGAAAAAAAACTTTTGTCTAGACTCAAGGTCAAACTGCTTCTCCCTCCAGGGCAGAACACTAATGCTTGTCTCCTCAGAGAGCAATGTCAAGGCTTCACTGTGGACAGATGGAAGTCCAACACTATAGAGAAAGCTAAAATGGCCACTTCTATGGTCATGTGTCATCTTAAAGATCCTGACTATTTTCTTGATTAGAAACAATGTCTCCTGAAGCTTAAAGTCAGAGGGAGATTTAGCTCCATAATTCAAGGGCTAATGAAATAAGGATGATTGGTTGAACGTTCTAGTACACAGAACATCTCATACTTGGTGGTAGGACAGGCTCTAAAAAACGGAAGTCAGTCCAAGATCTCTGTATGATCAATGAAGTGTGGTTCCACTCTATCCAGTAGTTCCTAATTTTCACACTCTCTTCACCCAGATTCCCCTAATAAGACTCATTAGTCGGTGTTAGATCTTCTTTGTTTGTTGGTTGGTTTCTCTGTGTAGCCTTGGTTGTCCTGGAACTCATTCTGTAGATCAGGCTAGCCTCAAACTCAGAGATCTGCTTGCCTCTGTCTCCCAGGTACTAGGATTAAAGGCGTGTGCTGCTGCTATCACTACCACCTGGCGAGTGCTGGATCATAAGGACACTTTCTTACACATCTCACTCCACCCCATAATCAGTTTTTATTTGCTCTTGAAGATCCCACATGCAGAACAGGATAAGTTACTTGGACTGTCCTTTTCCAGGAGTTTTGAGACAGTCTACTTTATTTGACTAAGCTCTTTTCCAAGATATAATGGGATGAACTTAAGATGGTCTCTTACATGGGCCAACCAAAAACCTCCTATCCCAGAGAAGAGCTTCCTCCTTATTTCCTAGCTGAGATATGCTACAGCGTGTCTTGGGGAAAAGCCCAGCTATACAAAGCAGAAGTAGCCTACTTGGGCCTTGTCCTTCCGAAGGGGCCCAGGGCTTTAGGACCAGAATGAATCTGACCCATCTTGTCCTTCCTGCTCTCCCAAGCCCTCAAACAGATGAAGGCCTTTCAGGGAGCTATAGGATATTGTAGAATGCAGCTCCCTGGTTACTCAGTGCTAACTATGCTTCTAAAGCAGGCCCTCAAGGAGATGCAATCTCAAGAATTCACCGGAGTTGAATGGATTCCCGAGTCCCAGCACGCCTTCCAGAAACTTGCAAAGTCATTAACCCAAACTCCTGCCTTAGGCTTGCCTAGTCAGACTAAGTTTCACCTGTACATAGCTGAGAGACAAGGAACAGCTCCGGGGAACAATGTATGTTCCATTTCCTCTAGTCATACAGACAGCTAAGGAATTAGATCAGGTAGCAAGGGGCTGCTCTGGATGCCTGTGAGCAGTTGCTTCTGCCAGACTCCTGATTCCTGGAACTCAAAAGATTCCTTAGGGCTCCCCCTCATACTTCACATGTATCATTACACTGGGTCATTCTAAATAATAAGAGGAACCTCTTAGAGGTTCTCAACCTTCCTAACACAGAAACTCTTTAATATAGCTCTTGATGGTATGGTGATCCCTGATCATAAAATTATTGTCATTGTTATTTTATAACTGTAATTTTGCTATTGTCATGAATCATAATATAAATATCTGTATTTTCTGCTGGTCTAAGGCAACCCCTGTGAAAGGGTCATGGACCCCCAAAAGGGATTTTGACCCACATGTTGAGAACCACTGCAAATCTAACTCACAATAGTGTCCTTAAATATCAGGCCCTCATACTGGAGGGACCTGAAATTACTCTGCAGACCTGCCCCAGCCTGAACCTAGCCATCAGTCTTTCAGAAAAGGAAGGGGAGCCTCTCCACTCCTGTCAGAAGGTCCTCACGGACAACTGTGTAGCCCATCCTGGTCTCTCAGTCAACTCAATTGGTCCTCTATAGGGAGGGAATGTCCTTTGTGAACGGAAGAATATGAAATGCAGGATATGAAATAGTCACTGAAGTGCTTGAATCAGGACCAATATCCCCAAATTCTACTACTCAATTAGTCAAACTGAAAGCCCTTATTTCAGCCCTGGGACTGTCCCCATATTTACTGGCACAGATTCCATCTATGGCTTCCTCGTCCTCCATGTCCATGCAACCACATGGAAGGAAAGTGGCCTCCTTCCGGCTACAGCTGAGACCCCTATAAAGCATTCCCAAGAAATTCTTAGGCTCCTGAACACAATCCTTTGGATCACTCAAGTGGCTACAACCCACTGTCCTGGATATCAGGAAGGGGATGACCCAGTGGCAAGAGAAATTGGATGGCTGGCTCTGAGGCCAAGAGGGCTGTACTAGCATACAAGGAATGCCCCATCCTCTGTGAGGAATTTCTACTGCCTTCTGAAAGAGCAAAAAAACTCCCTTGGGAAACCAGCTTTAGCCTTTAAAATCAGACATCACCAAGGATGGTGGCTAACACCTAACCACTGATTGTTACGGCCCTACAATGGAAAGTCCTGAAGTCTCTTCATCAGACATATCATCGTTTGGGATAAGGGAGTACACTCATCCTGGTAGAGAGAATGTTCAAGAGACAAGGCCTAAAAGACCCAACCCATCAGGTGGTACAAGGATGTGAGATATGTCAGAGACATAACCCCCCAAAAAAGGATCCTCAGCCTTCAGGCACCCAGAGACAGGGGAAGACTGGCAACTAGATTTAATTCACATGCCCAGTGGACCAAATTCCAAATACCTCCTAGTCTTGGTAGATAGCTCTACAGGCGGATAGAGGCTTTCCTGTGTAAAACAGAAAACCACAGTGGTAGCTAGGGCATTGTTCCCCAAAATAATTACTAGATTTGGAATACTTAAAAGTCTCCAGAGTGACAATGGGCCTGCTCATTTTTCAGGGTCTGACTAAAGCCTTGGAAATTCACTATCATCTATATTGGGCTTGACATCCCCAGACTTCTAGAAAGGTAAAGCAGGCTAGGAATCTCCTAAAAGACATCTAAGGAAGTCCTCCCAGTAGGCTCTTATTTTTAGTTTCCAAATAACCTCTGCACGTGTGTGTGTGTGTGTGTGTGTGTGTGTGTGTGTGTGTGTGTATTTCTACACTTTTAATGAAGTTTGTTTCCTGCCTCTTTTTTGGAAGGGGTGGCTTTGTTGTTGTTTTTTGTTGTTGTTGTTGTAGTTTTTGTTTTGTTTTTTTCAAGACAGGGTTTCTATGTAGTCCTGGCTGTCCTCGAACTCAGAGATCTGCCTGCCTCTGCCTCCTGAGTTCTGGGATTGAAGGCATGTGATGCTACCACCAAGTTTCTTCTTGCCTTTTAATTTCTTAATTGATGGAGAAACCAAACCGATCAAGACCTTAGACAGTAATAACTAGACTTCACCAATGGCTTTCCATATGCATGCACACATATATACATAAGCACACTCACACACATGCACAAACCTGCACTAACCAGTACATATGACAACTCATATACTAATCATACACACAAATTTCGCAAGACAGTCAACTTATGCAATTCATAAAATTATAACAAGATTTATTTCTAGTTACTATTCATAACATTTCTGTTCCAAAAGGTAAGCCAACACATCAGTTTACATGTCCATAGTATTTCATAATAACCATGTGTTTGTACATAAATTCATATGCTATGATTTCATGATCATCCTCATCATCATCTTTGTCCTCCAAATGCAAACGCGAGGCTTTAAGAGGTTAGATTACATACCTCAGACAGAGAGTTAGTAGAGAGAACACCTATGATTTGAACTCAGAGTTCATGTGTCCAACCCTACCTCTAATTCCCTATCCTAATGTTGTAATTCCAAAAGTTATAGTTTAAGACTTGCTATTCCTGTGCAACATTGTATCATCATAATAAAAACCCTGGTTACTTTCATACCTGCAGCAACTGATAGTTAGTGTGATGTTTACTGTCTGTAAAGGAGTGCTTTTCACGTTGCATTTTGCCATTTGTTGTTCCACGTGAGCCACACACCACCTTTACAATAATCATTTAAAAGGCAAGTGTATTACTTAAGTTTCTATTGTAATGATCTACTCCATGACCCATGAAAGGGTTTGTTTCAGCTTACAGTCCTTCATGAGGGAAATCAGGGCAGAAACCTGAAAGCAGGAAGAGGCAATGAGGAACGCTGCTTCGGGCATGTTCCCATGCCTTGCTTAGCTATATACATATATAACTCAGAACCATCTGCCCAGGGGTGGCACCACCCACAGTGGGCTGAGCCCTCCCACTTCAATTGTTAATCAAGAAAATGATCCCCAGACTTGCCCACAAGACAAACTGATGGAGGTATTTTCTCAACAGACATCCCCTTCTCCCAGATGGCCCTTGCTAGTGTCAAGTTGACAAAAAAAAAAACTAACCAGTACACTAAGCTTTGAAATTGTGTAATTTAACCCTAACGTCAGAAGCATCAAGTCACCAAAGTATGGAGAAACCAAAAATAGAACAACAGTGGAATTTAAAAAAGTAAAATAAAGTTTTCTTAGCTAAAGTGCTATGTAAACCAGGCATAATGGATTTAATGGGGTCTCTTCTAAAGCTAATGCATTTACTCTAAATGAAACTCCAACAAGGATGTGTGTTTCCAAGAACGAGCACTAAAAGCTTCCTTTAATGGCCTTTCTACTAAAGGTTTGTTTCCTAATCCACACAGGCATTTATGACAAAATAGCCATTTTTCCAGTAATTATGCTCTACTCTTTTGAGAATACTGGCATCTTGAAAAGACATTTTTTTTTAATCAACAAAATATTAAGGCGCTAGCACACACTGCAGCATTAAATACCTTCAGCAGGAGAGGGTACTTGCATATTCTTTGGATTGGTGTCACTAAGTACCCTTCCAGGGGAACATCTGTGTTCTTCCGTCCTCCAAGCAGCATGCAGTTCTGTGGGGAAAATAAACATTTAATAAATAAGTACATCTTGCAAACCCAAGGTTGCGAAACTATTCCATCAACATTTTATGTGGAAAGGTTATGAAAACATGTGTCCTTAAATACCATGCCACAAGGACGGTCAAGACCCGGTCTTTCATGTTAGTTACCCAAAAGTTAGTTAGTTAGTTAGTTAGTTGTTACCCAAAGTGAACTTATAACTTCAAATTTAATTCACATATATTCTTCTGAGCATGAAGGAAAAGGGTTTAAATAGAGAAAGGGAGAGAGAGAAGAAATAGAGAAACAGACAAAACAGATCCATTTTGTTTATAGGAATTGCACTGTTGGGCTTGGAGAGAACAGCTTGGCACTTAGAGAGTTAAGAACACTGCTACTCTTGCAAGGGATCCAGGTTTAGTTGCCAATATGCACATCAGGCAGCTCAGAATTGCATATAACTTGAATTCTTTTTTTGTTTGTTTGTTTTTCTTTTTCTTTTTCGAGACAGGGTTTTTCTGTGTAGTTCTGGTGCCTGTCCTGGATCTCACTCTGTAGGCTGGCCTTGAACTCACAGAGATCCGCCTGGCTCTGCCTCCTGAGATTAAAGGCATGTGCCACCACCACCCAGAGTAACTTGAATTCCAAAGGATGTGATAGTCTCTTCTGGCCTCCACAGGCACCTGCACGCACACTGAACACATACAGACAGACAAGCAAGTACATTCACAGAAATAAAAAATAGGCTAATTGTTAAGCACATCGTGTTGTAGAAAAGCAGGCACCAACCAAGACACTGAGTTCTAATGTGAAAGTCAGGCTTCCCTCTTGACTAGTGACGCACCAACTTGAACTCATTTTAGAGTTTCCTCTCTGTCAAACTGGAATGCTTGAAGCTGGTGGTTCTAAGTCATTTTGGTGGCTGCTGCTGCTGTTGTTATGTGATCACACTTAAGGAAAGATGCTATAGCTGCCAGTCTTAAAGGAGATCAGAGCAGATCTCCACATGGGCAAGGGGAATGGAGAAATCTCCGTATTAGCAATCACAGGGCTAGGTCGACATGGAGCAGCTTGAGCTTGCCAGAAAGTGGTGGTGATGAGAAAACTCACTTAAGCAGACGGCCTTCCATCTTCTAAACAATACTACAAAGAGAAAGACCTGTAGGGAATCTTGTTTCTTTACTGCCTGCCAGAGTGGCCACCACAGACGTGGATTTCATACGTTGGGCAGGAAGGAGAGGACCTTCAAATGGCTACACTAGGAAGTCAGTATATTCCCTGTCACTATATGAATTCCGAGGAGGGGCCAGGAGCTGAAAGGAAAACATTTAAAAGGCACGCCACTGGTACAGGGTCCTCCCCTGAATGAGACAGTCAAGTCTCAGTCTCTGTCTGTGTACCTCGTTAGAGGATGGTCACGTCACACAAACATCACATAAAACAGGCAGCCAATATTCCTTCACAGTACCTAGGGTCTTCTCCCTGGGAGAAATTCTTGAACACAATTATTTATATCTTACAGTATTCCATGAATGTTTCAGAGTTTCCAGTTCCAGCATGAGTTAGCTGCCTTAGAAGTGTGGTTACCTTCTTTCACAGCTCTGGGCTGAAGGACCCTGAAAAGTCCTAGGTAGGTTTAACTTTTTCTTTCAACATGTGTGTGAGAGAAGGAGAGCAAGAGAGGAGGACATATGTGTATGCAGGCCCACATACAGTGGACACCTGTATGTGTAGGTGAGCGTGCACACTGGTGCATGTACATGTGACATGCACATGTGGAGGACCAAAGTTGATGTCAGAAATCATTGTTAATCACTCTTTCATCTTATTCAATGAGACAGGGTCCCACCAGAGCTCACTGTGAGAACTGGTCATCCCAGCCAGCCTGCTTTGGGGAATCCTGTCTACTTCTAAGGCTGGGACTACAGGTGGACTCTCATCCAGCATTTACATGTCCTAGGGACAGGAACATCGGTCCTCATGCCTGTACAGCAAGCACGTGTACTGGTTGTTTTTGACAACCTGACACAAACTAGAATCACCTGGGACCAGGGAACCTCAACTGATGAATGTCCCCCAAGAGACTGGCCTGTGGGCACAGCTTCAGAGCACTTTCTGGATTAACGATTGATATGGGCATGTACAGCCAACTGTGAGCTGTGCCATAATCATAAAACAATTAGTCTACTGAGTAAGTTTCAGGGGATTCAAGGACATTAAAAACTTCCTGAGATGACAGCAACAGCAAAGACCCTATTAATATCATCATCACCCCAAACCTGGAAACAGTTAGAACCTCTCATTTTATGAATACAGAAACCAACTACTGAAATAAAATGAACATCCTAAAGCCATCCAGATCATCTATGTCTATTTAGTTCCAGGGTAGGGACTATCCAGACAGATTCTGTCTGCTGGAGTATGCTGTGAGTCACCTCAACCCACATTCTTGACTTGTGGCTTTTTCAGTGGGACTTCACATTAAGTCACTTGGCAAACTAAACTAAGGAGTATTCCAAGTGAACACTGCTAAAGACAGGATGCACAAAACAAGACAGCGGAGTTCTTACACTCTATCAAGGGAGCTGCAGGGAGCAAAAATCTCATACCAATGAGTGGTGTCCAAAATGCTAGTACATTCCATAAGCAAAACAGGAAATGCCCACAATGCTAGCCTGAGGCTACAACTATACTTGAGGTCTTCCAGCATACTAGCAAAAATTTAACACAGATCACCTAAAAAGATATACATGGAATAGAGAGAATGCATTTGTCTTTGGCTGATGAAAAGGGTGTGTCATTAAAAAAAAAAAAAAAAAAAAAAAAAAAAAAAAAAACCTTCATGGGCACCTTGGGAAAAAACCTGAATCACCTTGCAAATCTTCCAGCCTTCACCTGTGCCCAAACTATAGTCATGCTTGGGTCCATGCTCACGAGAGAGTAGCTCTGACAAGTTGAACATTCACCGAAGGGATCTCAAAAAGCAAAGCGAAATAATGAAGGTAACCTGAACAGAGGTGTCTTCAGAGAAACGGAAACTCAGATCAATTCTAGGTAGGTTACTAAGAACAGAACAGAGCAACAAGGAAAAAAACAAACAAAAACAAAAACCCAGTAACCAATCTCAGAGAGGAAACACAGATTCCAGAGTTGCTATTTAGCTATTTAAAATGTCAAGTTTTTTTTTTATTTTAATATTATGACATACACAAAAGAACAGGAAAACTTGATTCAGTCATAGTCAATAGAAACTCTTTAGTGTACCTAGATATTGGATTTAGCAGACTTCAACATAACAATTACAAGTATATTCAGAGAATTTAAGCACCTCTTAAATAACTGAAGGACACTGATGGCAAGCAAAGAAAGAGGAACCCTCAACAGAGAAAAACAGTGAATCAAATAGACACAGGATGAAAGAAGACTTCCCTGAGTTACAGGTAAGTTAATATAAATCATCAGATATAAAGAACAGAGAATAACAGGTTACAGAAAAATGAACAATTCCAAGGAACCAAGAGGGAACATGTGGTGGCTATAGAGATGGCAGCAGTTAAGAGCACTGGCTGCTCTTCCAGAAGATCTGGGTTTGATCCCCTAACATCTGCAGGGTACCTCACAACCATCTGTAACTCCAGTACCAGGACATCCAACACCCTCTTCTGGCTCCCAAAACCATTACACACACGGTGCACAAACATACATACAGGCAAAACATGTGTACATACAAAACAATAAATTAATAATTATTATTATTTTCATTCAATGTATGCATAAGGGTAATTAAAGAAAATGAAAAATTATATAATACATATTTTAATAACCTCTACAAATTCACAATTTATGTTTTTAATTGTTTTATTTGTTTTAAGATGGAGCCTTGCAGTCTTACAATGTTGCCCAGACTAGGCTTCAAATCCTGGGATCAAAAGACCCTTCCATCTCACCCTCACAAGTAGCTAGGACCATAGTCACATTCTATTTGGGCCAAGCTAAAATGTCTCAAAATGTATTAAAAACCAAAAGGTTTATGTACAAATTAGGAAAGCAAAGTTAATGTCCTCATAGAATTACACTGTAGTTGAACTATGAAAAGACCAAGTATTAAGAGTGGCAAAAGGAAGCTGAAGCAGTATGTAACCAACAAAAGCAACAAACAACAGGTTCACTCTCATTGGAAGCCATGGAGGCTGTGCAGCAATGGAGTCCAACTCAAAATCATGAAAAGAAGGATACAATCAACAAGAGTTCTATCCATAGAACGATCCTTCAAAAACGAAGACAATGACATCCCCAGGCAAACTAGTAGAAATGACATAGGGGAAAAAATAGGGTTACTCTTCACAAGCTAGGCTATCAGAGTCAGAGTCAAATCTACGGAAATGAAGGAGAGTCGAGGTGGTAGTCTGTAGAAAAGTAGAGAAGACCAAACTGTGAGTGTTGTAGGCTTCTTAACACAGAAGGCGGCCCAGGTAGGAGAGACTGCACGCTAAGGGAGAGAGAAGGGCCACACTCTGCATTTTCTTCCAGCAAACACTGAAACAAAATGTCCACTCTATTACTTTGGGATTAAGTCAGTATTAACAGAAAATGAATATGCTTAGGAAAGGAAGTTCTAGCTATGTGCTGTCTACCAGAACATTTAAAAGATCATAGGAAGTCATAAAAAATTAAGAGTTAAAGATAGCATTTCAAACACTAAGAGATCTACCATAACTATAAGGAAAAATAGACTTTATCAAAAAAATTACCATCTAAGACAAAAACGATATTTCATAACGATAAATAGAAATATGAATATAACAATCATGAATATATACATATCTAACAACAAAATATATAAGGCAAAAATGGACAAAATTGAAGGCTATAAAAGATAATTATATTTGGATTCATACACCCTTTTTAAGTGTATGAATGAATAATATGAATAATTCACAACTTCATTGTTTTATATAAACAATAATCACATATATATTATAGTTCATATATATGAATGAATCACATCTTTCAACACTTAAAAAATTAAGCGCTAAGGATGTATGTAGTTCAATGAGAGCTGGGGATGTTGTTTTAGTTGACAAAATACTTGCCCAGCATGCACAAAGCCTTGACTTCAATGCCAGTATTGAGAAAGACAGACAGAAAAAAGGAAGAAAGTAAGGCAGCAAGGGAGGGAGGGAGGGAGGGAGAGAAACAGGGAGGGAGGAGGGAGAGTGGAAGGGGGAGGAAATGTGATAATGAAACCTTTCAAAACTATGAATGTAATAAAAATTTAAGAAAGACCATTCATGTGAAGAATCTACACCTTACAAAGATATCCCTCTAAGACCAACAATAGGTTGGTTGCCTGCTCTTAGAGTGTCTATTCAGCAATCTACAGAAGGTCCTAATCTAGATGATGTAATAAGGAAAAAATAAAACTGCCTTAATTCAGGTAACAAGATGCTGCAAGGAGAATACCCTAAGACTCTGCAGAGAACTACCAGACCCGAAGCATGAATAACCCCAAAGGATACTAAGATAAATCCAAACACAACAGTACTAACAGAATAAAACATTTTTTAAAAAGCGTAAAATCAGCATAACACATAGGTACAGATTTCTTAAATATGGCAAGAAAAACATAGCCATAATGAAAAATATTCAAAACTAAAAATTATATTTCATCAAATTTTAAAACTTGATTTTTCAAAAGGCAATATTGTTTAAGGATTGAAAAATAAGGCTGGGAGGAGCAGTATTGGAAAGTGATATATTTGATACGGAAATTGCTCCCAAAACAAAGAACACTTACAAGTGTCTATAAGGTAAACACGGCAATTTAAAAGTACACAAAAGATCTGAATAAATATATCACCAAAGAAGACATGGTTAGTGAGCACAGGAAAGCATGCTTAGTTTCAAATTCAGATCGCAGACCTCCCAACACAGTTATAACCAGTCACACGAAGTACTGGCAAGGTACAGAGAACCCAGGTTCTCAGCACAGGGCTTGTGGAGATGGCTCAGCCATCATGCCAAAGAGACCCATGGTTTCTTAAACTTACCATATGAGCTACCATTTTTGCTCTCTGTTTGTACTCAAGAGAATGAAAATTTATGCCCCCATATAGACTTGTGCATGAATGCTCCTAACACCATAATTTATGGAAACATTATAAACAAGAATAAAACCCAATGTTCATTAACTGATAAAACAGATGAACAGACTATGGCAAACCTACAATGGACAATTCAGTAATGATGAATGTAAAATGAATACATGACATAAAGCTGGGCATTAGAAAACTGCAAATGCTGGGCGGTGGTGGCGCACCCCTTTGATCTCAGCACTTGGGAGGCAGAGACAGGCGGATCTCTGTGAGTTCAAGGCCAGCCTGGTCTACAGAGTGAGTTTCAGGACAGGCTCCAAAACTACACAGAAAAACCCTGTCTCAAAAAAAAAAAAGAAGAAAGAAAACTATAAAATAACAAAAGTCAGGCCTAACAGAGTATATTGTTTGTTTCTATTTGTATAAAACCTAGGGGCACTTATCTGATCAGTAATCTGAACACTTAAGAGGCAGATGGGGACGTTTCAAATTTGAGGCTAGCCTGGACTACGTAATAAGACTCTATCCTAAAGAAAAAAAAACTTTTTTTTCTAGAAAAAGTCACTCTACGTAGAAAGCAAATCATTGTAGCCTGGAGCAAATGGTGGAAGGGGAAATGGGCTATCAAGAGACAGGCATCTGTTCAAGACTATGGAAGTACTCTAAAGCTAGGCTTTGGGGGACAGCTTAAGAACTGCTCTCACTTCATCAGACGCTTGCAATGACAGCCCATAGCTGCCAAACATGGCTTTATGTACGTATGTTATCTTAAAGGACGTTAACATTGAATCCTGCTGCTCCTAAAAAAACGGGGTAAGGAATGTGTGTAGGAGAGCAACCAGTCTCTACATTTGCCTCCTTCCTGTGCCTGCCCTGCCCTACTTCCAGTCCTCTGAGGAGTAAATAGATCCCTAGGAAACTGAGGATGCAAGGCAAAGAACTCTGACCTAAGTTCTTTGTCTGACTGATGAGACAACTCTCCCTTAACCAGGAGAGGGCATTAGCGGTGTTTCTCACACACAAGCTCGTCCCAGATCTGGATGCTCACATGTCCATGGACTATCTTCCAAGTCTGCATGTGCTAAGACGTAACCCAGTGCATTCTTACAGGTAGGCCCTCACTCACTGTCAGCTTATGGTTACAGATGAATATGCACTTACTAAAAGAAATGTCCGGATTGTTCTTATTTTGTTCAGTTCCAGAAGCAATTTTTGTGCCTTTTCATGGTTGCTGCAATATTCATCATAAATACGAAACTTGTCTTTCTGTGAATCAAAGACAGAATAAATGAGAATCACTGTGTATTACTTTGAAATGTTAACCCATATGATAAGCATTAAAAACCTCTACAAAGGGACAGTATCTCAAGAGATATACTACATGCGTAAGTTTCGTTTATTTCCCCCACTTATAAGTATAGCCTAGAAAAGAAGTTGATAAATTTATCCCAACAAGAATGAAATAATCTGGGGCTGGTGAGATGGCTCAGAGGTTAAGAGCACTGGCTGCTCTTTCAGAGGACCCGGGTTCAATTCCCAGCAACCACATGGCAGTTCACAACTGTCTCTAACTCCAGTTCCCGGGGACCTGACACCCTCACACCAATGCACATTAAATAAAATTAATTATTAAAAAAAAAAAAAAGAATGCAATAATCTGAGTGAGCCACACGGTGGCAAAGCACAGAGAATGAGTGTTTTTTCCCTTTGCCATGAGAATCCAGACACAGCTTTTTATACTTTTTTAAGATCTTACTCTGAGCTAGGTCCAGCGGAATAAACTTACTTCTCCTAGTCAACAGGAGGGACACAGTCATTTCATACAGAGGGAAGAGGCATGGGATACATCACACGGGAATCATGAAGACAGAACCCAGAAGTTCATGTTACCAACTGGCAGGAGCATTTAAGAGGGACTTGGACAAACGAGATAACACACAGTACCCAGTAACTAAGATAATGGCAGAAACTGAAGATCCAGCATCCCAGCAATTGCTTCATAGAGAGATGTTTGTAGTGGGTAGCTGTTCCAGCTTTGAACTGGAAGTTCTACCCCCACTGAGGCTTCCGATAACTGTCATGCCTACGAGGCAGGGCTGAGACAGGAGTCCTTAAGACCTGAGATCCAAATGTGCCGGCTCTCTTGGTTCCTGGATCCTCGATGCTAGAGGTAGACCGAGCAGAGTTCTCCAGAGAACACCGCCGGACTGCGCTACACCTTTCCCAGACCCTGTAACCTATCCCTTTACTTGTAAGTTACCCCACAAAATAAGCCTCCCTTTTACCTATGTAGAATTGCCTTAATACTTCCACCAATAGATGTTTAAGACAGAAAGGCCAAGAAATAGTATTATAGCTACTTTCAAACAGCCTTTATTCTGTGAGAAATGAACAAGTCTACAGAGCTCCAGAGCAGGACTATTCAGGGGAAATGGCTGGGCCAGTGATGAACAGAGGTATGATCAATCAAGATCTTCTAGTGATTTAAGCTGCCAGGAAACACCACAAACGGTTTTCAGTGTTAGTGGGAATTCTTTCCAAAAATCAAGAATTTTGCTCTATCATGATCTCTAGGCTCCCTACCATCTCTAAGACTGCTCTCAAAGGAGCTCTAATTAGTAGCTATCGAAGGAGCCCAATGAAAAACACAATAGTTTATTGATCAAGCTATCAGAACAGAAGGGTATCCTTTGTAATTTCAAAGACACACACTTAGAAACAGTAAGCACTGTTTTATATAGCCAGTAGAGCACGGGCTGAATCACTTGCTTGAAGAGATGGTATGATCCAGAACAAGAGTAAAGTTCAGAAGTAGTTGAGCGACATTCATGGATGACAGATTCATAATGTGTTACTAAGGAAATGGCTGTCAGGGTGCAGAGTTCCCATGAGCATCCCTGGCCTGAGATAACAGCTCCTCCAGCTGGCAGGGGAGTCTGATTCTTCTGTGAAAAGGAAACAGGCTTGAGGAAGCGGATATGAACAACACAGCTTCCAGCCACAACCAAGAAATGCACAGTTTAATCCACCCAGACCCCAGGAGTATCTCCCTTTGCTAGAATTATCATTATGAAATACAGATTACAAAAAAGAGCCTGTTTGTCACATATGGATAGAGAAACTACAAGATATATGACTAAGTAGGAAACAGATGCAAAGCTTCGTTTGCGATGGAATACTCTCACCTAGCTGTTTAAGTGAGATAGTCACTTGGTAGCCATTTGATTCAGAGAGGCACTCTGAAAATTAGCATCAGTGGAAAGGGGTCAATAACAATATTTTCCAATTTGCTCTTCTAGTATGAATGTCCTTTAGTTCTTAAAGACAATTTTCACTAAGCAGGTGGCTCCTTAGTTTGCCAATCCACTATCTAATTCCAGGTATCCTGGACAAATGCATGAAACTGACAACAGAGCAGAGGGGGTGTCTTTCAGACCACCAAGCCCTTGCCCCTCATTCTCTCCACAGCACTCCAAACCAACTTCTGAGAAGCCACCCTGGAGGGGAATCAGTCATGGGAAGCAACGGTCTGTTCACCTCCAGGTCTGTCACCAGCCAATTAACAAGGGGACATTCTGACCAATAAAGAGAGGGCTTGTAGCGCCATTATAAGAGTGAGAATTTTCTGCCTCAAAAGAAAAATGTTCTATGTTTGAGTGAAACATAAAAATCCATTCATTATGAAACAGGCTGAATATTCATTAGAATTCAAAGCTACAGAGGATGTGAAGAACTAGCTTGTCGGGAAAAAGAAAAGGCTGTTTATTCTTGGAGTGAAATGGATGATGAGGGACTCCCTCCCCTTTTCTGGCTCTGAGGGCAAGATTTCACTGGCCTTAAAAGACCCCAACCTTCTGGTGTCCAGCTTTACTTCTCATGCTGAATTCACACACACTACTCTGCCAAGATGCAATCCTTAAACTCGAGAGAGAAAGAGTTTGAAAATAAACAGGAAAAAAAAATATTATCCTACAAAGTGAAGAAAGCAGGTTCCCACTTCTTGCTGGGCATTGGGTTCGGGGTGTAAGCATTCTTCTACAACTTTCAGAAACTCCTTATGGACAGCAAGGATCTCCTCAATATTGGAGAATAACATCTGTAAAATAAATATATCATAAAAACTTTAAGTGCAGTTGTGAAGCAAATATGAAAAACTAAATTAAAAGGCCCATGAGGGCACAGCCCCCTAAGCAGAGAGCTACTCTATCTACGTCATCTCTTCCTCTAGCCTGGCAAGCAGAACCAGTTTCATCTGGACTTCTCTATTTCCACAGAACTCTGGGAATGGGGACACCATGCAGAAACTCAGGAAAAGACCTAGGGGACAAATCCCAGTCTGCCAACCCCAACCTCTTCCCCAGTGCCTAAAAGTAAGAGTGTGGGAGATTTGCTGACAGGCTTTCCAGGAAGTCCGTGACACTATGAAAGGTATCCCTCCTCCTGGCAGGTGTGTTTGTGTAGAAGCCACAGCTGGGTCAACTGCAAGGTCACTGTGCTGCACCCAGATGGCGGCACTGGGTGCTGCAGACCTAGCAACACTTTGCCCACCCTGAAACATCTGCACAGATGTTTTCTTCCATCTGGACTCCCTGTGAGTGAAAGTGTTCAAGTCCATTTGAATCATAGGTTGCTTTTCTTTGTGACTCAAAGCTTGTTAACTAAAGTTTCCAATGGTAGAAAAGTCTGCAGGTTACATATATAACCTATAAGGAAACAGAGTCAGAAGAATCTAAAAAGCCCTTGGATTTTTTAATTAATAAAATAGTAGGAGCATAATTAGCAACCACTACAGAAAAATTAATTTTCATTTACCATTCTTTATTTCTTTTTTTCATAACTGTTCATTTTTCCTGAGAGAAAGAGAGTGGGGAGGGGGTGGCTGGGACTAGTACCCAGATCCTCAAGCACTACATACTCTAGCCACCCTCTGCTACCTAGGTTATTGGTGGTGTTTCTCAGTTAGTTCCTGTCAGGCCTGCAGTGACATTGTAACCATCCCAGAACACATACTACCACTAAGTCACATCCCAGGGCCCTTTCCCTGCATTTTACAATGTAAGGAAATGCTTGTGGATTTACTTTGGGGCTGGGATATTACATTCTTTTCTGTATGCCAGGGGACCATTGGAATTTTGCTCATCAGAGACCACAGAGACTGGAGTTCTCACTTCCCCATAGCTTGCCTTCTTGAACTACTCTGACAACTCCCTTGTCACCTCGCCCAGCCTTCTTCTCATAGACACTGAAGTTCTAGTCTTTCCTTTTAAGCTTATTTTCCATCTTTTCAAATGGTTCCGTGATCTTAGCAAACGCAAAAATTCTTTGTGACATGTAAGCTGTCCCCTTCCTTTCTGTCCCCAGACTCTAGCTCCCTTGTTCAAATTACCAACATTAGTCACTGCTACGGGAACTCACAGTGGAGCTGATGATAAACTAAAGGGCCCTGAAGGAACACTCCATGGACATATCGCCTTTCGGGTACCTGAGCTTGGCTGAGAGGCTGAAGCTGCCTGCTCACCTTTACTGTTTCCTCCGTCACATTTTTGTCGACTTTTGCTGCTGCACACTGGTTCATTCGATGCAAGAAGGCCTGTATGGAACAAGAGGAGACATTATGAGAACAAAGCTAGAACTATAAAATGATTGGGCACTCATCAGAAAGCGGTAAAGTGCCCTACAAAACACCAAGCTTACCCATCGGCATGACAACGCACACCTGTAATCCCAGTACTTGGGGACAGAACTAGGAGGATTGTCTGAAGGTCAAGACTAGCTGACCTCCATAAGGATTTCTAGGCCAGCCAAGGCTATGTGGTGAGACCTTGTTTCAAACAAATAAAACTGAAGTTTAAAATTCTTAGTAGCTGAGTGTAATAGTTTTGCTGTAATACGTGAGATTCTTGCACACTGTTGCTCCTACCCCAGAACCTTACTTCTGTTACAAGGCTGAGGCACAGAGAAAAATGATCAAGTCCATATGAATTAAATCCGTCCACCTGGTCTTCAGAATTCTAGGGTAAACATTTAGAATTGGGTGCTTCCTAAATTTTAAGCATTGCAAAGTGCAGAGAGATCAAGATATAAAGTAAATACGGCATTTCAACTGAAACGGGAAAAGGACCTGAAATTCTACAGTGACTCTCAGTACCGTGAGATGGGGGTGGGGAGGGGGAGATAGGTGCATCAGCACACTCAGACACACTTGCCAGTAACTGCTGCTTTCGGGAAGGATCCCTTCCCCATTTCTATGCCACCATACTCATACTTCATCAGAAGCAAAATAATAAATTTCAGGGTTTAAGTCAGAGTTCTTCATTGCCCTATGGTAGGCATAAGTCTTTCAAGACAAGGGAGTTGCTCAGAGGTAGAATAATTGCCTAGCAGGCACAAGTCCCTGGGTTTAATGTCCAGCCTCATGAAAAGAAAGATGGGGTTGGGGGCGGGGAGGGGTGTACTTAGAATATTTAGACTGAACCTTCTTAATGATAATTAAGCTTTCTCTAAAGGCTAAATACAGAAGAATGTTTGATATATAGTGAACCTTAACGTAAAAAGTTTTTTTAAAAAAGAGAACTTCCCACCTAGCAAACTTAGTTTATGTCAAAAGACATTATCTATAAATTCCCCAGTGGCCCTATAAGATCATTTCAAGGACTGTGGATATTGCTCAACTGTAGATAATATATCAGAAGCCCTACTCCAACTGCCCAGCACCACAAAAGTAAGAAAAGATCAGTGCTCTTTTTTCTGCCTTGAGAACTCTGCCACCACTAACCAAGTGAAGGTATGCAACTTCCCAGGGCACACTGAAGTTCAGGGCGGGTGCCTCCGGCTATGACATTTAAAACATAAAAATTACAGTAAGAGTCACACCTTTGACATGTTATATTCACACATTTAAGGCATTAACAAAAGTTGATGATGATTAAGAGATTGCTCATAATATCCCAGACTGGCATCCCCAAGGCATTGCTGACAATAATAACTGGGACACCAGTCCTGAAGACAACTTGATAATCCGTGTCACAACTGAAGTGGGCTTTCCTCTAACTTAGTGATTCTACTTCTAGGAATATACTCTGACAAAGAGACTCACTGGTTATAAGAGTAATGAAACTAGCAACAACCTAAAGACCCACCCGTAAAGAAATCACAAAATACACTGTGGTACATTCATATCGCAGACTTTGATAGCAAAAGCACAGTCAGACATAAATGTACTGAAACCTATGCCCACACAGACGCATAAGTGTATATAAATACACATACATGTATACATGATAGATGCTCATGAAAAGCTGTCTGGTGAAAATAATTCACAAAGTGGTATTCTTGATATGCAAACACATATGCACACATACACATGAATATATACACACAAGTGTATATATCGATACACATGTATCATATCAGTGAGAAAAAAATGATCAGAATACTCCAAAACTGCCAACAGTAGCTACTTCTGCCAGGATTCTGGAAGGAGACTTCTGGACATTAATTCCTTTTTGAATGTTTGGCTGTGAGCACATTATCACTTCTGCTTTAAAAACAAAGCTTCTTCTTAGAGCTCCCTTACTCATCCTCTTTTTTTTTTTTTTTACTGTTTTAGGATATATTTATATTAATTTTGTGGCAATCAGCTTTTCTTTTTTATAGTATTTTTATTTCATAATTAACTTAATTTCACATATCAGCCACGAATTCCCCCGTCCTCTCTCCTCCCACCCCCCAGCCCTCCCCCCCAATCCACCCCCCATTCCCACCTCCTCCAAGGCAAGGTCTCCCCTGGGGAGTCAGCCCAGCCTGGTAGACTCAGCTGAGGCAGGTCCAGTCCCCTCCTCCCTACACCAAGGCTAGCAAAGTGTCCCAGCATAGGCCCTAGGTTCCAAAAAGCCAGCCCATGCACCAAGGACAGGACCTGGTCCCACTGCCTGGGGGCCTCCCAAACAGTTCAAGCTAACCAACTGTCTCACTTATCCAGAGGGACTAGTCCAGTTCCATGGGGGCTCCTCTGCCATTGGTTCACAGTTCATGCATTTCCACTAGTTTGGCTATTTGTCCCTGTGCTTTTTCCAATCGTGGTCTCAATATCTCTCGCTCATACAATCCCTCCTGTCTCTCGCCGATTGTACTCCCAGAGCTCCACCTGGGGCTCAGAGGTGGATCTCTGCATCCGCTTCCATCAGACACTGGATAAAAGTTCTATCATGACAGCCAGGGTGTTCAGCCATCCGATCACCAGAGCAGGTCAGTTCAGGCATTCTCTCAACCATTGCCAGTAGTCTACAGTGGAGGTATCTTGTGGATTTCTGGGGACCTCTCTAGCACTCTGCTTCTTCCTATTCCCCTGGGGTCTTCATTCATCATGGTATCTCCCTCCCCGTTCTCCCCCTCTGCTCCTGATCCAGCTGGGACCTCTGCTGTACTCTTGAGTCTGCCCTCCCCCCAGCAACTTTTCCATGTTTTAGGGCTTTGCTGAGGAGGGGATTGTAAGTCTTGGAATGTATTTTGCTTGCCCAGCTTTCTCAGTTTTCTTGGCTGTTATTAGCATCCTTCTCCCCTCCAGGAGGGAATGTTCCAGTCTAAGAGACATGGCTGCACACAGCTCATTTGTTTACTTGAATTTTTTTTTTTTTTTTTTTTTTTTTTTTTTTTAGTATAACTTCATCCTTTCTTTCAAAATGTGCCCGGGGTTCTGGCAGTGACATTGAGTGTGTACCTCAGTTAAGTGGGAGGAGAGCTCTTCCCAAGGTAACTGTTTCCTCATTTAAGTCATAAGCATTGAAAAATCTCCATTTACTTAGATTTTCCTTAATTTCTTTCACTAGTTCTGGAGTTTTCAGTGTACAGGCCTCACATTATTTTTTATATTATTGTAAACGTAATTATTTTGTTTTCAGTTTTAAATTACTTCTAATGTATATAAAATCTCATGTACTCATTTTATGCCTTAACACCCTTGCTAAGTAATTCAGTAATTCTTATTTTGTGGCTTCCTTGGGAACTTTCTCAATGTGAAATCATGTCTTCTGAAAATAAAAATAGTTTTATTTTTTCCTTTCCATTCAACATAAAAAATACAAATACAAATAAAAATAAAAACAAAGCTTATTTAAACAAAACCAGACAAGCCAGCCCCCAGATCTTACCCACCATTAGCATCAGCACTCTGTTTTATTCCTGATTCATCCTGTTCATACTTCTGATTCCCTAACTACAGAGCCAAAGTAAAATAATAACCTGGGCTCTCTTACATACATCGAATTAAATAAAACAAATGCAAAAGCATTGGGTATAACCTTAATTTTTTTAAAAAATATGATATAGTTTTTGAACTATTATACATTGTTATACATAGTTATACACAGTTGCCATGGAGAAATGACACGTGAATCTTGTAGTTTTTAAGCTCCTATTTTATTTAGAATTATTTTGTTTAATTTTTAATTTCAGATTTGTTTCTCTTGAATACTTTCCAAATGCTCATCCCAACATGATCCTCCACTTTTTCTATTTAGCTTTATCACAACAGGAATGTTTGACTTGCCTAGTTTACATTTCACATTGACCACATAGTAAACAGGTAATGTCTCGTGCAAGCAAATCTTAAACTTCACCTCTGCAATTATAAACGTTTTCTTCATAAACAGGACCCAGCACATTCTTCAATCACTAAATGCAATCCTGGAAGTAGTAAAACTGAATCAAAATGAGAGTTGGTAGGGAACATACAAACTAATCAAGTACACCACCTAGTCCTCTGACATGTCCACCTCCTCGTCTTCCATGGTATCGTGGACCATGTGTTTGAACTGCACAGGAAAGGGACCTGGACCTCGCTGCCATGTCTGACCAAACCGTCATTCCCCAAATTCCTTGTTTTATATACAGGAAAAGCAGACTTTAGATGGCTTCCTGGGAATGCGCAATCCTGAGAACTCTGGTATTTTTTTTTTAAATGTTGTCTTCTGTCCTGAAGATAAACATAAATACATTTTTTAACAGTCTGTATCCACCATTTCCTCAGTGTTTAATAACTTGGCATTAAACCTTCTCACAACAACTAAGGAAGCATCAGCAAGCCAGTCACAAAGACATGTGAGGGAATTCACATATTATTCTGTGCATTTATTCCTTTATCCAAGTCCACAATTTCACTGGATCTAGCCACAGTGCAAATATATTTGAAAATAAACCGTAGAAAACAGCTTTTAATGCTCATGGTTCACAAGCACTCTGCTGTGTTTAAGAGTCTACATGCAGGATACCAACTCTTCCTGAAGCCTTCAGGAAAGATGGTTGGTTGAGGAAGATGGTTGGTTGAGTGTGTACTTTGAGCAGGATTCTTTGGTGGCTCTGATAAAGCAGGTCTAGAGCCCACTTTTTGATAGACATTGGTTTGTTGATTCTTCCAAAGGCTGCCAATATCAGAGTTAGAGAAACCAGTAAGTGAATTGCAGTGGGAAAAAAAGAATCACTTATTTCACCTTTTGTTTCAACTCAACAACCAATAATGACCACTTCTACATATCACCCTCACCCAGCCACCTGGAGTTTCATGTGCCCTGCCAGGAGATGCCTCCCTCATGAGTCACAATCTAGGTTTCATAAACGGTTCATTGTTGAAATGCAGGCAGGTGGTCAGACAAGATGGACAAGCCACCCTTGGAGGTGAGGCTTCCAGGTGCTTCCCCAAGGACCTTACAGCTCACACATATGTCCACACATGCTCACCTTTTCAGCATCCCCCTAACAATGCTTGCACACACATTTTCCAAGATACCAGTAGAATGGGCTATCTTTCCCTGAGTGTGAGCAAGTGCTTCTTGTTTTCTTTATCTTTTTCCATGTTGTTTTCCTCTGACTACATATTCAGTTAAAGGCTTATGTCAAATGTCAAATGCTAACTAAGTTTAATAACACTAAAGATACAGGTTTGATACCAAGAGAAGGAAGAAAGTCTTTAGCTAGAAGAGAAAGAGAAAAGAATCTCTTCTTTGTCTGCTCAACTGGGCTGCTATCACCCAATAACGAGCCAAGCCCATAATACTTCACTTTTGGTAAGCACTTGTACTTGAAAATTTCAAGGCTCTGATGTATCTCCTTCAGCTCACTTTTGCCATTCCTATTGTCTGCATCAACTATCTCTCTCTCTCTCTCTCTCTCTCTCTCTCTCTCTCTCTCTCTCTCTCTCTCTCTCTCTGTCACACACACACACACACACACACACACACACAGAGTTTTAGTATTTTACACTTTAGATTCTAGCCACTTGATGTTAACCTGAATTTCACAGGATCGTGTATTAAATCTTGGTACTCGCATAAATATTCCACATATAGAGACATGTCAGCATCAGTAGATCATCTTGAAAATGCAGCTATAAAGAGTGAGGAATAAATTTATCCATAAAAATGAAAAGAGCAAATTTCAAGAGGGTTTTGTTCTGTTTCAGGAAGAAAATGTACTCGTTCTATGAAAATAGATGTAAATAAACATTAAGGGTAAATGTTTTCCTTTTGTCTTTTAAACTTGAAGCATTATCACATCACAACTCTTTAGGGTGTCAATAACATTTGTTTTGTTTTCCTGGGAACATCAACAGAATCTTGCTAAATCAGACAAGTCTATTTGAGTTTGCCTTGAACATCTGGCTAACAGTGATGCCATTTTAAGGGAATGGAGAAAACTCAAAGAAGAAAAAGGATTTGAGGGTGGGAGAATCAGCTTGTTGAGGCCATGTGGAGTTCTTTGTTTGTTTGTTTGTTTTTGTTTTTGTTTTTGAAGACAGGGTTTCTCTGTGTAGTTTCCTCGAATTCACTCTGTAGCCCGGCTGGCCTCGAACTCACAGAGATCCGCCTGCCTCTGCCTCCAAGTGCTGGGATTAAAGGCGTGCGCCACCACCGCTAAGCTCCATGTGGAGTTTGAAATGTCTACTGGATACCAAGATGGAGATCCTGAACAAGGAGGTGGCATACCATTTGAGGTTCTGAAGAGAAGCCATGGTTTGAAGAATTCTCCTGCTCTCTCTCAGGTGAGATCAGACACTGGCACGAAGATAGAACTTGGAAAAGGATAGAGAAAGAGACCTCTAGCCTCAGTCCATAAAATAAAGTAACCAGAAGACGACACCAAAAGGCTGCAGGACAAAACTCAGGCCTCTCCAACATGCAGGGTGTGGCAGAAAAAAAACAAAACAGGAGACAAGAATTCCAGTAAGAGTAAAGTAGTGGAGAACAGTGTCACAAACACCAGGGCAGGAGACAGAGAGGAATCAACGGCCTCTGGAGGACCAAACAACCAAACAAGACAGAGCAGACACATTTGGTCCTGGTGAGCTGGACCAGTGGGGCGGGCAGAGTGGAAGTGCGGGGATGGAGCCAGTAAACAGAAAAGTCCTAAAGAAGTTTTGCTGAACACAGGAGACAACTTAGGAGGTAAATTAAAAAAACTACTACAGCCAATCATCCTTCAAGTTTTACACAGTCACCTCATCTGAAGTATTTAGAAGCGCAAGTACTTCACACAGGCGAGTCTTTTCAGAGTTTTAAACATTTGTATACACACACACATACATACATACATACATACACACACACACACACACATACACACACACACACACACAGTGAGATAGATTGGTGATGGATCCAAATATGAAATTAATTTGTTTAACACATACCTTGCATGCACAGCCTGAAGATAATTTTATGTTTTTAATAATTTTGTGCATGAAATAAGTTATGAGATTTTCCACTATCATGTCATGTTAATGTTAGAAAACTGATTTGGGACTTTGAGAATAGGCATGCTCACCTTGCAATAGGCTTCATGAACATAGTTTCTCTGAATACTTCCTGTACTCACCAGGCTCCCTTCCCTGAACACTTTCTAATTCCCAGAGCTCTTGAATGGGTGCTCTTCTTTTTACATATGTTTTCATATGTTAATATCTACAGTTTAAAAGATATTTTAATAATAAACTGATCAGAAAGAGACAAGAGTTTCTGTTCTGTGCCAGTCACTGTTCTGGGTACTGTTTAGCACCAAGGCTTCTTCATATTTATGAAAACTATGGCCGGGTGGTGGTGGCACACGCCTTTAATCCCAGCACTCAGGAGGCAGAGCCAGGCAGATCTCTGTAAGTTCGAGGCCAGCCTGGTCTACAGAGTGAGTTCCAGGAAAGGTGCAAAGCTACACAGAGAAACCCTGTCTCAAAAAACCAAAAAAAAAAAAGAAAAGAAAAAGAAAACTATGGTAAATCACAAAGAGTCTGTCTTCTGCATGCATCTATCAATATCTAGCAGATTACAATTTAAAGTGCAATCAATATAGCAATTATTAATTTAATAGATTCATTTATTTTAAAATTACTAATCATTAAACTCTTTATATATTAATATAAATACTACTTTCTGGTTTTTAAAAGATATTAGTTTTTCTCAAAGTAATTTCTGCGAAAAGTGTGATACTTGGAGCTCGAGAGATGGCTTAGTATTTTAGAGGATGGATGTTCAGATCCCAGCACCCCATCTGGGAGGGTCACCGATGTCTGTAACTCCAGGTCTATGGCATCTGAAGCCCTCCCCTGACCTCCATGAGCATTTGCATTTATCTACCTGCACACAGACAACAGACACACACCAACACAGGCACACAGGTAAATAAAATCATTTGTTAAGTTTATACTGGTTTAGATGCTTGTAATTTTTAATGACTACCTTAATAGAAGATATCTGGATCTTCGTGTATGCTAAAGTTGTTGTGATACGTCGTTTCAGTGGAACTAACCAAAGAACATACAATCTAATATAAATGAATACTGAATACAGAAGGAGTGTGTTTCTTATAACTTATTCAGATAATCATGGATATTCTTCTTACATGAATTACCAAACTCAGTTGACTGTATTTCTTAAAAGTCAGTAGGAATATGAGGCTATACATAATGAACTTTTCATTGTTACATTAAAATCCACTGGTCTACCATAAAGGGATATTATACTCAAGTGTGAATGTTTAAATTTTCAGTGTTAATTTTATGATAGGTATATCTGTTTTCTAAATATTGACATATGTCACTACATGTTGAAAAAAGGCACATGTGTGAATATCAATATCTAGTTCATCAGAAAATTCTTTAAGTCTTAGGAAACAGTCAACCTCACAGAGATGGACACACATTTCCTAAAACTCAATGCTCACTTGAAAGCATGAATTCTATCACTGACAACAAATACTATCAGCTGTTTTCCTTTTATTGAGCAAGTGTCTGCCAAATACACAAACACTCTAAAAACAGAAATCATAGTTTTTCCTGAAGCCACTATTTCAAGTAAATATGATGTTTCCCAGCAACCCAAACAACACCAGAAGTTCTTTTCCTAGAGTTGAACACAGTAGTGGGGTATGCAGCCAAAATCCTTGCCTATGCAAAGAAAACTTTCAATATTTCCTCAAGAATATTCTTCAAGGGTTAGAGGGATGACCTAGCAGTTTTAAGCACTTGTTGCTCTTGCAGAGGACTCAGGTTTGATTCCCAGTGCCCACCCGGTAGCTCACAACCATCCACAGTTCCAGTTCCGGGAGCTCCAATGCCCTCTTCTGGCCTCCATGGGTAGGGCACAGATTTAGTACAAAGACAACACATGCAGACAAAACACTCATACATATGAAATAAAATAGATACTCTCCCTCAAAAAGAAGTTTAAAGGGAAGAATATCTTCAATGGAACTGTCATCTTCTCCTTGACCCCTATGAGGTGACATAAACTAACAGGTGTGGCCACAGCTCTGAATACGATTAAAGCATTAATGAGTTCATAGACTGCAACTCTTGCATCACCAGTACACATGACAATACAGTAAAAACAAAGCAGTTTTAGCATTACTGTGAAAAGAGTTTGAACCTCGTATATCCCCCGAAAGGTTTACACAAAGTCCCATATATCCACAGACCATGAGCACTCTTCTGGGCATATGAAACAAATATATCAATAAACCAAGGTGTCAAAAGTATCAGCTTCTATACTCGTGGGAGGAGACAATCTTCAACGAAGAGAAGCCAAATTCTTCTAGATGAGGAGGTAAGGGAGCTGGGGATGGAACTGAGCAACAGATCACTTGCCTAGTATCTGACAGGCCCTATATTTGATGCCCAGCACTACTGGGGAAAAAAAGGAAAAATAGAAAATAACTAACACTAAGTGAAAACTTAACTTTAATAGCTTTTGAAAATCATATGATATTCAAAAAACCATGGGACACCTTGCGATAACCCCAAGGGCTCTCCATTCACCAATGACCAAGATTCAATTCCAACCAATGTGTGGTATCAAATGCTATTATTATTCCCTTAAAGCTGACTGTTCTCTTGTTCCATCCCCAGCAGAATACATACTTCATTCATTTAAAGTGAAGTACTAATGAACTTCACTAGCCTTCTTCCCTCCTGTATGGATCTTTCCTAGCCTGGCACCGACTCTATACACAAGACTCACGATAGGATGGGGTGCAACAGGCCCCTCTATTTATAATACCCAAAGAAAAAGGCACACACAGGTCTCAGTCTAATTTTACTGTCAAGCACTTGTTACACAATCAGGTAGTAGAATAACAAAAAACAAAGGGAAATGATCAACTCCAAATATTGTTATAATTATCTTAGCGAAATAGTACTAACCAAGGGTTGCAGGCCCATTATTAGGTCCTGGCCTCTATTCTTGTCTCCCTAAAATCCATTTTTGCACCTGAGAAAATGACTATTTTAAAATGTAATTGAGACTAAAACTCTCCAGCTCCAAATCTTTGAAGGGTCTGCTTCCACACAAAATACAACCCACACACCTTGCCCCACTCCACGAGACTGCTCTGAAGTACCTTAGAATGGACTAGATAAGCTGGGACTAGACAGTCCAAGGGCAAGACACCAGCAGATTCAGTATAAAGGCTGGTTCTTAAATATGTCACTTTCCCATGCCCTCACATGGTGGCAGGGGCAAACAGCTCTGCTCACACCTCTCTTGAGGAGGGTACTAAACCAATCTCTGGCAGAGCTCTCACAACCTAATTGCCTTGCACAGCACCCTCCAGGGGATAAATTGTGTGTGTTGGCGGGGAGGGGTGCAATAATGTTATGTGTGCAGGTGTGCTCCCCCATACTGTGTGCACATGAAGGCCAGAGGTTGATGTGAGTGACTTTGCTATTGGTCTCCACCTTAGTTTTTTGAGATGGAATCTCTCACTAAACCTGGTGCTCATCATTTTGGCTAAACTGACTAGCTAGTCTGTCTCCAGGATCCGCTTGCCTGTGTCTCCTCAGTGCTGGGTTTGCAAACATGCCCTGCCACAAAGTGTGTGTGTGTGTGTGTGTGTGTGTGTGTGGTGTATATTTGTGTTGTACACACATGACTGTGTGGTGTGCATGCCTGAGGGCAGACAGAGACCAGAGCAGGACAACCAGAAGTTCTCCTTTTTTCCGTGTACTCCTGGGGTTGCCTATCTCTGTCTGCCAATTCTGGGGTCACAGGCATATGCAGACGTGCCCTGACTTTTATGTGGGTGTTGAGGGTTCAAATCCAGATTCTGTGCTTTCAGAGGAAGCCTCTAATTCCACTAAGCCACCTCCCCACTCCCATGCCCCTGTTTCTATTGTCGGTGCTAGACAATGAATTCAGGTCTTCATGCTATCCACTGAGGCTTCTCCCTAATCCATGGTCAGTTCAGTTTTTAATTAACATGCAAAATTATGAGTTTCATTAAAACATTCCCAGACATACATCTTTATACTTGTTCTTATTCTTCCCCCTCCGCCAGCATCCTCACCCACAGCATCCTCACCAACAGCAGAGCTCTAGATGATCACCCTCCCCTACTCTGTCAGTCCTGCTTTGCCCATTGATGCCCCTCAATCCCCCTCAGCCTTCCTGCTTCACTCCAGCCCTGTGAGACTTACTTCTACATCAGCACCATTTCAGAACCCCGTTCCTCTGCCTGCCTGGAGTATTTTCATCTGGCTCTGTCCTGCTGTCATTTGGCTTAAATGCCATTTCTTCAGAGTAGTGTCTGAAAACCAACAGACTGACATGCCCCTACCTATGGCGTCCACCACGCCTCTGAGCTCCACTGAGTCTGTCTACTCTCAATAACCCACATCATGATGGGAGGTCCAAAAGATAAAGATGTCTTGATTGCCTCACTGATATTTGCCCAACATCTACGGCAATGCTCAGCACTTAAGAAGTATTCAGTAAGGGTGGGTGTAGTGGCATGTGTCTTTAATCCCAGCACTTGAGAGGCAAAGGCAGGTGGATCTCTGTGAGTTCGAGGCCAGCCTGGTCTATAGAGTGAGTTCAGGTATAGCCAGAGCAACAAAGTGAGAGCCTGTCTCAAAAATAATAAATAATAAATGAAAAAATAAAGTGTTCAGTAAGCTTGTGGAACAAAGAGACAACTTGTTTTTCAGTAGATGACAGTCGTTTCAGAAGAACACAGACTGTGTGACCTATTAATTTCCTTAGTGTGTTTTATCTTCCTAAACACTGACAACGTGGAACGCAGGCCATGACAGTTTTCTTGCCCATCCCTGGACTGAAGGGTTTCTCAATCCTGTTGACATTTGGAGCTGGATAGTCCTTCTGTTGTGGGGAGACGTGCTGTCCACTCAAGGGTGTTTAGTAGTGTGTTTCCTTTCCTAATGCCCTGAACCATAACTATAAAATGACACTGGTTACATGCCTTTACCCTCTGAATTACACCTGCCTAACGAATATAAACTGCATCTTTTCATCTTTGAAGGAGATGATCATTTGTCCCTCAGCTACCATGGCAACATTCCATCCAGACAAAACTACAAAATCTTCGAAATACTAAACCATCTGTTAAGTACTTCAGTACCATTGAAGGCTCATCCTCAAAGGCACTTATCAATCTACAAGTCTTCCCAAGAGAATATACAACGCCTGGATTACTCAGATAAATGCCTAACTGCAGTGACATCAAAACAGTGGAATGCCCAGTTCCCCAGTGAAAGCCATCTATGTTTCTGCATGGTCCAGGACTAAAATCATTTGCTGTATCACTGTTATTGACAGACTTTCTACATGTGCTCAACTTCCCATTGCAAGATGTTTCACTCCTTTTTCGGAGTAACTATTAATTCCAACCCCATGATTGTCTCAGAGGCAGGTAATTATCATCATACTCTCAGGATTTGAACATAATTAGGTGTTGTACAGATGGCCCAGCAGTTGGGAGCACTGGTTGCTCTTGCAGAAGACCCAGGTTCAGTTCCCAGAACCGACATGTTGACTCACAACTGTCTATAATGCCCATTCCAGGGGAATCCCACACCCTCTTCTGGCCTCCATGGACACCAGGCACACATGTGGTACACAGACACACATGTGGCCAAAACAGCCAGACACAGAATAAAATTAAAAAATGTTGATGAAGAAAATTAAAACAATTTACTGTTCTCTATTTGACCCCTGTAAGTTAAAAACCCTACATGAAAAACAGGGGTTTTCTTGGAAGTCTTCATCACTTTTGAACAGAACACTGTGTACCAGACACTGGACTTTAGAGACATTGAGTAGGTGTCTGGCAATATTGAGGTGAACAGAAAAGGACACTAACAAGAATATTACCAGGAAAATTATAGGTTTATATTCAAGTATTAAAAGCAAAATGAAAATCATTTTTTGTTCTCTTTTGTACCTTTCATTCATTTTCTGGTCAAGCTTTGTTTCTGAAATTTCAGTTCCTACAAATACACTTCATAGCTCAGTCAATCAAAGTTTGTTAATAAGACATTTAATTTCTATTGTCCAAAGGCGATATTGGTTCTAATGCAGAGGGGAAGTACACTAACAGGGTTGGAACACAGTACAATACAGTTAAAACATTTACTCAGGTCTAGGAAGGAGGCTCCGTCAGGGAGGTGCATGCCACACATGTATGAAGACTGGACTTCAGCTTCCCTAGCATGCACACGCAGCGCTGGTTTGGTAGCATGTACCTATGATCCTAGCACTGGAAAGACAGAGGCAAGAGGACCCCCGGAGCTCACCAGCCAGGAAGTCCTGTGGAATCAGTGGGCTCCAAGTTCGGTAATACACCTTGTCTCAAAACAAAATTTTCTTAAATGGTAAAAATTAATAGAGGAAGCATCCAATGTCAACCACCAAGAAAAGCAAATCAGGGGCTATTTTCTTCAAGGGCACCACCAGTCTGAGGCACCCACATAGACACTTCATTTTGTCACCAAGCATCATCTTCTCTGTTATGCTTTCCACTCAAGGTGAATGTTAGCTGATCGTCAACAGCAGGGATTTTTTTTGGGGGGGAGGGGGAGCGGGGAGTGGCTTTTTTATGATTTTTTTTCATTTTACATACCAACCACAGTTCCCCCTCCCTCCCTTTTTCCCACTTCTCCCACACCTTCCCCCCACCCCCATCCACTCCTCACAGGGGTAAGGCCCCCCTTGCTTTGTCAACATAGGCTGGCACATCAAGTTGGGGTAGGACCAAGCCCCTCCCCCCTGCATCAAGCAAGGCATCCTAAAAAGCCAGTTCATGTACCTGGGATAAGTCCTGGTCCCACTGCCAGGGGCCCCACAAACAGATCAAGCCTCCCAGCTGTCACTCACATTCAGAAGGCCTCCTTTGGTCCCATGCCAGCTGTCAGTCCAGTCTGTGAGCTCCCACTCGCCTGGGTCAGGGCAGCAGTTTTTAAAACTGAAGTCTCTGTTTCGCTCATTTTTGCAAATTGATCTCTGTAGCCATTGTGTTTTACAGCCACAAGCTTGGGGTTTTGCCAAGATACTCTGGACTCTCACAGATATTTAGTACTGACCACTCCAGAGCTGTGAGTTTGAACATGCCATTTGACTTTAAAGTGTTTAAACAAAATACTACTTCCATGAGAATATAAAACAGGAGTAAAACTGAACACTTTGTGACATATGTTACTTAACTCTAGGTTTCTCCAGAGTCTAACACTGAGGTACTAACTCTCAGATGAGAAGCTAACAACAGCTCTGGCACCTGTGAACACAAATACTGAATAATTTTTTCAGTCATTTTCTTTATTTTCAACTAGCATTTTTAATGGGTAACTTTATCAATAAACTCTTCTTAGCATATTTATCCGTTTGCTTCTCAAAGATCCTGCTTTCATTATACTGTTTGGAGTCAATATCTTTCCAGAACGGTTAGATATATAAGTCAATTCTAGGAAGAAGTCAATTAACGAAATCAGGGAAGATTAGAAAACATGTGGTGTTATGGTAGGTTGTCTAGAAGCCCTTCAAAACTTACTCTCCACATACCTCCTCCAGCAGACCTGGAAATACCCACTCAACTCACATACGACCACAAGACACTAATGGAGGAAGAGTTCAGCTCTGTGATAAGCACTTATAAGAAGCTGGAGATCCCAAGTATTGGTCCCCTCATCTATTAAATCAAGTTAATGATAAATTACTCATCTCACAGAGTGATGGACTGGATGGCACAGAAATAATCTGAGCTGGTACTTTTGTGCAGTCTTTGCACAGCCCACAGTGAAGGTCCAACAAATAGCAGCTGATGTTTCTGCTGCCGCCACCATTGTCACTGGCCACTGCTACTACGTCTGCTGCTTTGGATTGCTGCTGTCATGGTTTGGTTGTGACATGCGTCTAAACACTTGGTCTTCAACTAGCCATGCTGTTTTGAGATATGCAGCCAAGCTGGCAGATAGGAGCTAGGCTGGAGGGTTATTAGAGGCCTAGTCTACACAGAACGCTCAATTCCATGGTCAGCCACCAAAATGTGAGCAAGCCACTCCACACTCTCACAGCCAAGGATGTGACTAGTTCTCACTGCCAGGAATACTCCCAGGCCTCCCATACCCTAAAACTGTGCTAACATAAACCTTTCTTGCTCTCATTTGCTTCTGGCAGGTGGGTTGTCCCTACAGCCAGACAAGTAACTATCATATTAACCAACAGTTGGAAGAACAGACCTAAAAGTAAGGCTGCTATCTTTTCCTCTCTGCATCTCTATTAACAGTGTTTCTGCCAACCCCTGGAGAATCCCTTGATATAAAAACAAACAGAATAATGTGAACCTTTTAGGATAAATTCTACTGTTTACAAACGCTACATGTTGGGTAGGATGACATACCAATAAACCTACTTATGAAAATATCATAAACCAAAAATGGATAGAATCAACCTAAGCTAAAGAGCTTTGTAGGCCAGCAACACAGTCTACTGTAGACTATCAGATGTTTCCTCTCATGACCACGTGGCTGGCTGAAGCATGTCTCCTTGTCATTGCCCAGAATGAAGTGATAGTACCATCCAGCACATCACTAGGCCAAGACATGACTCAAGACCAAAATTCAAAGCAGGGTTTCCACAAATGAATGTGGCTTTGGAATCAACAATTTAAGCCATATTATTAATAAGTTGGAGTCATTGGTATTTTTAAATGTTATTGTCTCACAATGTTGGGTCTTTGTGTTAAAGATCCCAGCCTACCCTGACCTGCAACTCAGACATTGTGTATATTTGTCCATCTTTCTGCACATGTATTTACTTTCTGAACATTCCAGAATTTATAAACTTACCTAAAATAGAAGGTAGGGGCTGGAGAGATCAGTCAGGCAGTAAGGTGTTTGCTGTGTAAGTATGAGGCCCAAGTTCAGACCCCAGTACCCACATAAAAAGCCAGACACAGTGGCTCACATCTGTAACCCTAGCGCAGGGAGCGCAGAGATGGGCAGCTCCCTGGAGCTCACTGGCCAGCCAGTTTCTTCAACCATCAAGAACTGGATCAGTGAGGGACCCTGTCTCTAAAACAAAGCAGAGAGGGATTGAGGGTAACACACAACATCTACCTCTGTCCTCCACATGACGTAAGCATGCACACACACAAATACACATACAGTACACACACAATAACCACAATTCATGAGAAAGACTGGAAGACAGAACCAATTCACTGAGAGCAAGTGAGAGATCCAACAGAGTTTTCTGTCTAATTATCTCAAAGCTTACAAGACTTTTATTATACAAGGTGTAATAAGCGTTGTACAACCTATGCGAAGTGGGGCCAGAGAAAGCCTGTGACTTCAGACCTAATCAACAAGCGTCTCACACAGGTGATGATAAAATTGAAGACCAATCTGAGACATTCTCTTCAAAGACATCATAAGATAAACACTCTTTGCTACCAATTCTTTCTCAACACTAGTGAATCCTCAAGCAATGATAATTTATCAGGCCAACTTACAACATAAAATCAAAATGGACTCCCTTGGGTATGACACATCTTTTTTTTTTTTCTTGGTAAAAGACCTTAATGTCAGAATTCACCAAGATGGGAGAAAAAGAGGAAAAGATATTTCAAATGGCCCATCATTTTTTTTTTGGTGATATTTTACATAAAAGTGTGTTTAAGTTTCAAGGGAATATGACACTTTCCTCTAGACTCTGCAGGTACTAGGCATGCATGTGATACACAGACACACGAGGCAAAACACCCATACACAGAAAGTGTGTGTGTGTGTGTGTGTGTGTGTGTGTGTGTGTTCGTTCTCTCTCTCTCTCTCTCTCTCTCTCTCTCTCTCTCTCTCTCTCTCCCTCCCTCCCTCCCTCTCTCTCTCTCTCTCTCTCTCTCTCTCTCTCTGCCTCTCTCTCTCTGTGTGTGTGTGTGTGTGTGTGTGTGTGTGTGTGTGTGTGTGGTGTCATTTGTATAGAGGTGCTGTAGGAGCCAAAAGAGAGCATCAGATCTCCTGACGCTGTAGTTAAAGACACTGATGTGAGGCACCTGGCACACACAAACGCTGGAAAAGGAACCCAGAAACTCTGCAAAAGCAGCAATCACTGGTAACCACTGAGCCCTCTCTCCAGCCCCAGAAATGAATTTCTAAAAGCAGCTCAAAGACAGACAGGAATGCCTTTATGAATTTTCCTTTAATAAGGTATTGTCTAAATTGCTTTATTCTTAATATTATACAAATATTTACACTGAGATGTCAGCGGACTATTGTGCCTTTGATATAATACTTCATATTGTGCTGGTCAGGAATTTACATTGATAGCAGATAACTGAAATAGCACGACACAGTGAAAGAAAGGGCCAAGCGGGAAGCACAGTATAGATAGTATTTTCAATCACAGCCTTTTCTCTGGCACAGGAAACTGGTCATTTCCCGAATTTAAAGTGCAGAACACTATTCCTGTTCAAGTCCTTATTCAAGACTCCAGTTCCCATGGAAAGAAAATGTTAGCCGTGGGGAAAGGAAAACAACCCAAAGAAAGGCGTCAGGGTCCCGAGCCGAAGCCCTGCCCCTCCCTGGCACTCATGCCCTCTCTCTTCTTGCCCTGTGGTCTAACTCAGTGCCCAATCTCATGAAGGACAGGAGAAAAAAGGTATCTTTACAAGAGACATTTTGTTCAATTAATAGAAAGACTTCTTTTTTAATCTTTTTTTTTTTTTTTTTTTTTTTTTTTTTTTTTTTTTTTTTTTGGTTTTTCGAGACAGGGTTTCTCTGTGTAGCTTTGCGCCTTTCCTGGAACTCACTTGGTAGTCCAGGCTGGCCTCGAACTCACAGAGATCCGCCTGGCTCTGCCTCCCAAGTGCTGGGATTAAAGGCGTGCGAGACTTCTGTACCTTACCTGCAGGTTTTATAACTGAGAAATACAGGGGCCAACTTGGCCCTTTCCTTATAGCTAACTACTACAGCTGGCCACAGACATCCTGGAAACATTCCAGCGCAGGTCAGTATCCACAGCTCCTTCTGACTTACCATGGCCCCTTTCCTCTTTCTTATCACCCAGCATTGTCCTCACCTTCCTCAGTCAACAGAGCAGCTTCTCCCCAGTTTACAGTGGTATCTCCTTTCCTTCCAAACTCGGCTCCTCTCTCCCTGAAAGCAACTGATACATCATAACCAAAATGGCTAAGGTTAGGCCAGTTTATTGACAAACATTCACAGTACAGAGATGACCAGAAAACAGCCCAACAATTTAAGACTCTAGTATCTAAAGGAAGCATTTCTAGTCAGTAGGGAGAGAATGCCAGGAGCTGGGACAACAGGTTGCCACTGCCTGTTCAAATCAGACTCTCCCGATTACCAGATAAGCAACTTGACGACCCAAGGCAGAGTTCCGTATTTGTGGAACGACAATCTTAACAGTCTCTGTAACCTTGGGCTTGCTACACGGAGTGTACACACACACACACATACACACACACACACACACACACACACACACACACACACATATGGAGAGAGAGAGAAATAGAGGCAGAGGCAGGGACAAAGGGAGGGCAACAGTGTAGCAGTCATATCCAAGACCACTACATGTGTTTTCTGTTACTTTTTATATTGTATTTTTTATCACCAAACACACTCAACAGGTATGACTGTCACTCTTTTTGTTAAAAATAACAGTCTCTGAAGGGGAACCTTCGAGAAGGAACACCAGCTAAGTGTATGGAGACACAGACCTACAATCCTAGCACTTGAGAGTGGAAAACCAAGAGTTCAAGGTCATTCCTGGCTACATAGTGAGATGAAGGTCAGCCTGAGTTACATGAGACCATGTCTCAAAAAACAAAACAAACTAACAAAGGTAAAGAGGAGGAGTGAGGAGGAGAAGGAGGAAGTAAAGGGAAAATCAGAACCAGCAGGTCACCATGACAACCACCTACTGTGCCAGCATTGAGAGGTGGAGGCAAAAAGATGGCAAGTTGCAGGCCAGTCTGGGCAGCCAAGTGAGGAGAGGCTGGCTACAACATCCACACTGTATGTTATGACCTGCAGCATCAATAACCAGCTACAAGAAACAAATGTGCACATAAATATTTCAAAATTTTCCAAGATACTCATTATCTTTCTCCATAATTTGTCTTGTAAAACCATTTGAACAATCTAGAGTAGGGCATTTGCTTATACATTATAAAAATATGAGAAAGAGGCTGAATAAAAACTGAAAATTGGGGACAATAATTATCACCAGCAATCCTACTGGTTCAAAAATCAGGAAAATAACAATACAAAATACCAGAAATACTTCTACATATCTCATGAATAAAATAGGAGGCAGCAAAATGTTACTAATGAGCTCTTTCCCATGGATATTGGCTTGCAGCCCTGTCAACAACTGAATATTCATGAGGCAAGTCAGGCAGAGGTAAACAAGAAAGCTCTTCTCATGGTGAGGAGAACAACCTGGGGAAACTAAAAAATATTTCCTGTATTTTGGGGTTTGGGCCTGCATTTTACACAACAGCAAACAAAGAAAAACCTAATGTGTGTTTGTACTTTATCCATGAATTTCATTAATAACCACAAAGATACAACAGGTTTGCCCAGTGACTACAACGGGGAAACATTTCCCAGCATACCTATTGTCCCACTGAAACATCAAGGATCTCTGACAAAGTGCTGCTGAGAGACCTGAAGGAGCAGAGGGAATGGGACACAGGAGGAGCTGGCAAAGACCAGGGGACAGAGGCACCGGCCACTGGAATGAATGAAGGACAGGCATGTGCAGACACTGAGGAATATTAGACTCACATTTCCTAGAGTCAGAAGACCTCAGGACGAGGTTGAACCAGAAACCAAATTATGCTTAGTTCCTAAATCTGATTTCAACAATATCGACATCCCCACCCTTACCTTAGAAAAGCATCTAGAAGGTCACTATTTTCCTAGATCATAGCCGGGAAATCCAAGCCAACATGACCAGCTATACTGACTTTTCCCCTATCTAAATGAAAATCATGGGACTTGAATACCTTTATATTTCTGTAACAGAATATTGCTTATAGAAGAAAATCTTCCAGAAGCCCCTCCCTCTCACACTAATTACAGCATGTAAGCTAAGATGGCCACATTACAGAACCCAGTACCACCAAGCACCCACTGCAGTTCATGAGTTAGAGCTGTGACAGGCCTGACTAATGTTTCCCTGGGCACCATGCTACCCCTAGGTCCACCCAGGAAAGGTGTTTCCTTCCACCTCCATCATCTTTTGCCATCTTAGAAATGTTGACACTTAAAGGAGTCACATTGTTTGTCAGTCAGAAGTTTCCGTACTGAGAAGCTATCGTATAGAAGAATGCATGGGCTTATACAGTAAGGTGAAAGCCAAACCTTGCAAAAAGTTTCAAAACCCTTAACAATTTGACTTGACTAAAAATGGCACACAACCACTTTCTCACTGGCTTGCTCCAGAAGATGAATATCTCATAGGCCCTGCAGAAGAACCTACTCTTATTCCGCTAAATGGACACTGCCTCCTAATATTATATTAAACTACCTCCTAAACACCTCTATTTATAGCCAGAGATTAGCGCGCTCAGCTCTCAGCAGGCAAGCTCCTTTTTGTAGTAGATGGTGATTAATACAGAGACACGCAGCTGACGACATGAAGAGAGGAGGAGACGGTGCTGTCGTCGGCCCGAAATGGGACATCTGCATCACACACCCTGCCCTCAAAGCTCAGAGATCACATCAGAAGAGAAGGTGCCAAGACTGGAAGAGCCAGAGACAGTGGAACACTGCTTTGAAACCTTGTTCCCTAGACCCAACAAGGCCGTTGCACACATGGACTCAAATGGCTACGACTGCATGCACAAGGCCAAGACAGCCCAAATCCCAGCACAGGAGGAAGAAGAATCCACAAAAATCCTGCCACTTGCTAAGGAGCTATTGGAACTGACAGCTGCTGGGGGAAGGAGAGTGAGTCTTCCTCGGGAATGCGGCCCCCATTGACTGCCAATGCGCCAGTGGATGGCCTTACACCCATGCACGCATCGGTACACAAAGTGAACTCGGTGGATTTTAAAAAGACCACATGATATTGGAAGGGACTAGTGAGGAGGGAGTTATGGGAGGAGTTGGAGGCGGGAGTGAGGAGTGGATTTGATCAAAATACATTATATGCATACACGAAATTCTCAAGAAGTTCAAAATAATTAAAATTAAATTGTAAAAGGAAATAAAGGGTTTAGAAAAATAAAAAATACCATCAAAATCTCCCTTGAAATGAACCAGTGAAGTAAATAATGAGTTAATCGTAATTATTTCATAAAGCATCCATCCCCCACCCATCCCCCACCCATTCTCCCATCTATCCCCACCCATCCACCAACGTGGCTACTTTTTCCCTGTAGAGTTAAAATAGGGATTTCTCACACAGCACTCTCTCTGCTATCACTATCCCACGGTTCATAATCCAAACAGCCACCTCACTAAATACCATAGTTATAAAAGCCAAGGGTTCAGCAGACCGTTTCCCACTGTGCAGTGATATCTCAAGTTCAATGGACTGGAAACTTCTCTAAATCTCCTCAGTGTGAAGAGCTGAACAAGTACCCAGCAAGGTGTTTTCCAGAAGTGCTGCTCCAGAAACAGTCAGTTTACAAAGAAAATCCGCAGTGGTGTGTGTGTGCAGGTGTGCAACCTCAGTTTGTGCAAAAGACAGGAAAGCAGAAGGGGTCACTTGGTAAGGGAGGTTCAAGCAGAAGGGAGACAAGGGCAGGTAATTAAGAGACGAATATGGTTAAATTGCACATTGGCATGTATGGAAATGTCAGAATAAAAACCATTATTTTGTTCAATTTACAAGAAGGGAAAAAATTAATATTTGCCTAAATAAAAGTAAACAAAATTGGTAAGAACCAATTTCGATCCACAACCCAGATAAATCCACCAAAAAATGAATTAATGAATTCAGATGACATAAAACTCCTTTTAAGAATATTGCCTGAATGTTCTCTTTCAAATGCACATCCGAGATCTTAATGGTTCTGTGTATATGCGTGGGCATGAACGTGGGGATTAGTGTGAGCATGAGCATGGGGATGAGTGTGGGCATGAGCATGGGGATGAGTGTGGGCATGAGCATGGGGATGAATGTGGGCATGAGCATGGGGATGAGTGTGGGCATGAGCATGGGGATGAGTGTGGGCATGAGCATGGGGATGAGCGTGGGGATGAGCGTGGGGATGAGGCTGCGAAACTGGAAGAAACTACAAAGGAGAAAAGGAGGAGTTGAAGAAAGGGCAGGGGAGGGCAACAGGACATGTCTGACAGGGCAGTGGAAAGGAGGTTATAGGGGCAGATGAGGGAGGGTAGAGGGATGGCGAGAAGATGCAGGGAGAAGAATCTACAAGAGAAAAGTCTATATGAAAAAGCCAAAGTGAAACCTAGCACTTAGTATGCTAGGATAATGATCAATTAATTACGAACCAACAAGTGACAACTAATGTCCTAAGTCCACTGAGGAGAGCTGGATACAAAGAAAACTGCTGGTGCATAGGGAGCTGGGTACAGGGCTGAGGCACTGGACAGCGATTACAGGACAGCAGGCCGGGGTTTGCATGCTGTGAGGCAAGACACGAGAGGTACGCCACCAGCAGCAACAACTCCAATTCCAACCCCAGCAGAGTAAGTCCTACTGCGTATTCAAAACGGTCAGCACCCACGGCTAACAAAAAAGCCGAGAGAGGACACAGCTTTTAAAGACACCATTAATAAAAATTAATATCGTTTACAATAGCGTCAAATATAAACTGTTAGGAATAACAAAAAGAAAGAATGAAATGTCTCTAAATGAAGATTAAACACAGGTCAGAGCCACAGACAAGGTGTAAATAAGTAGAGAGGGAAACCATGCTCATGAACTAGAAAGTTTGATTTTGTTGTTGTTGTTATTGTTTTCTCGATACAGGGTTTCTCTATATGACAGCTTTGGCTGTCCTGGAACTCACTCTGTAGAACAGGCTGGCCTCAGACTCGCAGAGAACCACCTGCCTCTGGCTCCTGAGTGCTGGGATTAAAGGAAATTTGATATTTTTAATATAACAATTCTCTCAATGTTGATTGACAGATTTGCTACAAACCCAGACAAGATGTCAATAGTTTCTTGTTAAGAAACTATTAAGTAGTTTGTAAGTTTTATACAAAGAAAAGGATGGTAATGTCTAAAGCAGTCTTTAAGAAACAGTAGACAACATACTCTTTGATTCCAAGAACTGTTCTAAAGCCACAGCAACTGAAAGGAGGTGTGTGGCCACAGAACAGCAGGATAAATCTCGGGATCGGAACAGCGGTAAATCTGTAGAACAAAACATCTGTGGCATATAAGCAAGATTATTCTTAAGCTGAATTAATACAAGCTTTCTTCTCTTATATGCTATTAAACAGTAGTAAGTTTTCATGTAAGATACCATAACAATTTAATATATAATAATATGAGAAAACTTAATCAGTAGAGAAATAGATTCAGTCATAAAGAAAAAGTCTTTACCTTGAAAAGTATAGTCATAAAATACAGCCAAAGCAAGGGTTTAATGTGAGATTATTTTGATATGTTTTATTTGATATGATTTAATGTGAGATTAAGTTGAAGAAATGAGTATAGAATTCTTAAACAGAACACCCACCTTGAAATACTATAAATCTAGACTCTCTCCAAATAATTGTTTCTTTACCACTAAAAACAATGAAAACATTCGGAAGTTTGAGTCTAATCATAACTAGAGGATGGTTCCAAATGGTTTAAGCTCTGAGATAAAGTTCATAATCTTCATAACTTATTTTTTTTCAAGCAAACACTGTAATTTATAACACTAGAATTTCCAGCTGAATTGCGGTCAGCTGAAGTTTTCCCTTAGGAGTAACTACTTAATTACCCTTTCCCAGTCTTGGTCCAGTGCCAGGTTTGAGCCCCCTACAGCCTCAGAAGAATAAAGTTTGATTCCTCCAACAAGAAGACAGCTCCTACTATATTCAGATGAACAGACCCCACTAAAGGAATCTGAACCATGGGGAGCACAGCTATGGAAAATGAGCTTCTGTCCGACTCCAAGCCAGCATTCAGACCTTATAGATTTGCTGCCACTAACAACAATGCTCAGTGACACACACTGGGCTGTTTTATAAGAATGCCGAATGCATTTCAGCCAGTATTAGAAGTCTGAAAGGCAGACCCAAGTGAAAACTCCTCAGGAAGAAACGCTTTTGTAAACGGATGAATATTTGATCCAGTCAGATGTTAAGCAATTCCTCATAAAATCATGAAATGCTGTTTCTCCCAGTTTTCAAATGCTTCTCAGACTAGTGCTTAGTCAGTAAGCACTGCAGAAATCCAAATCAGGCGTCCCAGCTGAGACTCACACACACAAAAACTGACCCATGAAAACAGAGCACATCCAAGACCATAACTTTTCCTGCAGGTCTTAACCATTGTCGGTGACATCATTGGGCCATCATCACTGCTGGACCATACCACAGCAAGAGAACTGAGCAAATACTCTGTATCTAACCTGCAGACCAACATGTCACTCAGCGCTCCCACATTAGCTGACCCCAACACACAAAACAAAACAAATGCAGCTGCCCACACAAGTTCCAGAGACCACAGAATAAAGATGAACCCAGGACAAGACGTTCTGTCTAGGGTCGAGAGCAGTCCCTCGTGAGAGCTCTGTGCGTGCTTGTGTGTTTCTCAGTGTCTCTGCTTTGGGCAGGGCTCACTGCAGAGAGCGGGAAAAACAACGTAATCTGCAATACAGGCTAAGTGGCTTTCTTGTTTTACAAGTTAAAGACTCATGTCTCAATTTTCAAACTTTTTAGTTTATACCTTAGTCCTGGCTTTGTAGCTATTACATTCCTGACTAGGAACAATCTACTGAAGTTTGGTGCCAGTGGCCCCCGGTGCCAGTCTCTAGCAATCAGAGCAGCTTTGCTCAATTCTGCTCTCTACCTGGGGTCATGGGTCACTCGGAACACTCGAACCCAGCCATCAGACATGCTTGGCTTAAGCGCTACCAGTCCCTTAGTTGTGTGAGCTGGACACATGATCTTTCTTCTCTGTGTTCTTTTTTTTTTTTTTTAATAAATTTATAACTGTGGCTGCTTTGTAAGGTTGTTGAGAAAAATAAAAAAAGGGTTCTAATATCCACCAAGTAGCCAATTTTCTCCAGAAATACACCTATAGTGTATAGGAAAACAAAAACAAAGGTAGAATTAGATGCCATTGCCTTTACTGGCTGGAACTGAGGGGAGACTGCAGCCTTAGGCCGAGGTGAAAGCCTTAGACCACGGTGGAGCCTCAGCAGAGGAAACAGTGCTGAAACTCTGGGGCCTCCTGTCAGCTCTGATTCTCTTCTAAAACCAGCAGTGAATTTGATCACTGGCTGAACATTGAAACCACCTGAGAAAGGTCTAAAATCTAAACAGTGCCCAGGTTAGGCTCTATGGGCATAGATGTTGTTTGTTCTCTGTTGTTCTGTTGTTGTTATTATGCGTTGCTTCTTGTTTTGTGTGCCGACAGTGATCCTCATGCACAGACCAGAGAGCCACTGGACACACAGGCAGGGAGCGCCCAGCAGGATGAGCATTCCTGTAGACTCACCGCAGAACTTCACATTTTTGCCGATAAGCAGTTTAGGAAGCTTTAAATCCCAGAATTTATAGTCTAGTTAGCAGAAAACATTCAGTTTATAAACACGCCTGCATTTTGATCATATCAGCTGTGTATTTAGGAAATGCAGAGAAGATTGTTTATAAAATGTGGTATTTCTTAAAGTGGGTCCCCACAAAAGTCACTGGGGTGATGTCCACCACTTGAGGTATAGTAATTTTAAATCCAAGAATGTACTGGCTTCGGCCATGCTAGATGGGGTGGACGGGGCAACAACAGATAAAGCTATCTGTACTTAATACTGAGGCAAGCTTCCATCACCTCCTGCAAGCTTTTTATTTAAAAATGGCAACGTCGCCGTGAAATGCAGAGCTGTGTTATTTTTAAAGCACTAATATATGTGCTGATCTGCTCCTCTGTACTAACTTGCCTAACCATCTCAAGTTCTTAGCAAGCAACAGGCTCTTCAGAATACTTACAGCAAAAGTATCCATCACCCAAATGGCTTTAAGTTTAATAAGACAAAACATTAACATTTTTAAAAAATAATCTGGTATTTCCTTTCCCTGGGTGTGAATTTTTTAAATTCTTAAGATATTTTGAGAAACACCATTTTAAGGAAATCTAGTACTCTTTCCGAACACTAAATTAGAGCTCATTGCACTTAAATGTAAATTTAGACGTGCTCTACCTATCTCCATGTCTGCTCTTAATCAGCCTTTTCTTGTTGTTTCCCATGTCTATATCTTATTCTCCTAAATCGAGCATTGTCTCTGGGGCACACAGATCAAAGAGGCAAAGGGAATAAAATGGTGGTTGATGAACCTGACTCAGGGACATACTCAGTTGGCTTGCTATTAAAATATTGGAAAACTCAACTACAAATCCCGAATTCCAACTAATTTTGAAAAAGAAGGATTAGGGGGACATGGGATCCAGGCCTCTTAGGAATTGCTGGGTGGCACTCTGTCTCCCAGCACAGGGAAGCCAGAGAGGCAGCCAGAGCACGTACAAGAGAGCAACTCCATCGCAAGACTTTAGTCCCCAGTCCAGCAGTGTTGTTTCCCAAGTGGGTAATGCCAGGCAGCACTCCACTCACTCAAAACCACAGTTCCCATTCATAGGAGAGAACAACATGCTACCATCTGGGATGCAGCAGGTGTTAATTCACAACAATGTCCCACACACTGTGCCTTGCAAAATCCAGTGTTTTCATCTGAATGACCCGACCTGACTGCCAGACCCAGACAAGGAAAAGCATGGTCCTGGTTAGGCTCCTGTCACCAGAATGAAACACTGACCCAACCCAACCTTGGGGGAAAAAGGGCTTATTTCACCTTGCACAGTCCATTACTGAGGGGAGCCAGGGAAGGAACTCAAGGCAAGGACGTGGAGACAGAAACTGTGGACTAGGCCCTCCCTCATCAATCACTGATCAAAAAAAAAAAAAAACAACTACCCCCCAGATATGCCCACAAGGTCAATCTGATGGAGGTGATTTCTCAACGAAGATTCCCACTTCCCAGCTATATGTAAGTTAGCGCCAAGTTGACACAAACTAACCAATAGGTCACCTTTCCTCCAATTTCCCTGTCTCGAGCCAAAAGAAACATTATGAAATGAACTTTTCCCTAAAAACTTTTTGTCAACCAAATACAATTAACCTTGAACTTTCATCTGAGGTCTGGCTACCACTACACATGGCTCCATAATCACAAAGCTTCCTAAAGGTCTCCATCAGAGTTGTGTGCCTGCTAGAAACCTCATGGTCCTGATACAGTATTAGGGGAATGCCATCCTGGGTAGCTTTGGTGGGTACCACAGCTTCACAGCATGGGTAAGCATCCCTACATAGATAAACAACTGCTCCAAGAACCATCCACGAAGAGTGGATGGGGAGGGGAGAGAGGAGGGAGGGGAAAGTGTGGTGGGGATGTAAAATAAAGATTTCACAAATAAGTACTTATTGGATATTAAAAATCAGAGAAAATGACTAATTATTGGGATTAAGTCAATACTGATCAATTGAGGAACCACTTCTAGAATTTATAATTTTCTTCTTAAAATAGAGATAAGCTTCATGAAAGTGAATTACAGTATTTTAAACAATTGAGTATGTGCAGTCAGATCAACACAAAAAAAAATTTTAAACATATATAGCAATAAAAATATATTACAGGATGTCCTTCTAACAGTGAATGTTGATACTATCACCAATGGGTGTTTTCTATCTTTGACAATTAAAAAGGTAAATAAACCAAGCTTCATTATTGGTGCTCAAGTCCATCACCATACAGATTAACTACTCTGTCAGATCCAAAGACAGCCTTACCTGTTCAATAATCAATCAGATTTTCCTGAAAGAAAACTTGGGTACGATCTAGTAGATTAACATCAATATTAAGTTTAATCTAAAAATAGCCTGAGTTAAGATTAAACCTTGGCCAATGCAGTGGATTAAGATTTATACCACTTTAATCACAAAATTAGTAATGATCCTTAAATAAGGGGGGGAAAAATCAAAATTTCCAAGAATATTTCTTGACCAAAAGTATTTTACTTTCATCCCTCTAAATTGCAATCTGTTAATTAGCTTGACAGGAAAGCCTCCCAAATGCTGGTGAGTGTTTACAATGCTATTGTGTTTGGCTTGGAAAACAGGTCATGGTTAGGAAATCAACATGGGAAGCATGCTTCAAACACCCAAAGGCATCTGCTCTGCCTAGCAACTGGCGGGAACTTGGTGTGTTTTGTCTGCTTCTAGGCCGTGTGGCTCCAGTCACTGGAACAATGTGGTCACTACAGAAGGAAATGCCTGCCTCTGTACTTCTGCACAGCCCAAGAGTCTTAGAGTCACTAAATGAGTTTCTGTCTCCTGTCACTCTGCGGGCAAGGCAATGAAGACCTCTCCCCTCAACCCTGTTTCCTCTTCACCCCACATGGCAGCTAGGGACCTTCAGCATTTCCTCTTTGGGGAAGGCTGGGAATTGCCTGTTTTTATGAAATGAACATGACCCAGAAAAGCACTGAGCATGCTCAGGCTGTGCACTTGAAAGCGTCCTCAGCTGGACTTCCCATCATACAGTGTCGGAGCGCTGACTATTTACTGAAGCACAGTGGACACAGCCTTCCAAGCTAGCAGTAACAGATCTCTGGCACCGATTCACCACAACTCCTGGCTTGTGCTTGTACATAGGAAGTCAGAGAAATTCACTTCCTATAAACTACCAGAAGTCCTTGAATAAGTGGATGATTCCCAGTTGGTATTTATTTAATCAGGCACATTCTGATCAAATCTTCTCTCTCTCTCTCTCTCTCTCTCTCTCTCTCTCTCTCTCTCTCTCTCTCTCTGTGTGTGTGTGTGTGTGTGTGTGTGAGAGAGAGGGGGGGGAGCGCAGAATGAGAAATGCATGTCTAGAAATAAAGTTAAGTGCTCTGGGTTAGAAAGAGAGAGAGAGAGAGAGAGAGAGAGAGAGAGAGAGAGAGAGAGAGCGAGAGAGAGAGAGAGAGAGAGAGAGAGAGAGAGAGAGAGAGAGAGAGAGAGGAGAGAGAGAGAGAGAGAGAGAGCAGAATGAGCAATGCATGTCTAGAAATAAAGTTAACTGCTCTGGGTTTGAATCCTAGAACTCAAGAACATTACTTTGTCATAAAGAGCTTTACTGTTCAATTCAAAAAAACACTGTTGAACAATTATTTTTTAGGATTATATACCAGGCATTAATCTAGTTTCCAAGAAAGAAAGTGAAGAACAAATGACAGGCTTTGTGCCATGAATTTATTATCCCATCAATACACTGACACATACAGAAACACTAGCGTTGAAATGTGCTGCACATGAATTTATTATTCCATCGATCCACTGACACATACAGAAACACTGGCGTTGAAATGTGTTGCACATGCATTTCTTTTTGAGGTCAGAAGCAGGACAGAAAACTGAATGATCTGAGGACACAGGAGATGTAAAAAAAACTTTATGAAGCAGCCAGTTTTTCACTGAAAAAGAGAAATTCAAGTTAACAGGGAAGCAGTGTACTCAATGCACAGAGAACACAAGAGGAAAGTCAGGGCACAAATGTCCAGAGCAGCATGCAATACAGAGTGAAGAGCAGACACCTAGACTGTGCCAGGAGCTGGCCTCTGCTCTCTCCTGGTGTCAAGTCAGTCTTCACTCATGGCATCCCTACCTTACAGACGTGAACACTGAAGGAGATATAGAGTAGCAACCTCTTTGAGGACCACATCACTTTGATCCTGGTCACCTGAATCCAGAGCTCATGTCACAGAGCAGGAGGTGCTCACTAAGAATGAGTCAACAAATGAAAAACCTAAGCTAACGTTTCTGGATGAGAAGGGCAATAAATCTGGCATATGGGAGGGGGAAGATGCTGTTGAAAACTGGAAAAAAAAAAAAGAGAGATGGTGGAGGACCCTCAGGGCAGGCTACACTGTCCAAGACTTATCCTCTGACCATTCAAGGTGAGGGCAAGTGGTCATCCACCTGCATAGAAAGTTCATTATCAATAGAGTAAAGAATGCAGCCAAGGGGCTCAGGCTCTGGTTTAGACATAGAGTGCTCACCTACCCATGAGCCCTGGGTTAAATCTCCAGCAGTGAGAAAAATACAATACAGGAGGGAACCTCAAGTAGAGGCTATAACCAGTTAAGAATCTCAGAGCACAAAGTAAGTAACACAGAGGTTGGAAAAATGCTGGAAATGAAAACGCACGGGCATATCATCCATTACAGAGACAGTGCACAGCTGGGCAATGTTGGCAAGATCCCACACCTGCTCGTCTATGAAGCTGGGCCTGCTGTAGGGAGCACTTGATAATTCAACCTTTTAATGAAAGGTCTTTGTGGAAGGACTAGAATGAAGCCAATCATCAGAATGTGGATATCAAATAAAAATTTAGAATCTGTTTTCATTAAAAACAGAGTTTGTTTAGTTTTGAGAAAGTACATAAACTTAAAATTTCAGCAGTCAGCATTTCTGTCAAAAGAAAGACCATTCCATGGCCTATGCAAAGTAAATATCCTGCAGGTATCTTTCAATACTGTCTAAAGGGATTAAGGAGAAAGAATAAAAACGAAAGTTTAATAATGTGGTTTGATTAATCAAAATTTTTGGTTCCAGCTTACCTAAACATAATCATTCCAAAAAATTCTACCAAGAACCCTAAGGGAGGGCAATGTCCTGAACAAAACTTAGTCTCAGGTCCATTTGACAAGACTTGTAAATACCCAATAATACAAATGAAGATGATGGAAGGCAGTAAAGAAGGTGTTATCAGTAAGAACAGTCTATGATTTAACGGAAAACAATTCTATTCCATTTGGAATGTGAGAATAAAAGGTGCATTAAATAGGTGGCATGTTAAGTTGGCTTTGAGAGGATGTGTGCAGGAGGAAGGAGATTCAGCATAAAAATGGAAGACCACCCACGTGTGGGTCAGCTCCAAGGTGTCTCTACCAAATTCCCAAAGGCAGCACACATCTTTTAAACTATTTCTCTGTAGAGAATAAAGATTCTAATATTTATCAATATTGTTTTAGTAAGTGACCCTACTACCTTCTCCTCATCACTACCTGGGGGAACGAAAGCATGTTGTTGTAGTGAAAACAAAATGATTTGTGAAGTCATTTTTAAAAAGTTAAAGTGTAAACAGCTTAACCAAACATCCACTCCATGGCAAGCACACAAACACCGTGACAGTGGCTGGTGAGGTTTGCAGTAGTTAAGAGCACTTCTTGCTCTCTCAGAGGACCAGAGTTTGGTCTCCGGCAGTAACACCGGGGGACTCACACTCACAACCACCTCATCCCAGCTCCGGGGAGCTCCAACGCCTAGGACCTCCAAGGACACTCTTGTTCACCTACCCACACACATATATACAAATAAGAAAAAAAAAAATTAAAATAACATAGCATTCTTGTGTGGTAAGCACTGTTACTATTATTCAGATTTTAAATGGGAAAAAAAGGATAGAGACATTATTTAACCTTCCCTAAGTTACTCAGCTAGTAAATGCCATAGCTTATCTCAAGTTATTTAACCTCTACTCATTCACTAGTAAAGGGATTACAACAAAATCCCCTCCCCCTCTTATCATTCACATTTACCAAAATCATGAAGCAGCTGATGGTCACAGAGTGTACAACTAAGCACCAGCAAACCAACCAGTCTGTCTCTAGTAGCTATGGTTATTACAGAAGCACAGAGTTTAGCAACAAAGTCACTCCTCGCCCATAAGCCCCTAATAAAACCTCTTAGCACATGGCCCTACTCATGCCCAGGACTTCCTGGCTTCAGCACTCCTACATACGTGCAGACGAGACCATCTGCTTCCTACAGATCTTAAGGAGCAAGACCATTTCACACTTCCAGGCAACAAGTGACATGAAAGTGATCTTGGGTGAGACCTGGACAGCTGACAGCACCTATATAAAGATGACCTCCGTCTTCCACTGTGACTCTTAGTCACAGGGAACTCATCATGGTAGAGGTGTTCCTCCCAGCGTTGTGCAGTTTCTTATTCACAATGAAAGCATCTGAAAGGAATGCTTCCGCTCTCATCTTAGAAGGAAACCTCCCTCTGTAGACTTGTAGTTTATTTAGTGGCGGTTTTCTCCTCCAGACAATTCTTGTCCCGGCCACTTGTCTGGCTGCTGTAACTCAATTAAGACATAAAAAGTCTCTCTTCGATTATGTTTTGCCTGCACTATTGTTCCCAGACTTTTTAGTGCCCCAGACACCTACTGCTTGCTGGCTGTTAGGAGATGACATCCAGAGTGCCTTGATGGAAGGTGGGGAAGCCCTGTCACTTCCCTCTCTGTACAGGGCTCCTGGTGAGATATTTATGACCGACTTAGAACCCTGTTCCCTTAGGTTAGACATGCGTATCACTCCATGTCTTTTTCACAGGGACTGTGAACTAGAGATTCGGGACTTGTACCTTTAAGTTTCTATTTATTTCTTTCTTTTTTTCCCTCCTGGGCAGAATTCACCTGGAATTCACTACATGGACCAGGCTAGGCCAGACATGCAGCAATCTTCCTGGCTCTGCCTCCTGAGTGCTAGGCATGGCATGTAGGTGCGCTCCCCAAACTCCCTCATCAAAACTACGTTTTTTTGTTAACGTCATGACATACCATTTGAGCAGTTTGTATATCTGTCTGTCCTTTATGATCTCCCCCAGATCATGAATAGAGACAAACAGATGAAGAGAGTCAGGTCCAAGGAGCCTGTGGAACTCTACAGAAGAGTCCTCACAGTTTCTGGTCTCATTCCACACAGAGCATGGCTCTCTCAGGTCGCTCACCAGTCTGACTCTTTTTCAGATTTACTTATTTTGTGTGAGTGTTTTGCCTACATACATGTATGTATACGACATACATGTCTGATGCCCACGGAGGTCAAAAGAGGGCATCAGAACCCCAGGAACTGGAGTTAGCAATGGTTGTGAATCACCACATGGGTTCTAAAAACAGAACCCAGGTCCTCTGAGAGAGCAGCAAGTGCCCATTACCACTAGTCTCACTGTTCTGTGAACATGCTGGGTTGTTACTGTTGGCTTTATGGTCTGGTTGTTCCGTGTTTGTTTTGTTCCTATCCCTCTCTTTCACAGAATATCTGACTTTATTCTTTATTGTTACTCCAAAGTCTACCTTTCCTTCAACTCTTGCCAACTCCATAAAAGAGTTAAAGTTTCTATATTATCATAGCATTCCAAGTGAAAAGAGATCACTGACCCTGGGAGAAGGCTGAATTTTCTTTTATTTTATGCTTAATTGCATTTATTGGTTTGCATATGTTCAATCATCTTTGCTTTTTTTTTGTAACTGTTTTTCTTTTTTTAGTAAAAAATTTTTTTCATTTTACACACCAACCACAGATCTTCCCCTCTCATCCCTCCTACCACTCCCCCACAGCCGCCTAATCCACCCCATCCACCCACCCACCCTTCACCCCCTCCTCCAAAAGAATAAGTTCCCCCCCATGGAGGAAGAGCAAAGCCTGGAACATTCAGCTGAGACAGGACCAAGGCCCTCCCCGTGCATCAAGGGTGAGCAAGGTCTGAATTTTCAATTCTGGCAGTGAGAACGGTCACTAACATTACCCTCTCTTTTCTTTACCACAGTACGCAATGAACTCAAACCGAAGGGAACTGAGCTCTGTTCTGGCCAGGTAAAGCCTTTCTCAGCAAAGCACCTCTACACCAGACATCTAGCGACACTACAGTGATCCAAGTGAAACTGCTGTCACTGTGAACAGTCTGACAAGTCAGCCTCCATCCTCAGCTGCACTCACTCCCACGTGTGCTTTTGAGACTCCCTACTCCTTGCACTGCTGTACTTCCTTTAACTCTCAATCACAACGTACTGGACTCTCATGCACAGAACGAGCGGCCCTGACCCCAGAAGAACTACATACATCGAGAAGAAGACATAGTAAGTATCAGTCACATCTCTGCTATGTTTAGTGGACGGCGGTACCTTCCATGAAGGACACCACACTGTCCAGAGTGGTGTCCACCCCATGGAAAGCACTCAATAACTGTACTGGGTAAATAAGTGAATGAGAAAAGGCAGGCCATCTCATAGGACTATTTGAAAAGCATTTTAGCTGCCAAAGGAGATCAGGCCACACAGAACATTCATGGCATTTGTTTGTAAACAGATACATTTTAAGCTTGGTTTTTGGAAAGACCCTTTAATCTTTTTATATATCCTGATTCTTCACAGTTAATGATCACAACCATAAGCCACAAGCTTTGGGGACATCTGCTATTGATTTAAATCTCCTTGTCATTCACTTCTTGGGTACCAGAACTACACATTATCAAAAACAAAAGAAGGAGAAAGTGGGCAACGCGGAGTCCAGCTTTTCCATATGGCACTGGCATGTAAGGACGTGTGGAGGGACTGAAAATAATCAAACCTGGCTCATTGAGAATTGCTATGTTATCGGAACAATTTTTAGAAGAAACAGTACAAATATTACACAAAAGAAGCAAAGAACAAAGGGATTCCTTACGCTGATTAGATGTGAAGACGCAGATGTAATGTTAGTCACCATTAATCTTCCTTTTAGTAAATTATACAAGGTAACTGTAAACATGCACCTCGTCCAAGTAGAGAGCATGTGCCCAGGCTGTTCTTCTACACACACCCGTGTGCTTTATTAGTTGTAGCCTAACAAGTGATTCACTGAAGCTTAATGCTCTCGACTATGTTCATCTACATAGAAACTTCAATGGGTTATTAGGGCCCTTTCTTTTATCATTAGAGGAAACAAAATGATTTTCTTTCTCACGCTATTTGCAAAACAAAAGTTAAAAAAAAAAAACAATAGCTCTGAGGAGCTGAAATGCTTCCAGTAAGCTGTTATTAATTTAGAAAGAATGTTTAATTAAAAGGACATTCCTCCCCCCCACCCCCATTTTTTTTTCTGGACTTAAATACTGAAGCCTAAATCCCACAATTAATTCAGAACTTTTGGAAGGAGTCAGGCCTTAGAACTCTGAAGGCTCAATCAGAATCTACTTCTTAAATAGCCACTGTACATTATAAAATTTGCTAATTGGGCAGCTGATGAGAAAGAGAACATATACAAATCAGAGATTAGACCGTGGGCTTCTTTATAGGCTTCGGACAGAAAGACAAAGTAACAACTACAGAGCAGCTATAAAACTGCTCCAAGGACTCAAATGAAGGTTTGCAAGTGTTTACCAAAACACAAAGAGCGTTAGTAACAAAACAGAAAACAGTCGACAACTTAGCCATATAGCTACCAGCAACTGGGTGGTCAAGAGAAGCTGCACTCCTAAAGGTGACAATGTGTAGCAGCAGTGAGCATGTTCTGTCTAGCTACACTCAATATTACGAATAAATGTTAAAAGGTAAGTGTGAACAAGTGTTTAATAGTCTGGAAGCACAGCTCACTTGCAGAATGTTCACTTAGCATGTGCGAAGCCCTGAGGTTGGGAAAGAAAGGGCTACAGAACAGAAAAGTCTTCAGAAACCTCAAAGCCAGATGGCACTAATCTGCTGTGCAGAGTTAAAGTCATGTGACTGTTACCCTTGGAGAAAGCCATCACTGTCCGAGGACATGAGCATGGCTGGAGGGATACTAGCCACGCTCTTCATCTTTGCCCTGGGCTCTGTATCTGTGCAACATATGAAGTTCACCGGTGATTTCTGTATATTACACATCAGTCACCCACAGCTGTCTCTGTTGTCTTCTGTCACAGACTGCCTCACACTGGGCAGCTTATTTTTCATGGTTCGGGAAGCTAGAAGTTCAGAGCCAGGAGCCAGCACAGTCTGGCTCTGGGGAGGGCCCTCCAGTAGGATATGGGCTACTGACTTCTTGTAGCCTCACACAGTAGAAAGTCTATGATAGCTTTCTAGGGTCCCTTTTATGGGTGCCAATCCTATTCATGACCTAATGACCTCCCACATGAATGGTGGGAGTGCCCAAACGCACAGTGCACAGTACTAACAAACTATCCTTACCATTTTTTTGTTCCTGATGTGGTGCCTTGGGAATCTGAGAGTTGGATTACACATTTTCTCTCTCCTAAGTGTGATATCAATCGGGTGACTGGAGAATCCACTCCTAGGCTGGCTTAACATCTACCTCCCTTCCATGTTTGGAACCCCTATGTATCCTGGTCTCCTCCCACTTCCAGACAGCTCCCTCCCTACACATACCCAATGGGTTTCAAACCTCAAGCTCTCACCCCTACCCCCAGACTCAGGTTTCTCCCAGCATGGTGACCTCAGGTCACACTGCTTAGGGGTGGCTGACTTCAAAACAGAGGCTTCCAAAAGCAATCTTCCGAAGACCCAGGGACAGCCACAAGGGCTCTTCTGATTGATCTTAGAAATCTTTCCTCTACTGCACGTTATGACACTAGCCCAGAACCAAAGAAAAGGTACTCACGAAAGGGCAGCCTAGGAAGACAACTCTGGAGATCAGCAGCAGCAGTGCATGATAATGTAATCAAAAGCTTAAGATAAAAGGATGGGCTAGGCCGGGCGGCAGGGGCACACACCTTTAATCCCAGCACTCCGGAGGCAGACGGATCTCTGTGATTTCAAGGCCAGCCTGTTCTACAGAGCACGATCCAGGACAGGCACCAAAATGACACAGAGAAACCCTCTCTCTCTCTCTCTTTTTTTTTTTTTTTTTTTTTTTTTTTTTTTTTTTTTTTTGGTTTTTCGAGACAGGGTTTCTCTGTGTAGCTTTGGAACCTGTCCTGGAACTCACTTTGTAGCCCAGGCTGGCCTCGAACTCACAGAGATCCGCCTGCCCTGCCTCTGCCTCCCGAGTGCTGGGATTAAAGGCGTGCGCCGCCGCCACCACCACCACCCAGCTGAGAAACCCTGTCTCAAAAAACTAATTTAAAAAAAAGGATGGGCTAATACGTTGCTTAGTAGAAAAGTGCTTGACTTGTAGGAAATCCCCATGGCTACAAAGAAAGCTACAAATATGTGAGAAAGCATTCAGGTATTTGCTGCTTAATCAAGTACCTGTTGCTGAATTCCTAATAGATACCAAATATACAACATGAAGTTAATATAGTTATAAAGATATAATTGCATGCTAAAATATAATAGATAAGCACTGTTTCCCTCCACAGTAATGACTCGTAGTAACACCCCACATAACTGCTCGACTCTATGACTCCCATTTTTTCCTGAGTTTATAAAGAGATTGTTCAGCGCTTTGAAAGGTAGGAGATAGAAGAACAACGGCTACTTGTTTCGCTTTAAAACAAGCCTACTCAAGCATTCTTCAGTCTTCACTGACACTGCAGTAGGGATTCATTATAGGCAAACCAAATGTGAAAATTCACAGTTCCTGCCTACAGGTCCTTGTAGAAAAAAACACAGTGAGCAAAACACAGGCACAGAGATATACAGACTGTCCACGGGTCCCATCAACCAGAGCCACTGGCTCTTTTGTCCAGAATGTCTCTAGAATACATGATGGGAAAAGGCTGAACCTGGCCACGGGAACTGTGATGACGTCTGCAGAAAGGAGGGGATGAAGTAAATGTTGCCTGTTCCTTAGAAAAACTCACATTTTTACAAATCAGGAAGACTGGAGATGATGGACATGAAGCCAGAGCTGTCTATGAGTTCTTCAGAGAGACACATAGGTCAGGTTGAGAAAGAGATCTGAAAGGCAGAGAGCTCAGGGGCTGGTTCCTTGTCCAAGCAGACGGGGAGCAGCAGACATGTGAGATGGGGATAAATTTGCTCATGTTCCTGCTTATTTTTCATAACTAAATACAAAATTGTTTCTACCTGATAAGAAAAATTACAAAAATAAAAGCAATCTATCAATGAATTTAAAATATAATTTTGAAAATGATATCCTGTATCGCGTCTGGGTCAGAAGAACCACCCACATGACCACACACAGCAGAAAAAGTTAAGTAACTTCTTCTTGGTATTCCTTCTGTACAGACAGTTCCAAAGATTCTCAGAATTTGCATGATAAACAGTGGGAAATTTTCTCATACTCACATTTGGCCAAACCACACTACTGGAATCTTAAAAAAAAACAAAAACAAAAAAACAATAAAGATGTCAGCTCTCTTTTTTCATCCCATTGTTAGACCTTCTATGGGTAAATTAACATTAAAATTTAGCAAGCTAGTTTAGTTCTGGGTAGCCTTTTAGCTAAATGCTAATCCTGTGTTATTAAGTAAGTATAATACCTTCTGAAATTTATTTTCAGAGGAAAAATGTTGATAAACTGTCACATTTAGAATTGTTCCCAGGAAAATGCTTTCCAAAACTCCACAAAGGTATACAGCTCAGTGACAGCTCACTAACCCAACACACTTGAGGCCATAGGTTGATCCTTAGGATCAAAACACAATTCAAAGTAAAACACCACACACGCATACACACACACACACACACACACACACACACACCACCACCACCACCACCACCACCATCAACAACAACAAAAATAAATAAAATACAACAATAAAGGCGAAAAACAAGCTCCTAGAGCTGGGCATATGCCTAAGTGGAAGGGCATATGTATGAAGGCCAGGCCCTGAGTCTGACCCCAAGCACTGCCAGAAAAGAAGAAAGAAAAAGGAGACTCTGCATTTACTTCTACACACACACACACACACACACACACACACACTTCCCTTCCTTCCTAACTCCCTTTCTAATTTCCTTCCTTTTCTTTTGTTTTCAACCTCAATCAATACTGGGAATACTGTGTTTTATCAGTCAAGTCCCCACAGTGTCATCAGAGCATGAGAGGGAGGGAGGACACTGCAGACACCAGACAGATGTATCAAACCATCTGCAGGAAAAGGTTCCCTAGCACAGCAGACCGATTACTGGTAGTAATTCACTTTTGTCACCCATTTTCAGTACATTCTGAATGTGCTGAAACATGCACTGAAACACTATGTGCTTCATTACTTAAAGTATCTACTACTCTAAATGCTGTCAACAAAATCCTTCACATTATTATCAACGAGAGAAATATCATGTCTTATGGAAAATATCAGGAAAAGATGCTAAGTTTTATAATAAACGAAGGCACTTTGACAGTTCAAATAATTGAAATAACACTGTGTTAATAAGATAACCTGCAGCTTCTATTACCACATTCTACGCTTAACTCTATGTGTATGTGTTCTAATTACAAATGCTACTGCTCCAACACTAGAATGGCTGGCTGACTTTATTAGAACACAGATACAATAATGCTTTGTAAGTTGTGATGTGTCCCAAAAATTATTATTACAAACCCCCACACAAGTAATAAAATGACATCAGTCCATTAAAGTTCTAAAATACATGTTGCTAACAATAAAACATGCAGGGAAGTTGCACGGCAGGGGGAGGGTGAGCGTGTCATAGGGGAATTTAGTAAGGGAGATCATTGGGAAAGACAATACTGGAGTTGGATCATGAAAGGTGAGTGGAATATGGACAGCCATGAGGAAGGAAAGGTTATCCCAACAGATGAACAGCTCAGGCAAAGGCAGAAATAGCAGCAAGATATTTCTTTCACAGGATTATGGGAGAATCAAACTAACCCTCCAGAGAGGATTCTCCTGGGGTCCATGCAGTACACAGATGTGGAAAGATATAGCTGAGAGCCTTCTCATGAAGTTCTACATCGCCAGGTTGAAACCAGGAACGTCTGAATATCAAGGAGGTGGAGGCCATAATAAAACTCTACCCAGTACAAAATCCTACTGGGCTAAATTCAACCAATTACAAATGGAAAATTTTAAAGAAATGAAATTAAATCATCATTGAATGTGTACAAACTGTTTTCTTGTCTTTTCCCCCCGATAATACAATATAACATCTATTTATTTACATGGTATTTACATTTCCCTGAGTAGCTGAAGTATGTAGAGATGACTTAAAGCATACAGTATAACATCCAGGGTCCACACAGGCTACTCCATTTTGTACAAAGGAGGACTTAAGCTTCTGTGCAGTCCTGGAACCAGTCCCCAGTGAACACAGATGGATCAGTCTATGCTTATTTCCTCCTCTATGCCTTGTCATGTTGCTACATGTACTGAACACAGTACTCCAGAGTTCAACTGTCCTTCTTTGCTTTGTGCCTCCCTTCCATAACTATGCCCATGCTTTGGGGCATTATTAAATAAAGTTTATTTAAACACATGCACTACAGTACTGTGACGGGCATCTGATGAGTGACAGACAGACAGCATCTATAACATAGATGCACTGGATACAGAGGTTAATGTACTAAAGAACATGGAGTTGAACAGTGGAGATTTCATCACCCATACAGAACAGTGGTCAATGTAAAAGTTATTGTCTATTTTCTACAATTTCCCAGCTAATATTTTCTGAGACCACACAGCTGGTGGGAGGGGATGAAAACCAAGGAAAACAAAGCCTTGAGGGAAAAGCAATGACAAAAGATGCATCCTGGTGTGTGTCTGGGATGGGTACCACTCCTCTGCCAGACTAATTCACAGAATAAACAGGGATGGCGTGGGGAAAGAGGATGACTCTAGAAACATTTAGAAAAGGAATCAATAGGACAAGTGTCTTGCTGGGTATGGGAAGAAAAATAAGAAGACAATGATGACAGCCGGTTTCCCAGTCTGGGGAGACCTAAGAGGATTATAGAAAGGGAGACGGGGCTAGAGACAGCTTAGCAGTTAAGAGTGCTTACTGCTCTTGAAAAAGACCCAGGTTCAGTTCCCAGCACCCACATGGCAGCTCATGAGCATCTGTAACTCCAGCTCAGGGAACCCAATGCCCTTTTCTGGCCTCTGTGGATATCATGCACACATATGATATACATATCTATGTGCAGGCAGAACACCAGAGCACTCATACCCATAAACTGAAATTAGTTCAACCAAAGAAAACAGTGGGAAAAGTAAGGAGCAAGAGGTTGAGTGTCTGAGGGGAATGTAATGAATTTAATTTTCCACACTCCTAGAGTCAGGAAAAAAAAAAAAAGGTAAGCTTGCAATGCATCATCCTCCATGTGGAAGCATAGAATCGATGGGACTCAAGGTCTTTGCTGGGATGATATAACTGAATTTTAGTTGTGCACAGATACCTGCAGAATCCCTGCATTGGTAAACACGGAGGAAGGAACTAAGGTTATCTGCAAAGGGAATCACAGAGCTGGGAGGAAGCAGCAGAGTCCCACGGGTGGCTTGAAGGAAATTCCAACGGAGAGACATTCACTATCTTAATACCGAGGAACAATCCAAACCCGAGAAAAAGGAGAAGGTGGTGCACTTAAGAAACACTGAACTTGGGTCACAGGAGCCTGAGGATCCTTCTTTCAAAAGAGGAAGGTCGGGCCGGGCACTCAGGAGGCAGAGCCAGGCGGATCTCTGTGAGTTCGAGGCCAGCCTGGGCTACAGAGGGAGTCCCAGAAAAGGCGCAAAGCTACACAGAGAAACCCTGTCTCAAAAAACCAAAAAAAAAAAAAAAAAAAAAAAAAAAAGAGGAAGGTCAGGAAGCCAGATAGGTGGAAAGGGAGGAAGCCACCCAAAAGCCACATGGGTAAGGAGTGAGCTGGCTGGGAGGAAGACTGCCACAGCAGCAACCCAGAGGCTCACACATGGCAGTGTCACTGGCACCTTTCAACAGGATGCACCTGCTGGCACAATGAGAATGAAATTACAATTAGATTCTTGTTCCTCGTCCATGTATAAGAATACGCACTGGAGACATCATGGGGGCATCAGTTTCTTTACAACAGGAATTACAGGAAATGCCAGTCCAGGCCCATTACACTCACATCCAAATAAAGGCATGTGCCTCTCTCCCAGCGGGGAGCTGAAATTAAGCCTCTGGATACAAGAGGTGAGCTCCAAATAACACGAAGGACATGGCATCTAGCAAGGAGTTTGGCACAAATCAGTGCCTTGCATCTGCAATCTCCCTTGTTATGCATGTGCATGATTACAAACTGACGCTTGAAAAAAGAACCTCCACATCCATCAGAACAAAGGACTTAGGAAAACACATCTGTCCCTCATGGGAAGCCTCGGGATAATTTCAGACATTAATTTCTACAACATCCTTATTTCCCAAAGTAGCTTACTTCCTTTCCCAGAGCAAGGGTGCTTCCCACTAACCGCTGTTCTGCTGCATGAAAAGTCATTTGTGACTGATTAAACTGGACGCAGATCTTAACAATATCTTTTCCACTGGCAGAACTGTTCATCACTATTGAAAAGCATATTCCTGGGTGACCACTGGGTTTAAAAGCTCCTTCAGAATGTGATCGCCTAACTAAGTTCATTTCTCTTTAGCTTCTCCTCCAATGTTTAATGACATTGAAGTTTGACAAGAACTTCTTGTCAATGTATGTCTGATCATTCAATTATCAATATCATGTACTTTACATTCATGAATTTGATACAAGTTTATGATCTTTTATTGTACCTCCAATTCATTTCCAGTATGAGTATTCTAGACTTTTTCCAAGCAAAGAGGGTTTCTTTTGTTTTGTTTTTTATATTCTCCTTACTGTTATAAGATACTGAATACACTCACAGCAAGTCATGTGTGATCGTTTGACTGTAACTAGCCCCCATAAGCTCACAGGGAATGGCACTATTAGGAGGTGCGGTTATTTTGAAGTAGGTGTGGCCTTGTTGGAGGAAGAGTGTGGGAGTGAGCTTTGAGGCCTCCTATGCTCAGAACACAGCTCAATATCTCAGTTCACTGTTGTCTGTGCAGGATGTAGAACTCTCAGCCACCTCTCTAACACCATGTCTGCCTGCACACCGCCATGTCCCACTATGATGATAACGGACTGAACCTTTGAAGTGTAAGCCACTCAATTAAATGTTTTCCTTTTATAAGGGTTGCCGTGGTCATGGTGTCTCTTCACAGCAATAGAAACCCCAACTAAGAAATCATGCAAGCTTTGTTGCATACCTGTTAAGTCTAAGCAAAGAGCAATGAAACATAAATCTCTTCTCTAGTGAGTTCATCGTCTAGTAGGAAAGCAGATACAAGCAAAATGATTAAGGTCAGCAGTGTGTCAGCAGATGCTAAGCTGACATTACAGTTGGGAAAAAGGGTGGCTGTAACTTGGAATGGAGTGGTCTGAGAAGGCCTCACTGTGAGGTGACATCTTTAGCAAGGCCTAAAGGAAGCCCGGGATCTAGACAGAAAGGGATCTAAGAGGAGACCAGTCCAACCCTGGGGGAACAGCTGTGTGGAAGCCCTGAGGCACCTGCAATGAAGAGGTTCCCTTCAAGAGAAGGGGAAGGAAGTGAAGTCAGCAAGGTAGGGGGCAAATGCGCAGAGCTCATGGCCTCACAGTTCATGAGGAGGATGCACTGTGGCTGCCACTCAGCCCTCCCCATCTGAGGGTCCTGCGTGGTGATCCAACCAATGGCAAACTTAAAACACTCAAAAGAAAATGTTTTCTGAACTGAATACACACAGACTGTTTTTGTCACCCCCTAAATGATACGGTGTAAGGGCAATTTACACAGCATCGTCACTGTATTGGGCATTCAAGTAATCGGGAGATGACTGGGAGTATGCTGGGAGATGTGCTCAAGCTACATGCACATGTGCTGCTCTCTTATGAGACTTGGACATCTGGATTTAGTATCTGTGGGAGATCCTGGAGCCAATTCCCTATGGACACCAAGGGACAACTGTATTGGGAACCTGGAATGGTCTGAAAAGTCCTTAAAGAAGTATTCAAGTGACTATCCAAAGCTGTAGTAACAAGAATGTATGAAAGGAGACAAGAAATCGGGTGGCTGTGAGTTAGAGGCTAGCCTGGGCTACATAGTGAGTTATATGCCAGCCTGAAACTCTCAAAATTATTTTTTCTACACAACTGGATGAGTACCAGTGGATAGAAATGGTAAAAGGAGGTTAAAATCTGGGTAGTTTTTAATGGTAGCACTAGATGGACTTGTTATCATTAGACACCAGAAATGAGGAAAAGATCAAGTTGTTCACTGGCCAGCTGAGGTAAGATTTCAGAAGTGGCTAGGCAGGAGCAAAGTGGTATGCAGGAGGAAGGTCCTGAGTTGGTATTGACCTTGGTAAGTCTAAACTACCCATTAAGCTTCCAGGGGAGTGGCTAACAGACCAGAAGGAATCTCAAGATGGCTGCCAAGTCCGTGTAGGTAAAGAATGAATCCCAGGGCTCCCAAACACTACATAGCATGGGAAGAAGATCAACCCAAAAGTGAAGGTGGAGGACCTGCAGAAAGAGAGCTGCAGGAGGTTTGTCCTGGAGGAGGTGACTGAGGACATACAGTCAGACATCCTTTAGGGCCAAATCAACCAGGATTAGGTAACACACCACTCAGTTTAATGACCTCAAAGTCCCTGCTGACTTTGACAAGGGCATTTTAGGGGAAGTAACAGACTGAAAGCTAATGGGAACTCAGAAGAGAATGTGAGGAGAGCAAAGGTTATTGGGCTCTCTCCTTTGTCTCTTGCCTTGGTTCCTGAGTGTGCCAGCCACCTGGAGTTTCTCCACAGTCACTACTGATGAGAATATGTTAGTTTGTCACAGGCCCTCCACGTCTGTCTGCATCACTTCTCATCTACACTGAGACAGGCCTTCCAGCCAAAGCAGATGTTTGCTGTCTTTGAGGCCCCATTTATTTCCTTAAAAATTGGGAAGTTAGTGCCTCCACCACAAGAAGCTGCAGGCCATACTTTCTATCCTTTCCTAGGAAGTACTGGGAGAGCTAGAAGTCACATTCACTGTCTCTGGCCCCAGGTTTTTTAAAGAAGGAAACCTGGGTTGGGAGACAGCTCAGTGGGTAGCATGTTTACTGCTCAAACATGAGGACCTGAGTTCGGGATCCAGGCTCATATGAAAAGCTAGGCAAGACAGTACTTATCTGTAATTCCACCTCCAGGGCAGAGACAGAGAGATCCCAGGAGATCAATGGCCAGTCTAACCAGAATGGTTAAATGGGAGCTCTAGGTTCAGTGAGAGACCCTGTCTTCAAACACAAGGTGGAAAGCAATAAAGATAGCCAAAGTGGACCTCTGGCTTCTACATGCACATGTAAAGGCAAGCACACACACACACACACACACACACGCACGCACGCACGCGCGCACACACACACACACACACACACACACACACACACACGCACGCGCGCGCACACACACCAGATTGAAAGGGAAAAGAACCCCTCTTTCCTAGATTTATGTGTCTGTGGGGCTGGACTGCACTAGGGAAGGAAAGAATGACGCCTGTCAGCATTCTCAGCTGCGGGGAAAGGCTACTTTGCTCCATCTCTGGCTATTCTGGCTGGTCAACAACATCCCTCTTTCTGGATAGTGGTTATTGTTAAAGTATTCCATAACATATCCCTATTCTCAACTCCATCTTACTCTTTGCCATCAAGGAACTCTGTGACTTTTCAAGGAAGCAGGCACACAAGCAGAATCATCTAACCAACTTCCAAGGCAATGGGGATCCCGAGTTGCCTCATTTTTTTATTGACACAAATGTGAATTCTGTGACATAGATGTGAAGTCTGTGCTATTCCTCCTCTGTATTTCACAATGCTACCTACAAATTAAAATCACCTGGGGATATTTTGAAACTATTTCATCCCCTCATTTGTATATATATTTTTAAAAAAGACAATAAGGACAAGATTTTAATGGATAAGAAATAAGGTTCATAGGAAGAGTATGTTCTAGTGCCCTACTATACAATAGGGTGTAGACAGGCAACAAAAAATTATTGCATATTACAAAACAGCCAGAGAAAAAGATCCTGAATATTATACCATAACAAACTGGTAAATTTGTGAGGTGACAGATAGGCCAATTATCTTGACTTGGCCACTACAGATGTCTATGTATCAAAATATCATAAGATCTCCCATAAATATGAACAATTATGCCAAGTAAATAATTTAAATATCTATTATCCTTGTCCCCTCAATTCTCACGGAAAAGATCCCTACAGGCCCATGCATCCCTGTTTCTCAATGGGTTAGTCTGTCTGACTTGTGCTAAGCTTCATGGGCTACCTTTCTCCAGTCCCAACTGGGCCCAACAGAGCCATTCTAGACTCCAATACTGAAAGCCTCACTACCCAAAGGCTCATCCCATCAAGACTCAGTTCTGTGACTCCCTTAGTCAAAAACCTTACTACATATAGCATTCCTTGTCATCCATACTCTAGTCCCAGGGTACCTTAGGTTGTCCTGACCCATGACTTCATCACTCCTCATGATTCTCCTATACCAATCTTCAACCAGATCATTGTAATCAATGTACTACAAAAGCAAAACCTTCCAATGAGACTTGGAAAGAAGCTGTGTCTAAAAGACTGATTGATGGATCAGAACTGCAGTGATGTGGAGGGCTTGGAATGCTGCAGGTCCAAAGGCTAATCACCTCATCTCTGGCTAGCTTTAGGCCCCTGGACAACCATTCCTTGCCCACTTCTGTGTCAGAACTAACAACCTGTAACTAGTAAATAAAATACACATATGCATGGACTAATAATTAGTGAAAAAAGAGGCCATGAATTTTAAGGACAACAGGAGGGCGTATATGGGAAGATGTGGAGGGAGGAAAGGGAAGGGGAAAATGCTGTAATTAAATTATAATCTCAAAAATAAAATTAAAAAAAAAAACATTTGGAATCTATTATCTTAGCAGAGCACTAGTTTCCACCAACCCAAAAGCTAAGAATGCATGGGACAGCAACTGAGACCTGTAGGAGAGCTTCCCCATTTGGATGTCAACTCCCCTCTGGTGGACCTGCCAATGCACTTTAAAATGCACTTTAAAATTTAATAAAGTCAAGCAAGTAAAATTTGGCTTTAACTTTCTTTGTTCTGTAAAACTATTAAACTTCTTCCATGTTGGAACATGGAATTTGAGATACCCTAAATCTGTATTCCTGGGCCAGAGTCACTCAAATTTGGCTTTAGATTATGGTGAGAGGAATGGGGAATTTTGGTTGTTTGTTTGACTGGGGGAGGGTTGTTGTGGTTTGTTTGTTTTTGTTTTTTAATACCAAAAGTATAATCTACTCAAAAATCATAGGCTTTACTCTGTTAGCAAAGTTTGCAAAGTGTTAATGAGGGTAAGAGTAATTGCAAGATAGCATCAAAGAGTGCCAGCCCTCCTGTGTCCACAGGTGGCATCCCAGCTTCCTTCCTATCTGGAACTCCCTGGTAGCTGTTCATAACTGCACTGGGATTACGGCAATCAAAGAGAAAGATTTTCCCGATTCATTTCACATTGCTTACTCAAAATTTAACTTTGGACCAAGAAGACATTGTTATCAAACGTGAGGGGTCACAACCTGTGCCCTAAGTTAGGTTTGGCCATCTGTCTTCAATAAGTCAATGAAAAGATCAAAATTCAAGTGAAAAGCAGGAAAAAGGAGATGCATTCATTGTGGCCACATTGGGAATAGGAACAAAGAGATCCATCAAACTCCCAAAGTCTGACTTTGGGGTTCTGAACTGAGATTAAATTTAAATAGAGGGCCAAAAATTATGCAAATCTAAGCAGTGCAAGTCAAGGTGTGGTTCCGCCCACTACTGACCCATAGCTGTCTGGGCTTAAAGTGATCTGAAGAGCTGTTAGAATCCTGTAAAATTGCTTTCCTGGAGACAAGTTCTCCCTCTGGCTGGGGCCTTTTCCTTCTCCCAGTGCGAGATGCCTGGTGAAATTCCCATTTCTTTGGCATCCATTGTTGGAATAGCCACATCCAGAGACCCGCATCTCTTTTGAATATCTGCGTTTCTGCCAGCCCTGTTACAACAGGAGTTGGTGGTATTACTGTGAGAACTCAAGCTCCAGGAATGGTTGGTAGATTTTCTCAAACTAGTAGCCCAGCCCCATCTCTGTAGGAGGTTGGTGGGGACTGAGAACTGCAGAGCAAAGTATCAGCCTTTATGTGTAAATTGGTTCCATCAGAGCCATGCGACTAGAGGAGGGGTATTGTTATTTTTGCTAGGATAATGAATCCCATGTTGTTGAAAGGCTGATGGTCATCACAGCCTTTCTTTCTATGAATTGGAAAAGCTTTGGTTTGAGGTTTGGAGGGTTGGGGTTTTCTATTCATGTCTGGTTTGGGATGTGGGGTGGAAATTTGATGACTCAACTGCATATGGACGTTAGACTGCTTTCCATGAAACTTAGAGGCTTTGGGAAGCCAACATTAACCTCGCGGCCAACAACTGCTACTCAAATCCACACATCAGGTTTATTAGTAAGGCAGCCGATTTTGAACGGTGGTCTTTTAAAATGAGGATAATTGGTTTCCCTCTTATTCCTTTTTCCGTATTTCCAGAACTGCTAAATAAATCCTAGTAACAATATAGCCAGTCAAAGGCGAAAATATTCAAGGTGCTGGGATTTGAACAAATCAAGTGACAGATTTTAATCATAGAGTAAGACTAGAACTGAGCTCAAAGGAAGGCATGCGATTCTCTCCTTCTCTCCCTCCCTCCCCCCCTCCCAACCCCCGTTGCTTTTATTTGGAGTCTATTCCCCTTGTGCACACCTGGATACACATGTGAGCTGGAGGAAGGACCTTCCCAAATGTACACAGTGGGAGTCAAACAGACCTGCTGACCAAAATCATGAGCAGCCCTTCAAGCAAGCTGTCAGCCTCCCAAGTCTTACTTAATGGCTTCATCTCCAGATGGGACCAGATTTGATTTATTAAGGGAGGTCCCTGTGGGTGGTAAATATTCTTCTAAATTACTCAATAATCATAAAACATTAATAAGCCTTCCTAGGTGAAAAATGGCCTAGGAAGAGTAACTAGAAACACATAGTTCAAATAATTACTTTCATCTCCCGTGAAATAAGTTTTAACAGAAGCAGTCAAAACGCATCTCCATGTGGGCTGCAGTTATTAATGCTGAGCCTGATCTTCAGGAGACAGTCTGTCCCTTGGACTTATCACAAGCCTGAAGTCCAACTCCAAGCTACCCAGGCAGTCCAGGAAAACTATGTCTGCCCCAGGCTCTACAAAGGAAAAAAGGGGGAAAGGGAGGGAGTGGTAAGCAAGCCAGAATAAGCCAGGACCAGCTGAGCAATGGGAAGTACATGTCCTAACTCTAGAAGGTGGCAGAGATCCTACAAATTGGCTGCTTTGTCTGGGCAGTCCTAGACCACAGACCTCAGCGGGGACAACCACTACCTCCTGTTCCTTTCAGGACTCCCAGCCTCCAACAGATACTATCTTAGAATCTAAGACTGAAGCCAAGCCCTCAGTGAAGCCTATCTTCCCAGTGATAACTCTGGCCACACCCACTGTGAACTCTGCCTGGATGGCTAAGGAGCCATTAGCACTCAGGAGCCTCCTCCTTGGCAGACTCCAGCTAGAGCGACCCCAACAACAACACAATCCAAACGGCCCAGATGAGCAATCAGGGAGAGAGAGGAACAGAGCTCAAAATCACAAAGCCTCCATGTCAGAGCTACATGCGGGCTTAGATATTTTCTCGAAGAATTAAAGGGATGCTGTATATCTGATTTCCAAAAACCCCATGTTTCACTAGGCAAACACTGCCTTTCAAGTCCACTGTCATGTACTGACTTGCCTGTATCCACCGGCTGGTGGCAATCAGGTTGATTTTTAGCCCTCACTTTGTCAGGTTCACATCGCAGTCAAAATCCGGCTCCCTGATAAAGTATAGATAAGAAAGCCAAGTTTTTCCTTACTCTGAAACAATCAGGCAGACCAGTCACAAACAGCACAAAAGAGAAGGGGCTGGAACGGACTGTGACCTTCTGGGCCAATTGTGTTTGCACTTCCTTTTAACTTGTATGATGTATGAGCCATAGAAAGGTCTCCTCACGGAAACACTGGAGAGGAAAGCACAAAACCTTATCAAAAAAACTCAGACAGCAAAATCCCTTCCCTTCGGTGACACTCTTTAAAACTCAGTATCGGTACAATGATTCACCAATTCCTATTCTTAAGTTGGTAGCTGATGATCTTAATAAGCCTATTTCCATCCCTTTGTGTGAACTGCACGATGCTCCACAAAAGGCATCATTTACAGAACTAACTCCCTAAGTACTTCAGCTCCAGCATCCAGGCTTCCAGACTCTGAAGAATTAAGGAGGAAGCAGGCCCCAGAATGCTGAGGAGAAAGGGAATGTTTGCCACGCTACTTAAGTGGCCTTTCCTTCTGCACAGCCTCTGACAGCTGCTCCTAGTGACACTTTATAGGACCCCGAAGGCTGCCACACAGCTGCCTATCACCCCAAGGGAGTGGCTTCTATGGGTCCATCAGCAGATGACAACATTATGGAGACAGGGCTTGCAAAAACTCTCCCTTCCTCTTCCTTATCAGGGAAAATCCCCAACTAGGAGAAAGGAGCGAGAGCATTTCACATACTGACTTTGGACTCAGTGTCAGGGAGGATCCCAGGTAATGGTCACAAAAGTGCCTTCTGGTTCTGCTGCTTGTTCAAGATCTGTCTCCACCCTCACCCCACTCATTCAGGGCTAGGATCCCCACTTTGCTAGAGACTGCCCTTCCCCAAGCATGTGCTACCAAGTCACTACTGCCTGGGGATTTGAACAGTGGTTTCCGGTCCCTAGGCAGAGCTGCTAGGGTAGGAAAATTGACCATCCACAAAACAGGGTCCTTGCCAGGGGTAGTGGTCATATGCCTCAGTACCCAGGAGGCAGAGAGGCCGAGGCAGGCAGATCTCTCTATGAGTTCAAGGCCAGCCTGGTGTCCACAGTGAGTTCCAAGTTAGCCAAGGCTACATAGTGAGGCCCTGTATTTTAAAAACAAACAATTGCTCCTTGATAGTATAAACACACAGCAGAGTAAAGAAGCATATTTATAGTTTGCACCTCAAAAAACTATACATCTGTCTCTTACACTGAAGTCAATATACTGAAAAAAAAATCCAGTTTAGGAATTATCCCATTCATCCTTAAAGCTCAGAGGCACCAGGCTTTTCCTAGCCTATCCTATTAACTGTATTAAAAGTGTGTAGCTGGAGTTAATCTCACGTCTGCCTCATGCCATACTGAAAAGCTAAGAGACTCAAGTAACAGTCCTCAAGGATAATGCCTGTTATAGTTAACAGGCGGAAAAAAGTTACTTTCAGGTATTTGTAGAGATTGATAGAAAAGAGTCAATGTGTGCCTTGTCTTACATAAAACATCAACACACACACACACACCTCTATTCCTTTTCTCTGCTTCATTTTCTCTTTCAGGCACTTAGACTATCTAAACATATCATATGTTTTACTTATTTATCTTGCATCTCCTGAAATAAGCCTTTTAATTCTTGTCAGTAATACATTCTTCAAGTCTACAACAATAATTGATACCTAATGCTATGCTCAATGAATATGTTCTAGAACATTAAGAATCAGGGCCAGCTGGGTGGTATATGCCCAACTTGTAACCCCCAGCACTTGGGAGGCTGAGGCATGAAAATAATGAGTTGTTGGGGGTTTTGTGTTTTAAGATTTATTATTTCATTATCTTACGTGCATGGGTGTTTTATCTGTGCACCACATCCTTGCCTTGCTGGCAGAGGCTGGACAAGGCCATCGATTCCCCAGAACTGGAGTTACTGACAGATGTGAGCCACCATGTTGGTGCTGGGAATTGAATCCCAGTCCTCTGGAAGAGAAGTCACACACTCAACTGTGCAGCCTTCTCCCCAGCTCCCTAATAATGAGTTCAAGGCTAGCTGGAGCTATGCTGATGAATCTGTGTAAAAACAAGAAGAAGGAAAAGAAGAAAGAGAAAAAGAAAACAGGACCTATGGTTTTGAAAGCAATTCTTAGAAAAAATAAATAAATCCTATGGTGAATACATTAGAGACATTGTTTCAATTGCCTTAACTAAAAACTATGAATTATTAAAAAGAAGATTTTTTCCTCCCATAAACCAATAAAGTTGGTGTGGACACGAACAATAACGACAACAACAACAAAAAAACACTCTTGTTCCATTTTGTGGCTTTAAAAAAAAAACAGAATTCTAAACTTCCATATTATTGTTTTAAATTACTGTAAACTTCACTTACATGTTATCATGTAAAGAAAAATCCAGACTATGACAAAGGACTTAGACCCTTGAATTCTGACAGTCTAGAAAAGAAATATTTGTAGGGAAGATGTATAGTACAAAATAGGAAGTACACGTGCATGTTTTTCTTTAAATTCAATAATCAGGCTTTTTCTTGTTTTAAAAAAGCACCCATATATACTAGCTGACTTTCTACATCTCTCAGGAAAGATTTGCTTAGATTTCTAAAAATGCCAGGAAACCTTAATCTCATCCATATACCCAACTACAGAAATGTATGTTCTAAACTGAGTTTAAACACTGAAGTACTAAATTCTGAAAAGTTTCCTGTCCAATGACCATGTTCCTTACACATGCCTCAACCTTATGGATAACCTAAAATTTAAAAGCCTTAAACCCCATGGCGAAGGGACAGAACTCTCGCTTGGCATGGCTCCACTTCTAACACCATTTAAAAGACTCTTAAATCTCAAAGGGTTACCTATGTGGGGATTTGAATGAGAACAGTCCCATAAGCTCATATATTTGAATATTTGGTTCCCAGTTGGAGGACTGTTTAGGAAGGATTAGAGGGAGTGGCCTTGTTGGAGGAGGTGTGTCACTAAGGGTGGGCTTTGAGGTTTCAAAAGCCCATGGCAGGCCCAGGCTCTCTCGCCCTCTCTACCTGTTACTTGTGGATACGATGTAAGCTCTCAGCTACTGCTCCAGAGTCATGTCTGCCTACCTGCCACGATACTTCTCTCCATGATGATCATGGACTCACCCTCTGAAACTGTAAGCAAGCACCCAATTAAATGCTTTCTTTTATAAGTTGCCTTGGTCATGGTGTCTCTTCACAGTAATCAAAAAGTAACTAGGACAATCTACTATTTTCAGAGATGTTCACCATACTGGGCTGATGAGATGGCCCTTGCCCCAAAGCCCGAATGCTTGAGCTTGGCCCCAAGACCAGCAGATCCTGTTTACATACAGAAAAAGCCTCAAATTCTCATGTTATAATTGGAAGCTATGTTCACCCATTCTATGCCACCTCTCAGACACTCTGTATGATTATATGCTTATGCTACTTTTGACTTAGAAGCTAAAAAAAATGTCCTTAGCTGACCTGTTTATCAGGCTTCCTTCTATGGCTACAGTGCCAATTACTTCCCCCTGATCCAGCCCATCAACAGATGAAGGCCTACCTAGAAGAAGACATAGAGGCATAGAGGTCCTTTCAACAGTGAACTTATCTGTGTTTAAATTACATTTTTAATTTCTGCTAAAGCAATGAATGTAATATTCACCAAATGCAGAGCTGTAGGCACACTTTTGAGCTCCCAAGAGTATGCATACTAATTTTACTTTATGGTTTAATGTAGCTAGAGTTTTCCTGACTGGCCCACAGTCAGGACAAATCTTTGTCACCCGCCAATCCCACAGCCACTCAGACCCAACCAAGTAAACACAGAGACTTATATTGCTTACAAACTGTAATGGCCGTGGCAGGCTTCTTGCTAACTGTTCTTACAGCTTAAATTAATCCATTTCTATTAATCTATACCTTGCCACATGGCTCGTGGCTTACCGGCATCTTCACATGCAGCTTGTCATGGTGGTGGCTGGCAGTGTCTCCCTGACTCAGCCTTCCACTTCTCAGCTTTATTCTCCTCCTTGTCCCGCCTACACTTCCTGCCTAGCCAATGGCCAATCAGTGTTTTATTTATTGACTAATTAGCAACACATTTGACATTCAGAACATCCCACAGCACTTCCCCCTTTTTTTTTTCAAAAAGGAAGATTTTAACCTTAACAAAGTACAATTACATATAATTTGGGAATTTGGGCGCGTAGCTTCTCTTACTACTTCCTGCTGGAGGGGGGCGCTGTATCTTATGGGGATACAAAGAAAATTTTAGGATTATGGAATAGTCCATGAGGGTGTATCATCTGAGCCAGTTGCCTTCAAAACATTCTGGATGTTGGATCATCTGGGCCATGGTGTCATCGGAGACCTTTCAGGGGGTCTTGGCTGGTCAAACCTGATATATCTTAATCTGGAACAAATCCATAGCCTCTGGCTTTCTGTGGAAACAAAATCAGAGCCTCCTTTCCAAAGCAACATATCTTTACATCCAAATTTTGAAGTCAAGGTACCTTTAAAATATACATTTTGGCATAACTCAACAGCTTTTGTAATCAAATGTTTTTCTTCAGTTACAAATATCAAAGAGAACATAATCCAGACTCTGTGTGGTAGCCATCTTTACGTGGCTTATTTTTTTTTATATTAGCTTGAGCCTATTGCTTTAAACTGCAGCCTTCTAAGCTTGAAACGGCGCTGTCGCTGTGGCTGCTGGCTCCACCCACTTCAGCTTCCCAACATGGCGGTAGTACGTTTTCCACCAGCTCTGGGAGCCATCAACTCTCAGAAATAGTGGGTCTATGCTTCTATCAAAGCAGCGTGTAGCCCAGAAACCTCTTTCCTTTTTTTTTTTTTTTTTGTTTTGTTTTGTTTTGTTTTGTTTTATACTAGCAAAGGCTAAATCCACCACACAGGTTAATGTGCCACTTGCAGAGGCCTCATTCCCGCCATACTGAAGGTCGTGCCATAGTAGCTCAAACACGCAGGCTGCCGCTAGCTTGAAAGAGACAACTAGGAGCTGTTTTTAGCTCCGTTTTAGAATCTTTTTACTCAGGTTTTAGGTGCAAACTCTTGCCAACACGTTGGACGCCATTTGTTAAGATATGAATGGTCATATAGAGTACTAATTAATTCTAGAAAAAAGGCTTCAATTAGTTGCATATATATGTCTTTGTGTTCGAGTCTCTTATCAGTTTTCTGCAGGAATTCACAGCCAGGCCTAACATCAACTGAAGTCTCCAGGAAGAAGTTGGGGCCCCACAACAACAATTCCACGTGGACAATAATAACATCACTAAGCTGACAAACATCATCTACAGATCAGCTTTGAACTACAAGGTGCTCAGAGCAATTTTGAGATGACTAGATGAAATGATCCAGTCTCAAAGACTACTTGAATAAGGACTTGAGATAAACCCTGAACTTTGGCATTATACACAGACTGGATAATGAAGGATATAGTTACCTTTCCTAGAACTTGACAATTAACCTAAAATTTTTATTTCAGGATAAAGATAACTTCGCCCATACCCAGCAGGAAGCAATTTTAAGAATACGACGCCCACATTCCCAAAGAGGTGGTGTGGGGTGGGTGGTTTTTTGGTCTTTTTAATGGGTTTTGGGTCTGGGATAATTTTCATTGTTTAGGGGGGTTGGTTACAAGTTGTTGTCAAGGGTTAGGAAAAAGATTAAGCAGATTAGATTTAAGGTTCTTATTTAAAAAAAAAGAGAGAAAGAAAGAAGAAAAGACAATTACTAGTTTTAAATACTTTACATTGGATTGGATTGTTTTATATTGTATACAAATTATATATATTGAAATTGATATTGTTAGAAAATGCTATATGTATATTTCTAATTGTACTTATATCGTTCATTTAACAACGCAATTTTCTGATCCTTGAATGTTATTATTACCAACTATTAGGATATAAAGAAATGATAGTTAGTAGTTAGACATTAAAATAGAACTTGTAGTCATATTAGATATGTTTTAAAAATTGAGCAGATATATTTTAGACAGGTCATCTTCAAACCCTTCAGAGATCTACAGAATATGGCATTTAAAATGTTTTAATAACTTAGAAAATTTTTCTTTTTTGTTATGACTATGAGACATGTTGGCTCCTGGCAGTACCAATCTACTTCAGAGAAAATATGGGCATTGAAGAAACTGCATATGAGTTAACTTTCATTGTGGCAAAAGTTAGCCACTGGACAACAAAGTATCCTCGAATCAACAGGACAAAATGGACGGACAGGACATGAAACAAAGGACTACTGATTCTTGCCAAAACAAGTGTGGTTATGGCTTTATCAAAAGGCATCTTCTGAGGCCAGGACAATATGGCACCATCCCTGGCGTGGCCTTCGCAACTCGGAAAAGGTACAGTGCCCTTTTCTTCAAAGGCAGCTGAACAGGCAGTGGGCCGATGGCTTCTGATGTGCAATGGAACAGCAGCTGAAACAGTTATTCTTGAAGAGTAACTAAGCTCACGCCTCTCAATAGTAAACTGGCATTTGATAGAGGGATGTGGAGAAGAATGGGATGCTGAGATGAAGCCATATGTACACAGCCAAGAAGAATGGACAGCTGAATTAAAAAACCATCAACAATTTCCAGAATTTAAAATCCTGAATCATGACATGACACTAGTGGAATTCAGGTGTTTCTGGTACATGGACTGCTCTCACCCAATGTGAGGTTGAACTGTTGACCTTGTGTATATCCTACTTCACAAATGAGTCTGTCAGATATGCTAAGCCTATAGACTGAAGATGATGCCCCAGCATTGCGGAGAAACCTCAGGTGACTGTCCAGGCAGCTGGCTGTTTCTGTCAACTCACAAATTTTTTGGAAGTTGCTTGCATGCACTTTCTGTTTTTATTTTTGTTAGCTAATATTATTTCCTTCTTGGGTCTCTGAGGGAGTTGAAGATTAGTTAGTTATAGTTGAAGGTTAGTTAGTTATAGTTGAAAATTAATTAGGATAGAAAGTGAATTAGATACATTTTGGACTTAGCAAAATAGGATAATGAAATTATCTCTGAATTTGTCAAATACAAATGGACTAGACATTGTTTAGACATTTATTATTTGTATATAATGTATATAGTTATTGTACTTTTGTATATAGTTTTTCTTTTGTTAGTTATAACCTTTTTCTTTTTTTTTCCTTTTTATTAAAATAGAAAAGGGGAAATGTGGTAGTATTTTACTTGTACTGAAATGTGATTTTAATTGTATGTTAATAAATAAAGTTGCCTGGGGGTCAGAGCTATTAGAGCCATAGCAAGTGCGTGGCAGTGGTGGCGCATGCCTTTAAGGACCTGGAGGGCGGTACATACAGGCAGTGACAAGGCAGTCACGTGTTTAGGTTTACAACCAATGAGAAGGCAGAACAGCTAGACTATAAAAAGACATACACACAGGAAGTAGGCCCTTTTTTTCGAAGAGCTCTCTTGGCTGAAGCAGGATTGCTGAAGCAGGAAGGGTAAGGCTCTTAGTTCTGACCTCTTGGCTTTCTTCTCTGAATCGGCTCTGTGCTTCTTATTTAATACGACAGTTGGTTACATCTACAGTTTAATCGTATGTAGGCTAAACACATGGAGCTATATTTAAACCAAAACCAAAGACTAAACCCCATTAGGAAACACTAAGTACACAGAGATCCAAAGAAGAATTAAACGGAAACCACTAACCTTAATGATTTATATTAAGAGATATTCAACAGGAGAATCAAGGTCATCTATTTTTAAAAGGTCCACTGTGCCTTCTTATTTCCACGAGGGCGGCACATGCTGACTTCTGGGTCATGACTGGGTGGCTGGTCCTGACAGTCTCAGGCTAATCAACAGCTGCTTCCACTCGCTTGCTCCTGAGGGTTTGCCTGAGATGAACCTCTGTTCCTTCCTTATTTCTATCTGAACTTCCCAAGTCAACAAGTGCTGTCCCCATCCCGACATCTGTCTTGTTTTTCCTCATGCTCATTAATCATACCTTTCCCACAAATCACAAAAACCTTCAGATCATGGGCAAAACATTCTGGAACTGCCATAGAGAGGATCTATTTGGAATTCTATTTTGCTCCCTAAAAATCCTTGGATTTTTAATTCTTGGATTCCTACGATCTAAAAATTTACTGTGAAAATTTAAATCTTTCTCTCCATCTCACCCATACAGACCTCCATCTAATATTTATTAATATTTATGCATGTTGTGAGTTGCAATATAGGACTACGCAGGGATAACACAACAAATACATAATACCTGCTGATGACTGTCCTGGGATATACTCTTTGAAGACACTATAACATTTTAAGAATAACATAAAATCTCCAAACCCTGCAAGGTCTTTTCATGGAGGCCTCAAGTTTAGTCTGTGTTGAAGTGGTCTTATTTGCCAGGATCCCTTTCAATTCTGACCCTGAGGGGAATGGAAGGTGGGAGACAAAGTGGAGGGCACATATTCCCATTAAGCATGTGACCCAGAATTTACAAATCAACTTAGGGAGGAAGAATTTACTTGGCTTACAGGTTGCAAGGGAGGGAACCCGAGGCAGGAGCTTGAAGCAGAAACCAGGGAGGGCTCTCACTAGCTGGTTCACTGATTGATTGGCTCAGCTCACTTTTTATTACAGCCTAGGCCAACCTGTGTGGGTTTATACTGCCCCCATGGTGGCCTAGGCCTTCCTATATTAATTAGCAATCATGAAAATCCACACAGACATGCCCACAGGCCAATTCATCTGCCTGAGTTTCCTCTTCCCATCTGTATCAAGTTGACAACCAAGATTAGCCACCACATATTTTCACAGTAAATCGTTAGAGTATAGGAATCCAAGATCAAAACCAATCATTTCTAAGGGTAAGAGACTAAATTGTCACTGGGCACCAAATGGTCCCCTCTATATTTTTATCTCTATCTCTTTCTTTAGTGCAGAGTCTCCCAGACTCTAGCAGGGCGCAAGGCTGTCTGATTAATCAGCACATTTTTCTGTTTCCCTTATAGCTGGTCTGGTCATGTTACAAAGAGATCTGGCCACAAAGAGGACAGTCAAAGTGACATGTGTAAATTCTGGGTCACATACTGAATGGGAATATATGCCCTCCTCACTGTCTCCCACCTTCCATCCCCCGAGGGTCAGGACTGAAAGGGGTCCTGGCAAATAAGACCACTTCAAACATACAAACAGTACAGTACCCTGCTTCCCCCACCTTTACGGTCCATTGGAACCACCTGGAGAAATTCCGTGGCCAGGGATCTGGGTTCACTTCCCACACTCTGATTTCCCTTGTCCTCGGTGGCTAACAGAGCAGTAGAGGGAGGGAACCAAGATCTCTGGGTAACTCCATGCTGCTGAGCATCTTAAGCTTCTGGACCACCATTAGGCAACAGAGCCAAAATATTAACCAGATCCCAAAGGAGGTTTCAGAAAATGGTGACTACATATGGCTTTCCCATTCGCAAACACCCTTGCACTGTTTAACCTGATGTTATTTGGTCTGGGTAAGAGCAGCTGAAAAAATATCCTTTCAAATACACAATAAACACAACATCCTGGTAGTGCAGGAAAAGAATATGTACATACAGACTTTAAAAAACTAAGCACTATTCTTTTTCTTAAGAAAAACCCTAAAGTATATCTGGAGACAAACATTTAAACATTTAGTTTGGGTATAATCCATGGAAACCGGGGCTGAACTAAAGAAAATCATTAAAACTAAAATTAAACTAACAATATTATGATGATAAAAACATTCAGTTGTGCCATGTTCAGTTGATGTCCTTGGGAGGCCTGCTCTTTTCCAAAGGGAAATGGAGGGGTAGTGGATCTGGGGGAGAGGGGAGGTGGGGGGGGGGCGGGAAAAGTGGAGGGAGGGGAGGCTGAAGTCAGAATGTATTGTATAAAAGAAGAATAAAAAAATGATTCAATTTAACAAGAATTAGAAAATACATTTAAGTTGGCCAATTCACTGATGATCTGAATCTCTCAATGAAAACTCAGAATCAAAATGTGATGATTTCACAGCAGTTAAAGAAATGCTAATGCGGGCCGGGCGGTGGTGGCACACGCCTTTAATCCCAGCACTCGGGAGGCAGAGCCAGGCAGATTTCTGTGAGTTCAAGGCCAGCCTGGGCCACCAAGTGAGTTCCAGGACTCCAAAGCTACACAGAGAAACCCTGTCTCGAAAACCAAGTAATGCTAATGCATTTCATCAGACATAGAGCCTGCCCTGAAATGGTCAACTTCCATTTACTTGCTCTGTCATTCCCAACATGCACTTACACTTCATGGTCCGAAGTGACTGCCTCCATGCCTGCCATCACATCCTCATACCAGCCAAGAAGAAATTAGAAAGAAAAGGAAAAAAGAAAGTTTCCCACCCTTCATTATATATTTAGAAACTACCTATTGTCATTTCTGTTCGTAATCCCCTGCCATACCCTAAAAATATCCCTCATCTTATCTACAAGGAAATCTGCAAAATGAAATATGGCCTGGATATCTAAGTCTTGCACAGAGCTAAAAGTGTTTATCACTATAGAAGAAAAGAATAAAGAGTGTTTAGGCAGTTAGAAGGCTTTCCCAGAGATTTTGTTAGTAAGAGGTAGAAGAAAACAGAGATGGACCTATGTCTACATAATTAAAATAAACTGTGTAAAAATATAAAAACAGGTGACTGCTACAAAAGATATAAACATACATTAAAGTCATATACAGAATGAAGGCCCTCCTCACCCTTAGAATTGACATTGATGGTGAAGGAATACAATAACCTTGGAATATGGGGAAGGAACCGGCACATGGGTGAATGAATACAGTGTCATAATGCCTTCCCCTAGACTGTGGTACGGACGGACAGAAGGACAACCGTAAAAAAGGAGATACCACGTCAGGAATGCCAAGAACTCCTTTTTTGGGGCAGCAGTCACAAATAAGAGGGAGCTGAAATTCCAAGGGAGCCTGGACACAAGGCCAACTTGAGGCATCACAAGGCATTAGAGGAAACATCAACATGTCTTGCACAATCTCTGAAAATATGTCGCCATCTACAAAGCCTCTGGTTCTGGCGAGAAGACAACTTACAGAGATAACTCAAACAGCCACTAGCAGCTAAGCCAGACCCTGGACCCTACTGGACTCAGGGAGATAACATTTTTAAAGAGCAGGAATGCATGCCATCAGTGTTCTCTACGTTGCTAAACTTCTGCTATAAACCCAGAGAATATTTTATATCTGTATTCTAAATTTAACCCTGCTGGAATCCTTTTCTAAGTATTGTACAATTTAACCTTTTCAAATGAAGGGTTTGCCTTTTCATGGAAAGTATGTCTTTCACGCTAATGAGGAAACACAATGTCCTTGGCATAGACATTCTCCAGCAAAATGGGCCCCTTTTGTGCACTATGCTGAGCTACACGGTAAGACAGGATGACAACAAAGTCACCCAAGAAAATCAAAGTCTGAAATCAAGGATTCCATGTAAATGATCAGTTTTCTTAACATTCCCCTTGCTGAACGACTGCATAGAACTGGTTCACAGGAGTGAGAGGAAATTAAGAAAAGACAGTCATAGTAGGTGTCTCAGGACTCAGGTGTTATGCTCAATGCCATGGGAAACGTGAATTGACAGCACTTCTAAGCAAAAACATTCCCAGGGATCTTTTCCTGGAATTACAATGACAATTTTATAAACCAAAGATACTAATTTTCATATAGCAAATACAATTTTAGTAACATAGAAATTTTATAAATTAGTAAACCTCCTTTGAATAAAAATTCATCTATTATCAAAATTCAATACACAATAAATACAAGAATTGATGCTCATTAAAACAAGTTTTAGTTCAAACTAATGTGTAAAAATGCAGACATATGATTTTATTTGGTATTAATACTAAGTATATGGTTAAAGAACCCTGCACAATACATTGTTAAAAGTACTGAAAAAAAGTATAATCACGTTAGTTGTCAGATAACTCATTTGAAAAAATTTATATTTGTATGTATGTGTTTTAATGAGTGTGTGTGTGTGTGTGTGTGTGTGTGTGTGTGTGTGTGTGGTATGTGTTAGACTTCTACTGGCGTGATAAGATGCCATGGCCAAAGCAATTTTTTTTTTTTTTTTTGGTTTTTCGAGGCAGGGTTTCTCTGTGTAGCTTTGCGCCTTTCCTGGAACTCACTTGGTAGTCCAGGCTGGCCTCGAACTCACAGAGATCCGCCTGGCTCTGCCTCCCGAGTGCTGGGATTAAAGGCGTGCGCCACCACCGCCCGGCCAAAGCAATTTATAAAAGAAAACCTTTATTGGGACTCATGGTTCCACTGTATTAGAGTCCATGATCACCACGGCAGGAACCATGGCAGCAGGCAGGCAGGCATTCCCATGCTGGGGCAGTCGCTGAGAGCTTACATTCGAAACACAAGTGTGCATAAAGCAGAGAGAGACAGAGCTAACTGGTCATGGCATGGGCTTTTGAAACTTCAAAGCCCACCCCCAGTGACACACCTTCTCCAACAAGGCCACACCTTCTAATCCTTCCCAAACAGCTGCACCAACTAGGGACCAAGCATTTAAACGTATGAGTCTGTGGGGGCCATTCCCATTCAAACCACCACAGTGTGTGGACATATGCTCATGTGTGTGAAGGTCAGCAGATATGTGCCAAGGCTTCTGTGTGGAAGTCACAGGATGACCATGGATATCAGTCCTCTCGGTCCACCTTGTTTGAAAGCAGGACTCTGTGCTAGTTTTCACTGCATAAACCAGGCTAGCTGGCCCTTGGGTTTGGGGGGGGGGGTGGTACTCCTGTCTTGTCACCCCCTCTCTCCACAGAAGCTCTGGGGTTGCATTCACTTGCACTCTCTGGCTCTGAGGATTCTAACTCAGGTCTTGAACTTGTGCCATCTCGACAGCACAAATGGTTCACATTGTAAAGTATCTACAATAACCCAGTAGATGCAAAAAAAAAAAAAAAAAAGTTCTATACAGTCTGTACTACGGCTCAAAAAGTAAGATTATCATTACTTCCAAAAGTTCAACCTAGGCACAATAGACACAATAACTCTGAAAGGCTTAGTTCTTTCCTTTGACTTCTAAATGCCTATGTTTCATTTTTAAAGCCACATTTGAAGGGATAACTCTACAAAGACTGTCATACACCCAAGCTCAGATGGCCAAGTTGAGCGTGCTTTCCCTCTCCTGAATGCGCGTGTTCAAAATCTTTACTGTTCTCTCCAGGGCATCTCACTCTCAGCAAGGGAGCAAACAACCCAAACAGAGACAAACAGAACACTGCACACAAAATCAATGTTTACTGTTACAAGGAAGAGACAACCAGGCAGAAACCTTCAATACCTGCCACCCCACCCCCACCCCTGCACCCCTGCTAACTTCCTCTTTCCCCTGACCTCATGCAGCATCCAATTCCTTCCTAGAACAAGCCATCCTACAGCCTCCTAGAAGGCCCCTGGCCATCTCAGGACATGGTTTGTAAGTTTCTATACCAGGATTTACATCCAGGTCACCAGACTCCCTAGACCCTGCTCTGGACATGCACTGTTCATTGCAGTGTGGACACCCGGCCTCTGGTGCTTCTCAGGCTACCCAGTACAAGCTGCAGACAGAGGCAGAAGCGACCGCACACTCAAGAGACAGCCTACTCATTGTGAGCATTAGCAACAGTGCTTTAAAATGCTTTAAAATGGGTACGGTCTGTGGCAGGAAGGCTTCTAGAATTTTGTTCAATGCCTGCCCATCTTCCAATGCTGCAAGGGCCCTTAACCATGGCTCACCTGAATGTATCATTGCCTTCTGCCATGTCCCAAGCTTCAGTAACATTTTGTGTAGTTGTTATTATTGTTCACTTTTGTTTCTTTGTTGGCTTCCTTCTCCTTAATTTTATCCAACTTCCTTAAACACCTCCAGATGAAATTATGTCTTTACACTACTGCTGTGATTTGAATGCAGAACGTCCCCAACAGGTTCATGAATCTGAACATTTGGTCCCCAGCTGGTGGGACTTCTGCAGAAGGCTGTGGAACCATTAGGCATTGAGGCCCCAGGGAAGGAAACAGGTGCCTGAGGACATGCCTTGATGCTCTGTCATTCCATTTCCTGTCCTCTGCTTTCAGACCACCGATGAAATGCAACCAGCAGCCTCGTGCGGTGCCACCATGCTCTTCCCCACCAACATGGACTGCATTCCCTCAAACTGAAAACAGAAACAAACCCTCCATCCCTTCACTTGGGTACTAACAATGATTTCTGCCACCACAACAAAAAAGTAACTAACACAGTTATTAACCATCCCTCTCTTGCTATTTACCACCAAACACTTTGAAAAATTTCCTCGGGTGCCATTATGTCCCATGTCTCCACTTACTCCTTCTTTCAGACTTCTCTTCTGCCAACAAGATCCTTCCTTGACATTAAAGAACACACCCTTCATTAACACACTCCTCTATGTCGATCCCTGTCCCTACCCTTACCCTGACCCCAACCCCTATTTCTATCCCTCCTTCCCACCCTCTGGATTCTTTGTTTCAATCTTCAATGGTCAAAGTCAATGTTGTACCCTACACTTCCTTTGAACAGTGGCTCTCAGCTAAACGTCCAAAACCAAATTCATTTTTCCCTCCTCCCCGCGCTTTTCTGTCCCTTGCATTTTATTTTTCAATTAATGGCTCTATCCATCTAGTCACCACACCTACAAACCTAGCACTGTCCTATGTTGTCCATTCTGCTTCACCTTCCCTTCTGGCACACAATACCAAAGGTTTTACCCCAGCATTGTGCTGTAGCTGTTGAGTGCTTAGGGGTTTTTTGTTTGTTTGGGGGTTGTTGTTATTGTTTGGTTTTTCAAGACAGGGTTTCTCTGTGTAACAGCACTGGCTGTCCTGGAACTGGCTATGTAGACCAGGCTGGCCTCGAACTCTCAGAGATCCACTTGAGCACTGGGATCAAAGGCCTACGCAACCACTGCCAGGCATGAAGGCTTGGGATTTTTGTGGATTTATTTGCAAGATTTTTGTTGTTTTGCTGCTGTTGCTTGTTTTTAATCATCTCTGTTCCTTCAATCTTACATCAGACACTGTACATTTCCTACCAGGACAAACACAATGGTAAGAATAGCTAAGATGTAGCCACTTGTTTCTCAACTCTGTGGATAGATTCTCTTTCTAAGAAACAAATCTGAACCCAATAGATATTTTTCTTATACCAATGGCATCACACTGTGCTAGGATATATAGATGAAACCAGCAGTCTAAATGAGCATCCTCTACATAAAACACAGTCTCTGATTTATCACGTTGGTTACTGATGCCATGCTTCCCCCACACACCATCAGGAGAATCACAAGTACTCAAAGATCCCAGGGGTCAGCTAGGAGTCTCAGCCAGGGAGATCAAAGGAGAACTATCTCCAAGTTTAGGAGCCAAACAGGGCTGGTGTACAGACCCGACAGCAGTCCCACCTCAAAGAGAACCCAAGTCTCTGTCTTGGATGATCTAAACAATGCTTATGTTTTGTATAACCTCCATGGTTACTGACCAGTGCTCTCCTTCAGCAGACAGTACCAATTTAGCTCAACTTCTAACTTGTGTCAGATTAAAAGGATTAAGGAGGAGCCTTCTCTATCAGACATGCTTTGAGACTAACACATTGGGGGAAGCAGTAAAAGGGGAGAAGGAATCAAATCTATAAGTGAAACCCCGCCCCCTTCTCCGTGCCTTGGTGTTCTCCGAACTGCAGATCAGTAGCACACCAGGTGTCCCTTCAACAGCTGATCCCTAATGCCTGGAGTTAAAAGTAGGAATCCTTAAGAATGGAACTTTCTTCAAATTGGACCAACTGATTTCAACTCCACCAGTACCTAAAAAGCATGCAAGACTTTTTAATCTCTAGTCATAAAGAAAGTTGCAGCATTGCCAGGGTGCCAAGTTCTACCACACCAATGCCACAACACAATGCTGCTCTTGGGGGGCAAACAGTTCTCCCCCTAATCTAGCACCACAGTCTTCCACATCCTTCGGGCACCAGCTCAGTTACCTACCACTAGTACAAAACTGCCCTCACTCTCAGACTGAGTGTGTCCCTCGGTGCCTTTATGACATATGGCTCTAATATTAGGGCTCCAACACACATCTGTAATTACCTGTGCATTTTTCTTTTTCCTCCAATGAAGTATGTTTAACTTCTGTTTATATCCCCAGTACCTAACATAAACAACATGTCTTCTCAGGCTGTTGTAGGGAGCGGAGGAAGCGCTGAATGAATGTGTATTTTGACGTGGAAAAGCCATGTCAAGGGCTCGAACACCAATTGGCCCATGGGAAACTGCCAAACCCATTGTACATATAGCCAGGCTTAAGAGAACTGGCAAGACTTTTCAGGAATCCCAGTATGAGTGTTTACAAAAGATTGATCAGTGGGCAAGACTAGCAACTCTGGCTTCCTCCTCCTGGAAGGTTTTTAGCCCGAGACTTCTCTCCTCCGGAGGTCTCCCACTGAGATGAGCTAACCCCTCCCCCCATGCTATGCCTAATAAACAGGAAGAGGTTCCAGGCTTACGTGGCTGGGGTAGTAGAGGGTAGAGAACCCCACCTGATCCCAGCTTCACTGCATGCATGTCCTTTCTTCATTCCCTCAGTGCTCCAGGAAGGTTCCAGAACCCAAGTTGTCCAAGCAAAATACCAGATTGGCAGCTTAAACCAAAGGGTATTGCCTCACATTTCTGAATATAAAAAGTTCTGGATCAGAACCTCTCTTTGGTTTGCAAATGGCCACCTTCTCTCGGTGTCCTCCCTTAGTCTGGCCTCTGTACATATGCATGCATCCTTAGTGTCTCCGCGTGTGCTCAAATCATTTCTTTTGAGAACCCCAGTCACATTGATCAGGCCTTTCCTAACAGCCTCATTTTAACTTACTTCTCTCTTTTACACAATCTGTAAATTCACCAGATTTTGTAACACAGGGTTAAGTCTTCAACACATGAATCCAGCAGAGGAAGGAAGATAATTCAGTCCATAACACACGGATTAGGAACAATGCATCCAATCAATACATGTCTGCCTGGAAGAGCCAGTCAGGACCAGAAAGACAGTTCTCGGGTGCCTTCCCATTCCACTTTGCTTGCTTGGCTTGTTTGTTTCCATGGGCTCCTGCAATTGAAAAAGCTCACACAGGAAGTAAACAAACCCTCCAGGTTCTTTGGGAATGGATCATCTAGATAAAAATGGCTTCTCTACCTGCTTTTGCAAAGGAACAAATATGAACACCGGGAGAAGCCAAGGTAGGGAGCCTGGGGCCATAAAACTCAGATCCCCCTCACGACTCCTGAGGACCTCCAAGCTCTAGAGAGCAGCACTGGAAGAAGCTAAGAGATCACATCGGGTACAGAAAATGCAAATGTTTATTGAGAACTGTAAGGCACAATATAAATGATGGTGGCTTACTACACGAAATATGGCTTCCTCCGCACCTTAAAATGAACTGAGCACAAAGAATACCATGAATAAGGCCACCAGTGAGACCGCTCAACAGGTAAAGGCTCCAGCTGCCAAGCCTGACGCCTTGAGACACAGAAGAATTAGATGCCCCAACCCCACACGGTGGAAAAGAAACATCTGACTCCCTCAAGCTGTCCTCTGGCCCCCCACACAAGAGGGCTTAGCACACATACACATGAAAACAAATGAATAGGTAAATGTATTTAAAAAAAAAAAAAAGAATACCATGCCAGAAGACCCAAAAACAGGGGGAAAAAAAGTGTAGAGAAGGAAAATTTTAAATCTGATGACGACCTATCTGTCTGGCTCTTTGTAACATCAGCAGAAGTAACATACATGGCCTTCACCTGAGCCAGACCACGGCCAAATCTAACTCACTCTGTCTCCTCAATACAGCACCCTAGAGAAATGCCATTATTTCACTTATTTAAATATATACTAGTGGGGACAAAGGAGCCTGAGAACTTTAGGAATGACTGAAGTTACACAGACAGGACTCAGTTTAGGGTATCAAAGCCTGAACAGGCAACAGATATCCAAGTCATTTATTTCTGTAAGAACGCTCGAAGCCTTTGCCTGATGAGCCTGTAAGGGGCAGAGCTGTGCCCAACAACATGCCAGGAACCTCACATCTGCTTCTCACTGTGATCAGAAATGACACTCCCTTTGGCCCTTACCAGTGTCCCCGGTTTATACAATAAGTTACATGGTCACCCTGCCACAATTAACACAAACCCACTGAGAAACAGCTATACAATTGGTTAGGACCTTGTTCAAAAGGCAGGGAGGAAAAGGCTAGCAAAGGTATGGAAATGCAAGACTGGTTTTCTTTCGTGTACCTCTGAGGAGCTTGCTCTGTTGTCCCATCGGACATCATTTGCAAAACCCAAGTGGAAAGATAAGATTGGTAAGAATTTCAAGATGGCAGAAGCCAGGCATCAAAGCAAGTAAGGATCGGTCTGAGCATGAAGCCACAGGGATATATACAGACACACGGGTGTGTACGGGATACACAGGTCCAAGGGCCCTGGATCTGCTACCACAGTCCACTCACTCTATGAGCCGGTAACTTGTTATAGACTGGAAAGAGGAAGCAAGTCACAACCAACTATTGTCCAGAGTAGGACATTAAATACTGTTATTAATCGCATGGAACCATTTATCTAGAAATGTTCTCCAGCTATTTCTAAAGAAGCACAAAATTTCATTTCCCAAAAACAAGGAAAATGCAAGCAAATTAGGTCACTCTCTACCATCTTATCTATACAGAATTATAGAGGAAAACATCTTCTCTTTTTATGCCCCTTAAATGCTTCAAATGTGTCAGTGACATCTTGACAATGTAGTCATCAAGTGAGAATACCTTGTCATATTCTACCACAGGAGTCCTTAGTATTACAAAACCCCAATATGCCATAAAAATATAAAACTAGCAGCACATTCCTTCTTTCTTTTTTGATTTTCTGAGACAGGGTTTCTCTGTGTGGCCCTGGCTGACCTGAAACTCACTGTGTAGACCAGCCTGGCCTCTGCCTCCCAAGAGCTGACACTGAGGGCCTGTGCCACTATGCCCGGTGAAAGCTGACATTTTAAATGAAGATCAACAAGTTAGTTTTTGAGACAGGGCCGAGTACTTGCCTGCTTCTGCAGCCTAGCATTGGCAGTCTCCCCTTTACATCTATTTTCAGAAAGACTGTCTAGAAGAAATGACTCACTCTTCAGATCCAAAGACTTAGGTCCCAACCAAGTTTCATGAGAGTCAAATTTGAAGCGATTAAAAGTTAAATCTCCTTAAAAACCATGCTCTTGTCTGTAATTGCTACATCACGTACAATAATCCTACCCATTACCAATTATCAGGGCATTCTCAAAGAATGTGGACCCTGGGGCTCGGATAAACTGAATTTGAGAAGCCAACCTTTGTGTTTTGCATCTCCTGAGACATTGTTCTTTTCCTTCCTGACACAGCCAAGTGAATTTCTACACCGTGACTGCAAGCACAAACTTTACAGATTGAACGAATCTCGGGAGGAAGTTCGGTATTTGAAACATTTCCCTTCGAACCTGGGGGGTAAGGAACACAGCGAGGAAAGGGAGAGGTCTGAGGATCTGGGCAGGGCTTGGGACGCTAACTCCTTTCTGGAAGGATGGATGCTCCTGGTTATCAGGATGGACAGGAGCCGGCTATAAATTCCTTTTTTCTTTTTCTCAGTTAGCGAGGAAAATCCCGCCTTTAGGTGACGTCTCGGGAGATCTTTTTCCCACAGTTTCTCCTCTCCTGTCTGAAACTGAATGAAATGCTTTTGGGACAGAATTCCAGTGAGTCAAGCTGGGACCTGGAAACAGCTCCTGCCCAGTCTAGGAAATCCCGAAGTTGTCAGCCGCAAAGCGAGTTTTATGACACCACTCTCAAGGGGGTCGGTGTGCACGGGGGACCGGGAACCGAGTGGAGGGCAGATTTAAACTAGGAGAAAGGAGATTGTAGGGCTGGGAGGGAGGGCGGGCGGGCGCGCACATGTGGCTTTAATATGCAACAGCTGCCAGGGATGGTGACCCTGCTGCTCCTTCTCCTCCGCCCCCACCCTCAGAACCCAACGTTTCAATGATTATACCTAAAGGGACTTCACTGCTGTTGATCTAATAACCGAGTCCGGCTGCACCACATTCAAGGACTTTTTAAACACTGCATGTACCTGAAGGCAGCAAATTGAAGCACGAAACTAAGGCTTTTAAACAAAATATGAGCGGAGAGAAAGGGGGATAAAGAAAATGACACAATGAAGTTAGCCCTGGGAGATGGATCAAGAAAATTGAGCGCAGATGGGACAGGCAGAATGGCCGCAGGTTAACTTCTCCCACGCGAGTTCTTCCAGACCCTGGCCACTCTGTGAGTGTTCAGCCACGAGCCCATCCCCAGGGTCCCCGCGCCACCCCGACGTACGGGTGCCCGGTGCTGGCGCAGACAATGCTCCGGACCTGGTGCCCTGCGCGGGGCCGGTCACTCACCGACACCAGGAACTCCAGCGTGCCCACGTAGTCGCGCTCGGTCTTCTGCAGCTCACTGAGCACGCACACGCGCAGACGAAGCTGCTTGTCCGCGTCCTTAGCGCTCTCGTCGCTCATGGTGGCCGGCCGGGCGCGGGGCTGGGGGCAAGTGCGCTGCCCCGCGCCTGCTGCCGCCTCTGCCGCCCGCGAAGTTGCCGCCTCCGCAGCGGAGTCCCCAGCCGGACCGCGCAGCTTCACATGCTGGCCCGAGGCCGGGCCGTGGGCAGAGGAGGGGGCTCGGGCTGCCGCACGCGCGCGGGAGCCGCGGGACTCGGAGCGGGACACTCCCGGGAGAGCCGGATCCCGGCCCGGCCCGCCGCTCCGGCCTCACGCGGCCCCAGCCCGAGGGGAGGCGGCTCCGGCAGCCACAGCGGTGACTTGGACATCAATCAAATGCTTTCAATCCATGTGACTCCGACCCTTTACCCTTAGCCAAATCTCAGGAAAAAGGAAACACAACCCTGGGGAAGTGTATCGTGCCAGCTAACTAAACACACACACACACACACACACACACACACACACACACACACACACACACAAACACACTCAGGAATGGAACTAATCCGAGGTTCCCAAACCTAGGAGGACACTTGTGAGACAGCTCTAGGGCTGCTCCTGGGAATCCCGCCCATTGTTTAGCTTTAATGTGTTTTGCACCAAGTCTGAAAGCAAAGAAACAAGTCCCCGCGGTTACATAACTGCTTGGGAACAAAAACAACCACAGCATTGACCCTCCCGCGTTTGACAAGGAACACATTGATTTGGGGTTTTAGTCTAGGACAAAACAGGTTTGATTAAAAAAAAAAAAAAAAAAAAAAAGCAAACCAATATTATTTCACAGGGCAGACAACCTTTTGTCAAAGCTTGAAATGTCAATTAAAGTGATAAATGAGGAAACCGGAGGAAAGTGACAGCCCTTATCCATACAGCGACTCCACATACGATCAGCATTGCCCTGGTTAAGTCCTTTTTAATACCATTGTGTGTCTATAATTTTCTTTTCAGTATCAGTATAGTACTTCAGTATCAGTATAAACTCTAGGAGGGGCAAAGATATTCTTTCTAGGAATTGTGATTTTTGATGGTCATCAGAAAACAGACAGAGGGTAGGAAGATAGACGGTGATGATAGTAGATGATTGACAGGTGATACCTAAGGGTAGATGAGAGATGATTGACAGATGCCATACAGAAGATAGATAAGTTATAATCTTCAGTTTTGAAAATGGAAAGACCAAAGCATTTGATTTTGATGTTTCAGTTTATTGATTTCTCTCTTGTGAATGGAACCAAGACCTATAAATTTAACAAACCAAGTGACCATTTGCATTTCTAACTAGATACCATCCACACATTCTTTCAGAGACATTTTTTTCTACCTAAAACATATATTCACAGCTTACAGCTAATGACATTTGAGTAAATGGAGTGAACACGTGATGCAGTGAAGAGGCAGCCAAACTCGGCAGCCTGAGATAAACTAAAGATGTTTTCCCCAGTATTTACACAAAAATAATTTCTGGTTTCCCTCAGTCGTTTCAAGGTATGATTGTGACTTTCGTGAAACAAAGAGGAGTCATGCATTCTTCTTGTATTAAAGATTCAATGTTTGAATGATGTGAGTGATGCTGAAGGAAAAGGTAGCTTACCCATTTCTTCTGCATCTGCCTATTTAGAGGCAGCTGGGAGCGAAGGGCAAATAATGTGGACAGCTTCACACTGTGCCAGAAGAACAAAGGACAGGCACATTAAAGAGGGACCTCACAGCACCTGGTAAACAATAAACAAAAGAAACCGGAAGGCACAGGAAATACATCCAGTAGCTAGTGGGAAGTTCAAACAAGACCTAACCTCTCTAGGTTCTACAGGTAGTGAGGAATGAATGCATTTCTTGTTCCCAAGTGAAAAAGTAAACAAAACAGATTTCTATTCAGTTCTCTGAATGACACAGAATATTTTCTCTTGCCAGTTGTTCCCAGTTAGAAAAATCACATTGTGAATTCTTTTTCTCAAGACATTTAGTCTATGTACAGCCCACTAGAGTGATCATCTCAACGAGAGCAAAATACTTGAATCTGAATCATCTCCGAGGTTTTGCCCATCCAAGACATTTGCCTCTGTTCTACACACATGCCTGGAAGACCCCTATGAAAACTATGCCGTGCTAGGATCTCAGGCCCGTGAAGACCATGAGTGCCAGGAAAATATTTCTAGTGTGAGTCACAGACCATCACACTACAGTCACTTGAGGTTCTGTTAAAACGAACATTCCCAAGTCTACCCTCCATTTTTTTGTAATTGTCTCAGACGTTATACCCAATATTCTTTCAGTGAGGTCCTCAGATTCTTAGGCTCACCAACACTTAAAATCTACCTTCTAAAGACTTACAATTGAGTCAGGGAGAGGGTCAGGCACTCAAGAAATGCCATTAAAAGCTTTAGTAATTGCTTTGTGAACGGAAGCTAACAGAAAGATACTCATTTTAATTGTGGGAAATTCATATTTCCCTCAGAAGTGCCCGTGCAGAAATGATTATGCTGTTTGTGGTTTCTGCCCTCTTTTCTCCTCCATCTATGCCTCAGTATCATGTGTAATTACTGAACAACTCCAAGACACCTTGTAGTACCTTCTGCCAGTCTCTTCTGAGAGGACTCTCACAGGGACCTCCATAGCCCTGGCTGGAGTCCTTAATTCCTCATCAAAGACTTAAAAGCATAAGAAAACAGGGAGAGAGTATCTGGAAACTTTCACTTTGATGGTAAATAAGGTCTTTCACAGACTCTCAGTGTGTTGTGTCCCTTCCCACTTCCTCTATTGAAACTTCAGGCTGTGCTTGCCAGGAATAGGAAAGCAACAAGCAAGATGATGGACAAGATCCAGTTTTTTTTTTTTTTCTTGAAATACTAATGAGGTTAAAGTCTTCAATAAAAAAGAGATGGGGAAAAAGAAGATAGAAGTGGCTGAGTTCTGGACTAGTTCAGCCATTAAATTTATTTCATATGCATGAACTTGGGGCAGTTAGAATCTATTAAAAGGTTCAAAGAGCCCACGGGCAGAGCACAGTGGACCTCTTTTGGTCAGCCCCAGAGAAGGACTACTCTGGCCTGAAAAGCTGAAAAATCCAAGGCTGCTGCTTTGCAAGAAGAGAGCTCTCCAGACGAATTTCAGAGAAAGGTCATATTTGTCTCTTCGACATTTCAGTACTGTTGTCTGCTCGGGGAAAGTCATAGATCAAATCTGACACCGGTTCAGTAAAAGAATTGTCAACTTAAAAACGAAAGGAAAGATTACTTTACTATATGACTGCCTTGTTTAATATAAACTGTTCTTTGCTTTTTCCTTAAAGGCTGTGGTCTCTGGTTGATGACTCCATGCCATCTTAATAGACAAATATAGGTAGATATAATGGAGATGCACTAACACACACCTAGCAGACTTCAGCAAGAAGTGATTTCTAAGACTATTTATGAACTTGGGTTCCAGTCCACACTCAATCCCTCAGCTGTTTGCTCTTCAGTTTCTTGGCAGTTTGCTCAAATCAAGCATGGTATGCTCTGAAGCATGTGATTAGTTCTAGCTTCCTCATAGAAGGGATTTAGAAGGTTGATAGCTCAAAGAACAAAATATAGTGCTCATAAATCATATTTCAATCTTTATCTTTAATTAATCACAATTTAATTGTGGGGCACAGAGAACAAATATTTGAATGGTGTACTTCAGCAAGATTCTGGAGTTCTCTCCAGATGAACTTGATTAAGAACAAGCCACTCTCCTACCCCCAATCTAACATGTCATGAGAAATCATGTTCTCACTATGAAAACTTAACCTATTAACATCACAGGAAAACAAACAACCAGTGGGTCTATTATTAATCTCAGAACAACACCGTCCTTGCTGTCCATCTCCCTGCAGAGTCTCTTGACCACTTCCTAAAAATAGGTCTCTGTGTCCTTACAGATCCTCACACTACTCCGAATTTCTCTCCTCCCTGGAAAAATGTCCCCAAGAGTTCTCCACATTGTCTTTAGCAGAAAAGCTAATGCTACCCAACATGAACATACCCACATCCACATGTCCATCCCTGAGATTGTTACCTTCAAGGGAAAAGGTCATTGCACACAGGTGTGATCAATATGATGTCATGGCAATGAGGGCTTCTCTGGGATTATAAACCAGGTGGGAAGCAATCTAACCTAAGAACGTAAATTCTGTTTGTTTGTTTTGAAACCATCTTGCTATGTAGCCCAGGCTGGCTTAAAACTCACTATGTAGCCACAGATGGCCTCAGACTCTTGATCCTCTTACCTCTATCTCCCAAATGGTGGGATTGATTATAGACATACCACACTATGCCCAAACTACATGAACTGGTAAAAAGGCAGCTATGGAGGAATGATTCAAAATGCATCAGTGCTGTTTTTTGCAGGTGGGTAATGGAGATTACAAGCCAAGGACCACGGGCAGCCTCTAGGATCAGGGAGAAGCAAGGATCTTACAGAACCTAAGGGACCAAAGCTGTGTTAACACCTTGATTTTAACCCAGTATGATTTATATTGTCTCTCTAGCCCTCAGAACTGTATAAAGACAAATGTATGTTTAATCGATCACTGCTTTTGTGGCAATAATTCATTTTCTTCATTCATTTACCTCTCATTCTTTCTCCAACTTCTCTAATGTGGTGACTCTCCCGGTGCTGCCAGGACTGGTTTTTAATTGTCACTTGGTCTTTCTCTTTCTACTTGTATTGCTCTTCATTCCCTGCACTGTGTGACCTTTCCCTGACTTTCCAGTGTCGATTGATTGTCTCTCATCCAAGCAAAACTCCCTTGCTCTGTGTGGTGGTTTGGATAAGATTGATGGCCCCCATAGGCTCTTATGTTTGAATGCTTGGTCACCAGGGAGTGGCACTACTTGGGAGGGATTAAGAGGTGTGGCCTTGTTGGTATAGGTGTGGCCTTGTTGGAGGAAATGTGTCACTGGAGCTTTGAGATGTCAAAAGTCCAAGCCAGGCCCAGTGGCTCTCTTCCTGCTGCCTGAGGATCCAGTTGAGAGAACATAGAACTCTCAACTCCTCCAGCATCGTGTCTGCCTGCATACCACTATGATTCTCACCATGCTAATAGTGTGCTAAACCTCTGAAACTGTAAGCAAGCCCCAATTAAATGCTTTCCTTTATAAGAGTTACCATGGTCACGGTGTCTTTTCCCAGAAGTAGAACACTGACTAAGAGACTCTGCTTTCTGTGGCCATGTAATTGTCCCCAGGTCCCGTTTGATCCTCTGGCCCTTCCATGCCAAGTTCTCCATGGTCCATTTCTAAAACTTGGTGTTCTCTAGAATTTGGTCCAAAAAAGACTTTCTCTTTTTTATTCTCCCCTGGCCATTCATTCATTATATTCTTGACAAGGGTTTCTCCACCAAGAATTAATTGGTCCCTATGTTTCCATATTTCTCACATACAGGGGCTGAGTAGTTTTCCCAGATGAGATTTGAGCCAGAGAGCCAAGAAAAGGAAGGTCAACCTTCACCTGTTTCTGTACCAAACTGATCTGAGTGTGTATAGAACTGGTTCTGTGGTCACCAGATGACATAAAATAGAGAGTTGTTTCATAGAATAGAATGGAATGACATTTCTTCATTATTTCCAAGTTGGAGGTAAATGTCAGATGTGACCCACCATCTCTTGAGTCTACACCTTGAGTCACTCCTAACTTGACGTCTATCCAAGTCAGTCTAGAATTCTGGAGTAAAACACCAAGCTTCCCAGTTAAGTAGAGCTCTTCTCTATTTTAGAATGCACAACTCTACTACAATTGTAGATCGGCTGATAAGATGAAGTAGAGACTTTATAAAGTGACCCATAGTCTATCCAGAACCTGGCCTGCAATTATAATTCCACAAACACTTGCCCCCCAGATATATGATAAAATAGATGGGAAAGGAGCATTCGCTGGTACCTTCTGGTCTCCCTCGGCTTCATCACTGCAATTCTCTTTTTTTGTTTTGATTTTTCAAGTCAGGGTTTCTCTGTGTAGCTTTGGAGCCTGTCCTGGAACTCACTCTATAGCCCAGGCTGGCCTCGGACTCACAGAGATCTGCCTGCCCCTGCCTCCCAAGTGCTGGGATTAAAGGCGTGCACCACCACCGCCCGGCTCATCAACGCAATTCTTAATAAGGATAAGTCTGACTTTGCTTTCTCCTTCTCCTTTATCCATTCTTCAAGAGAAGAAGCAAAATTTAGTTTCCTCGGGGGGGGGGGGGGGATGTTTTATATGTAAAGCATCTTCATTACACGTTGTGAACCTGCTCAATGAAAAAGAATAAAGGAAAAATGTATTTATGTCATTGTTTTGCCGAAGAAGTGTTATTCTAATGACTTATTCAAACCCATCTATTCTGTTCTCAAGCCAACAGTAAAGCACAAGGAATGCCTGATGATAATTAGGACAGAAATTACAGCTACTAAAGCACAAAGATAAGTTCACGGAAATAGGGATTTAACAAGCCAGGCATACCTCAGACAGGGAAAAGAATCTTCCAGAATGCTTCAGAAATCATATTGTTATAACATAAAAACACATTAAACATTTTCTTATGTTGTTTATTAAAAGGAGTATTAGATTTTTTAAAATTTTTTCTCTCATATATTACATCTCGACCACAATTTCCCCTCCCTTCTCTCCTCAGAGCCCCCTCCTACAACCCCCTCCTCCAGATCCACTCCTCCTCCTTTCTCTACAGAAAAGATCAGGCCTCCCCAGGATAGTCACCAAACATGGCATATCAACTTATAATGAAACATTTACTCATATTGAGGTTGGACAAGGCAACCCAGTAGGAGGAAAAGGGTCCCAAAAGCAGGCAAAAGAGTCAGAGACAACCTCTCTCCAACTGTTAGTAGTACCACAGGAACCCCAAGCTACACAATCATGACATATATGCAGAGGACTTAGATGAGACCCATACAGGCTCCTCCCTAAGTTCAGTCTCTGTGAGCCCCCTGTGGGCTGGTTAGTTGATTATGTGGGCTGTTACCCTGTGGTATCTTGACTGCTCTGGCTCCTATAATCCTTTCTTGCTCTCTTCTGCAGGATTCTCTGAACTCCATCTAATGATTTGCTGTGGATTTCTGCATCTGCTTCCACTGTTTGCTGCATAAAGCCTCCCTGATGGCAATTATGCTAGTCACCAGTTTGGTTATATAAGATGGCCAGTTCAGGTTCTGTATCCTCCATTACTAGCAGTCTTCTGTTAGGGCCATCCTCATGGATTCCTGGGAATTTCCATTGCATTAGGTTTCTACCTCATCCCCTAAGTGCCCCCACCCCAATTCCAGTGATTTCTCCCAGTATGCTCTCCCTCCACCCACCCCTCACCTAATCATTCCTGTCCCCATCTGCACCTACCCTCAGTCCACCAGCAAAACCTATTCTAGTTCCCCTTCCCAGGGAGGTCCGTGCATATCCCGCTTGAGCCTGCCTTCTTATTTAGACTCTCTGGGTCTATGGATTGTAGCATGATTATTCTTTACAGCTAATATTAACTTATAAGTGAGTATATACCATGTTTGTTTTTCTGAGTCTATGTTATCTCACCCACCTAGGATGATTTTTTTTTTAGTTCCATTCATTTGCCTGCAAATTTCATGTTATTGTTTTTAACAGCTGAGTAAACCTCCATTGTGTAAATGCACCACATTTTCTTTAATTGTTATTCAGTTGAGGGACATCTGGGTTGCTTCTATTATGAATAAAGCCTCTATAAACATAATTGAGCAAGTGTTATTGTGGTAGGATGGAGCACCTATGGGTATATGCCCAGGAGCGGTATAGCTGGATCTTGAGATAAATCAATTCCCAGTTTTCTGAAAACCAGCCATATTGACTTCCACAGTGGCTGTACAAGTTTGCACTCCTACCAACAATGGAGGAGTGTTCCCCTTGCTCCACATCCTCACCAGCATGAGCTGTCCCTTGTTTTTAATCTTAGCCATTCTGACACGTGTAAGATAGAATCTCAGAGTCAATTTTATTTGCATTTCCCTGATGGCTAAGGATGTTGAACATTTCTTTAAGTGTTTCTCAGCCATTTGAAATTCCTCTGTTGAGAATACTCTGTTTGGATCTATACTCCATTTTTTAAAATCGGATTATTTAGTTTGTTGATGTCTAGTTTCTTGAGTTCTTTATGTATTTTGGATATTAGCCCTGTGTCAGATGGGGGGTTGGTAAAAATCTTTTCCCACTGTGTAAGCTGCCATTTTGTCCTGTTGACAGTATCTTTTGCCTTACAGAAGCTTTTCAGTTTCATGAGGTCTCATTTATAAATTATTGATCTTAATGCCTGTGCTATTGGTGTTCTGTTCAGGAAGTTGTCTCTTGTGCCAATGTGTTCAAAGCTGTTCCATACTTTTTCTTCTATCAGGTTCAGTGTATCTGGGTTTATGTTGAGGTCTTTGACCCATTGACCTGAGTTTGTGCAGAATGATAGATAAGGATCTATTTGCATTCTTTCTACATGCCAATATCCAATTAGATCAGCACCATTTGTTGAAGATATTTTCTTTTTTCCATTGTATATTTCTGGCTTCTTTATAAAAAAAAAATCAAGTGTCCATAGGCATGTGGACTTATGTCTAGGTCTTTGATTCGGTTCCGTCAATCAATGTGTCTGTTTTATGCCAATACCATGTGGTTTTTTATTACTATATCTGTGTAGTAGAGCTTGAAATCAGGGATAGTGTCACCTTCAGAAGTTCTTTTATTGTACAGGATCCTTTTAGCTATCCTGAGTTTTTTGTTTTCCATGTGAAGTTGAGTATTATTCCTTCTAGGTCTATAAAGAATTGTGTTGAGATGTTGATAGGGATTGCATCGAATCTGTAGATTGCTTTTGGTAAGATGGCAGTTTTTCCTATGTTAATTCTGCCAATCCATAAGCATGGGTGATCTTTCTATCTTATGATATCTTCTTCAACTTCTTTCTTTGAAGACATGAAGTTCTTGTCATACTGGTCTTTCACTTGCTTGGCTAGAGTTATCCAGTGAAACTTTATATTATTTGTAGCTATTGTGAAGAGTGTTTACCTGTTCCTTTATCAGCCATTTGTCATTTTGTATATAGGAAGGTTAGTGATTTTTTTTAGTTAATCTTGTATCCAGCCACATTGCTGAAAGTGTTTATCATTTGTAGGAGTCCCCTAGTGGAATTTTTGGCTTTGCTTATGTATACTGTCTTATTATCTGCAAATAAAGATACTTTAACTTCTTTTTTAATTTGTATCCCCTTGATCTCCTTTTGTTGTCTAGGTAGAACTTTGAGTCCTACATTAAATAGATATGCAGAGAGTGGGCATTCTTGTCTTGTTCCTGATTTTAGTAGAACTGCTTTGAGTTTCTCTCCATTTAATCTGATGCTAGCTATAGGCTTGTTGTAAATTGCCCTTATTATGATTAGGTATGTTCCTTGTATCTTTGGTTTCTTCAAGACTTATATTATTAATGAGTGTTGGATTTTGTCAAAGGCTTTTTCAGCAACCAATGATATGATCATGTAGGTTTTTTTTCTTTCAGTTTGTTTATATGGTAGATTTCATTAACATATTTTTGTATGTTGAACCATGCCTGCATTTCTGGGATGAAGGCTACTTGGTCATGGTGGATGACCTTTTTGATGTGTTCTTAGATTTGGTTTGTGAATATTTTATTGTGTATTTTTTGCATCAGTGTTCATAAAGGAAATTGATCTGTAGTTCAATTCTCTTTCTTTGTTGAATCTTTGTGTGGTTTGGGTAGCAGGGTGACTGTGGCCTCATAAAATCAATTTGGCAATGTTCCTTCTGTTTCTATTTTTTAAAATAATTTAAGGAGTATTAATATTAGCTCTTCTTTGCAAATTTGGTAGAATTCTCCACTAAAACTAGCTGGCCCTGGGTTTTTTTTGATTGGAAGATTTTAATGGCTGCTTCTATTTCCTTAGGGGTTATAAGTCTATTTAAATTGTTTATCTGATCTTGATTTAACTTTGGTAAGTGGTATCTATCAAGAAAATTGTCCATTTCTTTTAAATTTTCCAATTGTGAAGAGTACAGGTTTTTGAAGTATGTTCTAATTATTCTTTAGATTTCCTTGGTGTCTGTTGTTATGTCCCCCTTTTCATTTCTGATTCTGTTAATTTTGATATTCTCTCTCTGTCTTTTAGTTAGTTTGGATAAGGGTTTGTCTGTCTTGTTGATTTTCTCAAATAAGTAACTCTTTGTTCCATTGATTCTTTGTATTGTTCTCTTTGTTTCTATTTTATTGATTTCAGCCCTCAATTAGATTATTTCCCACCATCTACACCTCTTGAATATGTTTGCTTCTTTTTGTTCTAGGGCTTTCAGGTGTGCTGTCAAGTTGCTAGTATGAGATCTGTCCAATTCCTGCATGAAGGCACTTGGTGCTATAAACTTTACTCTTATCACTACTTTCATTGTGTCCCGTAAGTTTTGGTATGTTGTGCATTCATTTTCATTGAATTCTACAAAGTCTTCAGTTTCTTTCTATATTTCTATCTTGACACAGTAGCCATTTAGTAGAGAGTTGTTCAGTTTCCATGAGTAAGTAGGCTTTCTATTGTTTCTCTTGTTGAAATCCCGCTTTAATCCTTGGTGGTCTGATAGGATGCAAGGGGTTATTTCAATTTTCTTGTATCTGTTGAGACTTGCTTTGTGACCTGTGAACAAATATGTTGTCAGTTTTAGAGAATGTTCTATGAGGTGCTTAGAAGGAAATGTATTCTTTTGTGTTTGGGTGAAATGTTCTGTAGATATCTGCTAAGTCCATTTGGCTCATAATGTCTGTTAGCTCTAGTATTTCTCTGTTTAGTTTTTGTCTGGATGATATGTCCATTGATGATAGTAGGGTATTTAAGTCTCCCACTATCACTATGTGAAGGTCGATATGTGATTTAAGCTATAGTAGTGTTTTCTTTACAAACGTGGGTGCCCTTGTGTTTAGGACATACATGTTAAGAATTGAAGAATCATCTTGGTTGGTTTTTCCTTTCACGGGTATAAAGTGTCTTTCTTTGTCTCTTTTGATTAACTTTGATTTGAAGCCTATTTTGTTAGAAATTAGAATGGCTACATCAGCTTGTTTCTTAGGTCCATTTGCTTGGAAAATCTTTTTCCAACCTTTTACTCTGAGGTAATGTCTATCTTTAATGTTGAGGTGTGTTTCTTGTATGCAGCAGAAGGATGGATCCTGTTTCCCCATCCACTCTGTTAGTCTGTGTTTTTTATTGGAGATTTGAGTCCATTGATATTGAGAGATAACAATTACCAATGATTGTTATTTCTTATTATGTTGTTGTTGGTAGTGGTGGTAGTGTGTGTGTATGTGTGTGTGTTTCCCTTCTTAGGATTTTGCTGCTGTGAGATTATTTATTGCTTGTGTTTTAGTGGGCATAGTCAGCCTTCTTGGGTTGTAGTATTCCTTTGAGTATCTTCTGTAGGGCTGGACTTGTGGATAGATATTGTTTAAATTTGACTTGGCAGCAGGAATATTAAGCAGCATATCCATATCGTAGGTAGCTGATCTGGCAGTGGAGAGAAAACTTGGATGAGGCTCTAATGCATTAGGCTCACCCACCAGGAACCAATTCCTCTAACAAGGTCTTACCTCTTAAAGGTCCCACAACTTTGGAAAACAGTACTGTGAGCTGCAAGTGTTCAAATTCAAGAGCCTCTAGGGGACATTTCACAATCAAACCATAGTGTCACCTAAAGTAATGACTCAGACTGACTCAGTAACCTTGGCGGCACCTTGTAAGTCTCTCCAGAGAGTTTTAGTTGGGACAAAATAAATAAATGAATAAAAATTTTGAGATATACGATAGTCAGTTCAAAAGACAGCAGAATTTTTAAAGCTTTTTAGGATTTCTTTTATTTTATGTGTGGATTTTTTGCCTACATGTATGTATGTGCACTGCATGCATGCCTATTGGGATATGTTGGAACTGGGTGTATATATGGATGTGAGCCATCATGTGAATTCTGAGAATAGAATCTAGGTCCTTGGCAAGAACGTGTTCTTAACCACTATGTCATCCCTGCAGCCCACTGGCAGCTTTCTTGCAGTGTGGATTAGGCCTGTACAGGTGTCTGCCTAGCAGCTAAGAGAAAGGCTAATGGAGCATTGATGAAAATTTTCAAGGCTAGTTTAAAAGAAGGAGAAGGAACAGTGAATGAGGGCCACATGCCACAGTGGGGGAACCTCTCTCTGGGCACTGGTACCTGTGTATTGTGTAAATATTCTGTTGAGATTTTGTTAAAGAGAATTTTGTAGGTATTTTTCAGAGGTTGAGGCTTCATTATTACATCTAGCATCAGGAAACACAGACAAAGGGAGCGCATAAAGGGACGTGCCAGGAAACTGTCTGCTGTTCTGCAGAAGATCTTCTCAGTCTTGTCCCTTCAGTGTTCTCGACTCTCCCCTGCTGCAGCCTCCTTCCCTCTCTCTCGTGAACCACTTCCTTGTTCTCTCTCCTTCGCTGAAAACCATCCATCCTCTTTCTGCCTTGCAAAAGTTTGTTGCAGTAATAGTTCATTTTCTTCATGACAGTGGTGTTGGTTTTGTTTCTTGGTCTTACAGAAGTGTCTCATTGTGAGGTACCTTGAGGTTAAGGAAAACACAAGTCTTCAGCCAACCATCCTCGAGTGTCTTTAACTAGAAGTTTCTAGTGTGTGACAATACAGCTGCCAGTAGAACGTGTATGTGGCAGCAGCTGTGACAATAAAACAGCACTGGATCCAGCAGCATCTTCCCATCCTGGCTATGATGTGTACACACACACTTAAACAGGTGCACAGATACACAGACATATTAGAAGGAATGCCTGGTCCAAAGGAATGTTATGAGTACCGAAAAACATATGATAACGTTTTAAGATAATCCAGGACCATGGATTAAGCCCCATCTATTATTTTTCACTTGCATAAATTGCCTGGACCATTATAGACAATAGATCTTGATTATTATAGCTTCTTGTATCTCCACAGTTTGCAACTTGATAAATTAGCTGCAAATGAGATTGTTTTCACTTTCTTAGCTCTTAGCTGGCCTTGTTAACTAACTGCCTTTACTAACAGAACGTAATAGGGATGGTGTTTCCATTTCAGAGAAAAGGCCTGAAAGTGTCACCTCCTGCCTTCCTCTCCTGGACTCCTTAAACATACCTGGCAGAGGTCCTGTGTAGCCACCACAGGAGGAATAGCCACGTACAGGCTTGTCATTGCACTCCAACCAAGTTTCTATCAAATGCAGAGCATGGGAATAAGGGCAGCTGGGACCCCATATTCCTTTTGGAGTTGTCAGATGACTACGTCTGCATGAGTGGGCCTCTAGTTAGACCAGAAGAACTGTACACACAGGCAGTTCACAAAACCACAGACAGGTTTCTCCCCACTCCCACCCTCTCTCTTCTTACACTTTAAAGTCATCTGTTGGAGTTATATTTTCCTTTTAAAATCTGGCCCCAACCTGATGAATTTACTTTGCTACTTTGCTAACTTTTTGTTACATCTGTATGGGTAAGATGAGTAAATGGATAGCGTTCTGTGCATTCTTTCACAAGTGGTGACAGACCCCAGATGTCACTAGCTCTTGAGAGTCCTTCCATACCTTCTGTGAGTCCCTTCACTCTGTTTACATCACTGAAAACAATCCCTCTGCCATGCATTTCTCCTTAAAACTTCCAGCTTATGGTGTCATCTCCCTTATCTCAGGGCCTTGACTGAAACATTTAATATGCAAACATTGTTCTAATGAGATTTGGGGATTTGTCAAGTAGAAGCCCCATTTCCATTTCAAAGATTGATCCATATGGTAACTCCTACGGATATGCATAGGTAACCTTGACTGTCAGCCTGACAGGGTCAAGACTCACCAAGAAGACAAACCATCAAGTGTACACATGAGTGATTATCCCAATTAGGTTAATTGACGAAGACCTACAGTGATACGGGCAGCACAATTCCAAGGAATAGGGTCCCAGACTTTTTTAAAAAAGGAGAAAGTTAGTTGAGCATAAGCATCCATCTCCTTGGGATTCCTGACTGTGGGGGCAATGTGACCAATGGCTCACACTCCTGCTGCCCTTGACTCCCCAACCGTAATGGACTGTGTTCCCACAAACTGTGAGCCAAACAGTGAACTCTTCCTCCCTTATGCTTGCTTCTTGCCAGTTACTTTGTCACATCAATGGGAAGAGTAACCAGTGTAACTCCTGTGTCCCCAGTTCATCATTTATATATTGAAACTGGCCCCAAGTGATGCTATTAAGAGGTAGGACGTTTAGAAGACAATTAGGACACAAGGACTCTGCCCTCATAGAGTTACTTCTCTTATAAAAGGCCAGTTGGGCTTGTCTGCTTCCAACATGTGAGCATGTAGTTATGAAGGTTCCATATGAGCAGGGAACCTCACCAGACTCCAAAACTACCAGTACCATGATCTTAGTTGACCCAACCTCCAGAAGTATGAAAAATAAATGTGTGCTCTTTAAAATTAGTTCAAGGTGTTTTATTACAGTAATCTCAAATGATTAAGACAGAAAAGCCAGTAAATACTGAACATGAAGGAAAGAATTAAATTAATTGTTTTGCTGTAGAATTGTATTCTATAATTAAGGAGGTTTGTTTACTTTTTAAAAAGATAGACTTGAAGTACTTGATCATATGCTAGAAATAAGCAAGAAATCAAGATAGGAAATGTATTCTTTTTTAATGTGGTTGAAAATTATAGCATATACTATTTAAGTAAAGTATTAATTAAACTGTAAACATAAGCTATTCTTAGATGTCATAAAAAGAAATCTAAAACAGGGGAAATCTTTATATGCTGAAACATACCTGATATCCCTCAAACCTCATGAAAAGAAGAGGAAAGCCAGATACAGTGGTTCATGCCTGTGAGCCCAGCCCTGGGGAGGCAGAGGCAGAAGGATCTTGAGTGTCTCACCCTTCACTGGTCCTGGGGTAGCTGGCCTTGCCCCTCAATGGACACAGCAGCAGGAGAGCTGTCCCTACTCCTCAGGGGAGAGCTGCCCCGCAACCCCACACCCTGGAGAGATGGCCCCACCCCTTACCATTGGGCCTAGGAGATCTGCTTCCACACCTGGGGTAATCCTAGTGGCCCAGATTGACAAGCTCAGCTACCACCCAGACCCACTATCCTGGGCCTTGGGTTGGTCTGCCCCAACATCTACCCCATCTGTGACCTGCTGGAGTGCATGAAGGGACTGGTCCTGCAGAACTATAGCCACAGGATCTCCATGACTCAGGGCAACAGCAGAATATCACAGAAAAGAGTTTTGATGGTGGTCCAGTGATGATGGTGTGCCAGAGGCATTCAGCCAGACCAATGAATGACTCACTGCAATGAACATTTGCAGGTGGGGCTGACTAGACATAAGGGTATACCGCATGATACACCACAGCTCCCAATGCCACTAGGTCAAATGAAGCAGTGTTGGAGAGACGGGAAAGATGCAGGAGCAAGTGATTTTGTTGTTGTTGTTTATTTTGTTTTTAATTATTTGAGGAGGGAGTTCCATTTTGGTGGAGGGATGCTGCAGTGGTGAGGGGCAGATGTGGGGGGATAGGGTGGTAAGCGGGATTGGGGTGCATAATGTGAAATTCCCAAAGAATCAGTAAAGAATTATGTTATTAAAAAAATGGGCACAAGATAGAATAACGGAGCACTTGTTTAGCACTGGATGGATGGGGCCCTGGGTTCAACACCCAATATCACATGAAAAGGAAAGAGAAGGAAAAGGTGGAAAGGAAGGGAAGAAGGATGGGAAGAAGAGAAAAATTAAAGACCCAGTAAAGGAAACCACAGTATTCAGAACCGGGTCACAGGCAGCTTACAACAGCGGTTCCTGAGAAAGGGAAACAAATAAGGTCAAGACCAAGACACTGGATGAACCAGAGGTCAGTGCCCTAAATGGTTATCCAATGCCAAGTGATCAGCCCTAGAAAGTATACATAGAAGTAACACACACACACACACACACACACACACACACCAAATCAGATGTTGTAATAATGCAGAAAAACTTAGGTCTTGATGACTAGGCCCAATGAGTGATCTGAGTGCCCCAACTTTTGCGGTAAGTGTGATGAGGGGGATGTCACGTCAGTACTATGTACACACCTACCTGCTTGACATCCCACCTAGATGTTGAGGATATCAAAGGAGGTTTCATGAAAGATACATCTGAGTGAGGAAAAGATTTAAGGAAGGAGAATGAATGTTAGGGAATAATGACCTGGCTAAGGTCAACGTTGTGGAAAAAAGGCTAAAGGGACTAGGGTATGGATAAAAGAGGTTTCTAAAATAGGTACCAAAACTCAATTTAGTGGAAGAAATAAGCTCTGATGCTGTGTAGCATTGTAAGATGATGATGAAGACCTAGCAGAGAGGAACTCTAAGGCTCCCCAAAGAAAGAAATGATAAGAAGTAAGAAATGCCAATTATTCTGTTTTGATCATGGTACACATATTAAAATATAACAGTGAATCCCACTACCATATGCAACGAATACACATTCATCTACTAAGACAGAGCTGGAGACATAGCTCAGTGGTTGGGTGTTTGTCTGGCATGAGTGAGGCCCAGTGTTCTACCCTCAGCACAGTGTAAAGAAAAACTTAATTTAGAAACAGTATATGTAACCGTAATGCCTCAGTTTATTTTCAGTAGTTTGAGTGCAGAAAATGAGTACTTTCTTTTTTTTTTAACCTCCTTAGCATCCAACAACAAACTTCTGATTAAAAATTAAGAAAGACCTTGTTTTGTATATTTAGACTAAAAATAAAGTTTGTATCCAGGTACAGGGGACATGACTATAACAAGCACCTGGGATACAGGCAGGAAAACCAGAAATTCAAGGCCGGCCTGGACTGCATGACATGCTGTCTCAAAAGACAAGACAAAGAAGAATGAAGTATGTTATAGGTGGACAGAGGGGATTAGAGGAAGAGAAGTCAAGGAGATTGACGTGAAGGAGACAGAAAACCCCATAGAAAGCTTGCTGAGCAGGAATGAGGCCAGAGTGCCAAAGCCCCGATGGACGACTGGCAGAATGTAAACAGGAACACGTTTCGTGTGGTAACAGGAGAAAGCATGAAGTGGGTTGGACATGCATGGGTGAGAAAGGATTTCTCCTGGTGCCTATTTTATCTATGAAATAGGATGTGAATTCACTTGTTGGGTTATAGAGTCAGAGACTGAGAAGGGTCCAGAAGGACTTGGAAACTCTGGCTTTGGAGAGGCTCCACTGTGATTGTGTGGTTTCTTCAAGAATCCTCCGCTGAGTCCGAGGGTGTATGCTCACATCGGGTCGTTTAAATACCTGAGTACTTCCTTCCTTCCTTTCTTTTCTTGGGATGGCTCCTCTCACCATATACCCTCAAACGTGCCACAGTCCCCAACTCCAGAGGGCTGGGAGTACAAGCGTGGGCCACTACGTCCAGTTTCAAGTTCTTAAAGAGGCAGAAGTCATTTGGGCGGGTGAATAAAAAGCCCATGTTTTAGTGCTCTGAAATCGGAACTGATGAGACAAGAAAAAATATCCAATAAACCAAGGGGTACTCTGAGCAGTTCTGAAAACTGGAGTAGAGAAGAAACCCTGCCCACTCATCTCCTTACTCCATCAGTCCGTCTGTCTTCAGGCATCAAGCAACATTCGAGGTGTTTCTAAGTGCACTGGATATTACCTGAAAAGGAGACAATCAGTAATTGGCCAGGTTTTCACATGCGGAAAACCCAAGATCCATTCACAGCAGTAGGTCATCAGGACATCTCATGGCTTCCCATTTACCTATCTCTCTTTTGTGGAAAGGTATTTATTTATATATACATTTATTTTATGTGTTATAATTCAGTGGTAGAATAGCATTTGCCTAGCATAGTATGTGTGATCCAATCTTTAGTAACGTGTATGTGCGCGCGCACACACACACACACACACACACACACACACACACACACAAACTGGAATCAAAGGATAGTGACCTCTCTAATAGCTGTTATTTAAAATTCTCAGATAAGACCAAGCATGGTGGCACACACCTTTAATCCCAGCACTCAGGAGGCAGAAGATCACTGAATTCAAGGTCAGCCAGGTCTATAGAGCGAGTTCCAGGACAGCGAGGGTTACACAGAGAAACACTGCCTTGATATATATATATATATATATATATATATATATATATATATATATGTGTGTGTGTGTGTGTGTATTATAGATATAATATACATATATAATACACACACATATATATACATATATATATACACACACAAGTAAATAAAATTCTCAAACAAGCAGAATCAGAAGTGATTCAAACCAGCATATAAGGAAGTTGTTTTATTTATCTAAACTCAGAACTGGTGACACAAAAAGGGACACAAAACAAGAATAATTTAAATATAAACAGTTCCAAGAAATGTAGATTGTTTGTACCTTTCGTCAAGTAGAAACAAAGGGGACCATGCTTCACCTTCACTATCTAGAAGCCACGGAAAGACTACAGGCTTTTCAAGAGGCCTAGTTTTATTAAGAATTATTAGAAGACCTGAGGAATCGTTTTAGATCTAATTTACAAATTTCCTAATTGAAAAGACTAATTTGCTTTAACTCTTCCATAACAAATTATTATTAGATTCCATGACCAAGTTGAAATCCCTTGTTAAAAAAAAAAAAATTCTCAAGAGATAGCTAACCTCCCAATTCCACATCCTGCCTACCGACTGAAAGATAAGAAATGAAATCCTTAATCCCAGTACTTCGGAGGTAGAAGCAAGTGGATCTCTTTGAGTTCAAGGCCATCCTGGTCTACAGAATGAGTTCCAGGACAGTCAGGGCTATGTAGAGACCCTATCTCAAAAGCCAAAAAAGAAAAGAAAAGAAATTTTTTATTAGAAAATAGCCATTCATAAGCTACTACCTGACCATCACGGCCATTCCTTAGATGTTGTTTGTTTTTTGGCTCTTTTGGGGGCCTGCCATCCAGCTCCCAAATAAATCACTCATGGAGGCTTATTCTTAATTATGATTGCCCGACCTTAGCTTGGCCTAGTTTCTTGCCAGCTTTTCTTAACTTAAATTATCCCATCTGCCTTTTGCCTCTGGGCTTTTCCCATTCTCTTACTTCTGTAAATCTTACTCTTTCTCCGTGGCTTGTGTAGCTGGGTGGCTGGCCCCTGGAGTCCTCCTCCTTCTCTGGCTACTTCCTTTTCTTCTCCTCCATCTGTTTTCTTCTCCTTCTATATATTCTCTGCCTGCCAGCCCCACCTATCCTTTCTCCTGCCTTTCTATTGGCCATTCAGCTTTTTATTAGACCATCGGGTGTTTTGGACAGGCACAGTAACATAGCTTCACAGAGTTAAACAAATGCAGCATAAATAAAAGTAACATAGCTTAAAATAATATTCTCAACATTTAGAGAAACAATATTATCTATAAGAAATTTTCTTTTTCTTTTCTCTTTTTTTTTTTCTCTTTGGTTTTTTGAGACAGTGTTTCTCTGTATAGCCCTAGATATCCTGGAACACACTCTGTAAACCAGGCTGGTCTAGAACTCACAGAGATTCACCTGTCTCTGCCTTGAAATTTTCTTTTTCAAGATGGTTTTTCACTGGGCAGCATTGTATTTTTTGAAAGTTTAAAGGTGTTAATACTTTGAGTGCTTAGGAAAGTGCATGTCTATACTTTACACAGTGGTTGTCAAATTAAGGAGAAGCAATCTATCACATCACAGCTGACTACCCTTCAAGTTTACTACTATGCATCCTCAACCACAGACTCTAGAGGTCAAACACCGATGTCCTGAGTAAAATGTTCTAATGTTCTAAGGTACTTTACATCATACTTAGACTCAACCGCTAAGCAAAAGAAAGAGGCTTACTTGTTTAGGTCTCCCCACCCCCCCAAAAAAGGCTTTCTTTGTTTTAAGATCTATTTATGTATCCGTGGGTATTTTGTCTTTGACACACCAGAAGATGGCATCAGATCCCATTTTAGATGGTTGTGAGCCACCGCGTGAGTGCTGGGAATTGAACTCAGGACCTCTGGAAGAGCAGCCAGTGCTCTTAACCTCTGAGCCATCTCTCTAGCCCCCAACTTAAGTTGATCTTAATTCCAAAACTTAGGGAGTACAGAAAAGGGTAGTTCACTTTAAGTTGTTTTTCTGAATTTCAAAATAATCTTTTAAAAAGGCAAGGACTACTTTAATGTGATTAATGAGATCTAGTCTTTGAAATTTTGTGTGACACATTTTTTTTAATGTAAAGGAGAACTGTCAGTCCAGGTGAGAAAAGTTCATTAAAAATATATATGTTTATGTATCCGTGGAATTGTGTGTATTACAGGGGTTTTTTTGTGGGGGAGGGGGAATAAATAGTTACTAGTACGATTCCTTGTGGTATTTTAGAACTGAGTCTCAAGTGGCTACATCTACAAAACACTCCTACTCCTAAGGCTCAGGGAATACTGAAGAAGGGTGGGCAGGAAGATTGTAAGAACCATAGGACCAAGTAGTTTGCTGTTTGCTGTGGGATTGTGTCTCCCGATAACACCAGAAACCACACATGTAGAGTTTCTCTAACATGAGCCCAAACATGGGCTAAACAAGGAGGACACCAATGGACATGCCAAATAGGACAGGGAAAAGCTTGTCCACAAGACCTCAACCCTACAGAAAGAACTACAGGCAGCTAAGAAAAGCTGTGAGCAGGAGAGATGGTTGTGGTGATATTTGAATTGTGCTGAAATGTGATTTTATTTGTATGTTAATAAATAAAGTTTGCCTGGAGATCAGAGGTCACATAGCGAGCCATAAACAGAAGTCAGGTGGTGGTAGCCCACGCCCTTAATCCAATCACATGGCAGGCAGAGGCTCTTTGTGGTCAAGGACACAGCCAAGCATGGTGACACGAGGCTTTAATCCTAGTACCAACCATAGAGACTTGGAGGTCTGTATAGACAGGCAGTGACAAGGAAGTGATGTGGCTGGGCTTAGAGCCAATGAAAAGGCAGAACAGGAAGTCAATAAAAGCACAGGTTAGACAGGAAGAAGCTCTCTCTGGGAAAGCTACAGTGTGGTGGTAAGTTAAGGCTAGTCGTGGCTATTCGCTATTTCTCTGATCTCTTCGGCTATTACCTCTGTATTTGGCTCTGTGTTTCTTATTTAATAAGACTGTTTAGTAATTTGTCTACAGATGGTCTTCCCTAGGGAAAAGCACACCAATTGGTTGTCCAGTGCCAAATGGTCAGCCCTGAAAACAAACATAGAAGTAACATTATATGAATGAAACAGATTATATTTACATATATACATATATCCATGCAATAACAATTAGTGAAAAAAGAGGTCCTGAATTTGAAAAAGAGTGAAGAAAGGGATATGGAAAGGTTTAGAGGGAGAAAGGGGAAAGAAGAAATGTTATAATTATATTATAATCTCAAAAAACTGAAATTAAAGAAACACTAAAGAAAAAAGTGGTGAAAAATGTAAAGAACTAGGGTCTGGTTCAGTGAGTAAAAGCGCTTGCCTCCAAGCCCAATGACATGAGTCCCATCCTTAGACTGCATAGTAATAGGAGAGAGCTGGTTCCTGAATGTTGTCCTCTGACACCCACAGGTGTCAGGCCTATGCCAGGTGGTGGTAAGTTAAGGCACATGCTCCAAACCTGCAATGTCTCCCACAAATGAATAAAAGAAAATGGAAGACTTTTAAAATGAGTTTGAAAGCATTGAAGAATATATCTGGAAGCTTCTTTTAAGATGTGTTTGAGAAATGACTAAGACTTCACATAAACTTTGTTTCTCCTAGAAATTTTGGAGAAATCAGGTGCCATAGAAAATTAGTCCTTGATATATTTTTTTGTTGATTAATTTATTTTAGACAAGCTGGCCTGAAACTCACCATATAGACCAAACTTGCTTCAAACTCATAGAGATCCACCTGCCTCTGTCACCGATCCCCAGGTGCTGGATTAGAGCATGCTCCACTTTGCCCAGCCTCTTCCTTAACCTTGACTGGAAGTTTCTAGTGTACAGGTTTCCATAGGAGATACTGCTCACACCATGAAGAGATTTCAAACGTCCCTTTGAAAGGAAATACTATTTTCACTGGTCTGTAAGAAAACTGTTGGCTGGATCATGCATGAGGCTTTCTTGTATGCTTGTTCGCTTTTAACCAAAAGCACAGATGACTTCCAAGGCTTCTCTAGGCCTTTTCCTGTGCTTCTCACTAAGACGGAGATGAAAACCCGCTTGGGGAGTCCAGATGTTCCTTACTTCCCAATAGTGAGTAGCTTGGTACGAAAGTCTCTTAATTAAGAACATAACAAAGATCTTGATGCTCAAATTTCCCATTGTATTTCTACCCAACTTTCTGTGTCATCCTCAGAATAATCAGAATGTGTGTTACCAACAACAACCTCCACTTCTTTGGTCCTTGTTGTTGATTTTCTCTTCTTTTTTTTAATTTTGATTTTGTAACATGACAAGTAGTCACAGTTTCAAGGCAGGTCCCCAGGTTTTTCTCTCCCTGTCCCATTCACTCTCTGTAAGCATTCTTTGCTGCTAGAAGCTATCCTGAAGACATCTGTCCCCACTCACTTTACCTGACATGGACTTCTCATCTTTCAATACTTTGGGACAAAGGAAATCTTTGAAGTTGCCTGGAGGTTTCAACTACAGACATGTAGAAAAGATAGAACAATATCTTCTCCCAAAGCCAAATCAAATATATTCATGGCAATAATGACACCATGAAGGACACCTGGACAAAACAAATAACATAGACTCTGACTTGTCACTCAAATTCTGAAAGACTCTGGGGCCAAGATCTTAGTAATATGTATCTATAAAATGTATTAATATAGTTAATAATGTGAGCTACTTCATTGAGGTAGGTCAATCACATCAACATAGCCATATATTAGAAGGTAAATAAACTTTACCTTCTAATATATGCATAATGAAGTATTTATGGTGACAGAGAGAGAGAGAGAGAGAGAGAGAGAGAGAGAGAGAGAGAGAGAGAGAGAGAGAAAGAATGGGACAACCTCTGCTGCTGTCCCACCGGTGTTATTCACTGTATTCTTTAAGACGGGGTCTCTCACTGGTCTGGAACTCAAATGGGCTAGACTGGCTGGCAAGGGTCCAACTGTCTCGGCCTCTCCACGAATGGTGGTACAGGGTTTATTCTTTGCTTTTTGAAACAGGTTTTTCTGTGTAGCCCTGGCTCTCCTGGAACTAGCTGCCTCAAACTCACAGAGATGTTCCTGCTGCTGCCTCCTGAGTGCTGGGATTGAAGACATGTGCCACCATGTCTGGCTGCTACTGCTGCTGCTTCTCCTTCTTCTCCTTCTTTATCTTCATATTATTAGTATTATTGTTATTTTAATTGGATTCTGGGCGTGGAACTAAAAAAATCCTGGCCCTCAGGTCTTCATGCTTCCAAATTACACATTTACCAACTGAGTTACCCCCACCCCACCCTCCTGGCATTTCTTTTTTCATAAACTTGGAGCAGTATCTTTCTTGTCATAAATAATAACAAATCTGTCACTCTACTTGCATAACATTTGCATAATAATTAAGTCTTCATTTTAACATGAGCCTAGTTTCTTCAAACTCAAGTGAATGGAATTATTTAGGAAAACTGAATTTAGACAAAAATCTTCTTTCCTCCAGACCAGTGACTTTATATCTAGAATTTAGCTTCATGGGAATTCTCAGACTCTTCAAATGGAGAAGGCCTGTTGCAGAGTAATCAGGAGGGTAAAACTCCCCCATCTCATTCATAACAACTTTATGTTGTTTTCTCCAATCAGTCTATGATTGCTTCTCTAAGACAATGAGTGTTAGGAATAAAAACATTTGTGTAGAACAGCTCAAGGCAAGCAGTCTAATTTGCAGAATGGAATAAATAGGACCAAGAATAAAATTGTATCTTCATGGGTACCTACAACATCAGGGAAATAAATGTATTAAAATTATAATATCGTTTTGTGAAAATGAGTTTCTCTGAAGCAGCAAATGTATTGTTGAAAGAAAATATTCCAAAGACAATTTTCCTACGTGATTAAGATTCTTTGTAATTCAAAAACCTCTGTCTTATAATATCATTCAACTTCAAAGGCATTACTGGCCAGGAAATGCCCCTGAACTCCTCGGTGACACTTGTCATTCTTTCTTCAGTCATAAAAAATTACAACACCAGAAATACTACAGAGCCCACACATTATGAGCTCCCTTTGTTGCAAATGCTCGACTGAGGCAAGATGTGCCCCTTGGAACATGGGAAGGGAGCAGGAATGGAGGAAAGTGACTGCAGTCTCAAGCAGAAGCTCGAGGCAAAGAGGGCAGGAGCAAGAAAGGAAAGTGAGGTAGCTATATTTTATTTATTTTACAGCACGCACATTTATGAGCGTGTGTCTTTGTACCAGTATGTTTTTGTCTGAGCACAAAGGCACTCAACTGGCTGGCCAATTTTTGTTTTGCAAAATAGTGATTCCCCACAAGAGACAGAATTGAAACAAATCACTTGTCATTTAAAGAACATCTTTCCTAGGTATGTAATCAGAATGGAAATACACCCTATTTATTTATTTGTTCAATGTGTATGCAGATACAAATGTAATGAGGCAGTACAACACTTCATACTTTCATCATCATATACTCTGAATAGCATCAACAGTCTAGATTTGTTTGATACACACACGTTCCATATACTGTGATAAATACTTGCTGGGAATCCAGCAACAATCCCACTCTTAGTCATTACTCCATAGGATCTGTCACTCCATTTTACACGTCAAAAAATTAAGGTGGAGGCTGGGAGATAGTGTAGCGGATAAAGCATTTGCTATGCAAGCAAGAGGACTGGAGTTCAGATCCCCAGCACACATGTCAAAGCCAGTCAGGCATGGTACCTATAATCGTAACCCTCATGAAACAGAGATGAGTGATCATCTCGTCTAGCAAGCTGCCCAGCTAGACTGGCTAGAATTGGCAAGCTCCATGCTCAACTTGAGTCTCTGCCTTAATAAGTAAGATGGCAAGTGACTGAGAAAGACATTTAGCATCAACTTCATCTCTTCATACATGCACCCACTTGTACACACGTGAACATGTGCCCACCTCTCTCTCCCTCTTCTCTCTCTCCTTCCAAATAAATAAATAGAAATGAAGGTGGTACAGCAGATCCCAGAGTGAACTGGTAGCAGATCTAGCTTGCTCAGGGGGTGTAACACTTACCTGGGAACCTGTGATACATGTAAACTCTCAAGTCTCTGGCCCAGTCTACTGAACAGAAACCTAAGGGGAAGAACCCAGTAAACCATCGAATAAGCCAGATTCTAAGTAATTCTAATGCCTACTCAAACTTAAGATTTACTCCTTAGTCTAGGCTACTTCTAAAGTATATTATCATGTTATAATTGAGTTAATGCACAGGAGGGTATTAGGCCTGACTCAACGCTCCAGATTGCCCAGCTTGGTCATGGTTTGTATAACATCCTTGTCCTTATAAGTAGCATCATGATAACTTTAAAAGTATCAAATCTAAATTTATTCTAATATTTTATTTAAAATTTTAAAAGCAGAGAGAGTGACTCTGTTTATTTGTCAAAATTAAATTTGAATATCTAAGATCTTTCTTTTATGAGACGAAACAGAAAATTGAAAGAGCAAGTTTGTAAACATAATTCTGAAATTGGAACTAAGTTTATTATACCATTCAATCAACTTAGCTCTTGATTAACATTTCTTAACATATAGACATTAGCTTATAAGTGGACAGTTGGGGTTCTGTAGGTTGACTGTAATCAATCATAGTTACTTTATACAGGTAACTGTTCAAACATCCCTTAAATATATTTATATATTTAATTTTGAAACAGACATTTTCATATGACATACAAAAATGCTTGTTCCCAGGTTAATCACACAAGAAGAGTAAGATCTAGCTACTAAAACTGTGCAATTTTAAAAATCATGGAATTCATCTAAGCCAAGGCCAGCATTTCATACCTAAGCCTTGCTTATGTGATATGGATTTACTCTAACCAGCATAAGCTTTTCCTTGTAAGGAAATGACACCTGTAGGAGCTGCTCTCTAAGAATGCAATGCTACTGTGTGTTTTTCTCTCTTCATGCACATACCACTCGTCATATCCATAAATGGCCTGTTTCCTCTCTCTCTCTGTTAGTGAAAACTTTATTTCCCTCCCATCTTTTAAGGATATCTTTTCCTTGGTGCTTAAAATATGGAGATCAGCTGGACCACTTGCTTGGCAGGAGCAAGGCCTTGGGTTTATCCCCAGCGCCATTTTCTAAAATGTATTGTCATTGTTATCCTCCTTCCATGGTTTCTGTTAAGATATTTTCTGTACATCTTCATTGTTCCTCTAAGGACGACTCTTGGATTGCTTTCATTTTTTTTATCTCTTTGTTTTTGTTTGTTTTCATCAGATTGGAGGAGATCTTCTGTTCTGGTTTGGAGGGTTTTGTTTCTCCAGTTTAATTATTCTTGGTGTTCTCTAAGCATCTTAGGTCTTCAGCTGGATGCCTGTGACTGATTTTGAAAATATCCCAGCCTCTATTTCTTCTGCTCTTTCGTTCTTCCTTCTCCTCTGGGATTCTGATTCTGCCTATCTTCTACCACTTTCTACTGTCTGCCCAAGAAAAAAAAATGGGAGATTTGCAAATGCATATGTCTTTCTTCCTGCCTGGCTTCTAGGTTGAGATTGGTGTTGGTCTAATCAGAAACCGGGCTGTACTGGGATTTTGCTGTGGTTATGCTTACCACCTGTGAACTAGAACTTCCGTTTCCATGGTGATGTGTCGTGCCATGTTGTTCCGTGGATCCACGTGCGAGTGAGTTTTTATTTTTTTAACACCTGCACCTTGCTTAGTTTTCGCTCCTTTGTTTGCACTTGTCTGCCTCACATGCCCCACTATTATTTGTCCTCCACACTTGGAGTGGTGGGTAGGAGAGAATTCATTTCGGGTGTTCACTGCCTCTATTATAAACCCGGATCTCAAGTGTCTGCCCTTCTCTGCATGCAGTGCTAGAGCTAGCACACATCTCTGCCCTCCCCATGTAGGAAGCTTGCCCCCCCTCCCCAGCTATGATAGGTTTCTACCATTACTCTCAATCTAGTATTTCTTGCTGTTTTCCCTAAAGTTTGAGGCCTTTTTTTCTCTCACAATGGAAATAGGCAGAGATATCTTGACAGATCTGTGGCAGTAGGTGATGTTCCATACCCTAGATGTTGCCTTGGGAGGATTTTTTTCCTCAGGCTTCTACATGGCCTTTCCTGCAAACACCTGCTAGAATGCTTACAGGGAATGTTACAGGCCCTTGCACCGCAGCCTATAGCTTGATATGTACACTTACTCTGATCCATAGTTGGCTGTTAGCAGTTAGTTTTTAATAAGTTGCAGCTGAGACTTCTTATCACTCCATGTGGTGTTTGGTTGTGAATGTCCCCAGAAGCAACTTCTCAGATTAAATGTTGTCCTACAGGTACTAATTTCTTTCCAGGCTTCAAATATGTCTTTGCTACGAGATGTTGGTTCCTTTAAGGATTCATAAAATGCCACTGGCGGCTTTCATCTTGTTGTGCTTTATCATCTCCTAAGTGTGGAAGCGATGTTTTATCCAACTCTCTAAGATCAAACATTTCTTTCCCAACTTTAAAATCATTTAAAAACGGCCTTATCAGGAGAATATCTGTGACTAACAGTACAGTGACAGTGATATCCTGGGACATCTTTTCAACCAGACTTAAAGGAGAGTAACACCTTTATTCTACCTTTTAGAGCTTGGAGTCACAGTAGAAGAAATTTAGCAGTATTGGGGAGCCCAAACATGAATTATAGGTCAATGAAGAAGCTATCTTTCACGGCACAGCCTCATCAACCACTAGACTGCAGCCTTAAGCAATGCCCAAGGAGCAACCAGCCAGCTGAGCCCTGCAAAACTTCAGAAATCTAAGAAACAATTAAGATGATTACTTGGAGACACTAAATGATAATCAATAATAGACAAGTGAGTCACTGGTCAATAAATATGGGCTGGCAAAATGGCTCAGCAGGTAATGGTGATTGCTGCCAAGCTTCAGAACCTGAGTTCAATCCCTGGAGTCCACATTGTGGAAAGAGAAACCAACTTCAATAAATTGTCCTAGGATCTCAGCATGCATACATGTGCCCATACAGAATAGCTATTTAGCTAGCTAGATGGCAGACAAATAAACCATAAAAATAAATAGATAATATTTGTGACACACAAATGAAAATGTTGAGCATATTACCAAAACCATAGTTCATGAAACAGGATAACTTTCTTCTTCTAAGGATGTTAGGCAGACAAGAATATAACACAAAGAACTATAGGGAGAAAATAACTCAGAAGATAACATGAAAACAGTTGTCATTTTCCCTAATTAGATCCATATGGCTCTGTAGAGTGAGGTCAGAGATGGGAGAATCAATGTGTTATCTTGATAAAAGCATGTGTTTGAAGACACTGTTACAGGGAACTCAAATTAGTTTGCATAGAACATGGAAGCTCCTCCACTTGAATACAATGTAATAAAAACAAAAGCCAATCTTCACAAATCATGACTAAATAATATCTAAATAAAGCATCATTATTCCAAAGAAATGCTAAAGGTATGGGCAATATTCAAAAGATATCGCCATGCTTGATCCAATTATGGAATTACTTCATTTACTTTTTTTTGGGGGGGGGGGGTTTGAGACAGGGTTTCTCTGTGTAGCTTTGCGCCTTTCCTGGAACTCACTCTGTAGACCAGGCTGACCTTGAACTCACAGAGATCCGCCTGACTCTGCCTCCCGAGTGCTGGGATTAAAGGCGTGCACCACCACCGCCCGGCTTCATTTACTTTTTAAAAGCTATAAGTTTTAACCACTCAGAAGGCAGTCAAATAATGAGTTAAAATGACCAAAATACAACCATTTTTACCAACTCAGGAAACAAATGATGCAATGCTGTAGTTCATGCTGTTCCCTAACCATGGTCTCTTTTAAAACTTATTAAAGTTTTGCAAAGACAGTCTAAAGAGATAAATGGGTCAACAGCTGCCCAACACAAAACAAAAATAAATTCTAGGAATTTAGATAAATAGGGCAAGTTCACAATTGGGATAAATTTAGAAGTCCTTCTGAAGTATAGTCCTGTTATCGAGATTTTCTTAAAACAATTTCTCTTTCAAATATTCTCTAACAATTCTGATGATAAGGGGAAAATCATAGCCATAATGCTATTAATTTTTTAAGATGACACTCTCCGGGCTTCAGGCTTGATTGAAGTTAATGAAGCGTGCCTTCTAACAAGGACCGACTGATTTCTGGGCCCATGCATGAAAAAAAAAAAAAAAAAAAATCACTTCAAATTTAACTTCCTAAATTGAATCTCTGAGCTCCCAGTTTCCCTAGCTGAAGGCCAACTCACAGTAGCGCAAATATCATGGTCACCATACGTGGCATATAGGGACAGTGCTGTGCTTTAAGGAGGGAAAAGAAACCACCCAGAGTATACACTTGTGTCTGCCCCACAGTTAGAACAATGGTCAAAGCACAAATAACAGGAGGACAGAAACAACAGTGTGAATTTGGGCTTGGAATTTCCTGTGACGGGGTGAGGGTTTTTCTTTTTCTTTTCCCTCTGTTCTCCTTTGTGATGGGAGCCGCTGACTAAGACTGTTTTTGTGCAGTAGTATTTCCTCCACAGGTGTAGCTAGGAATTCCAATTGGAATCTGGAGGGAAAAATGACCCTCCCGTTTGCCTTATGGTTAAGGATGTTGTATTGTGGCTGTGATTTCGAATTCTGTCTCAAAGAGAACAGTTCTAATGCAAGTTGGATCATACATATCATCTTGGGGCTAGAAGTGATTTTTAAAAGAGAGGAAACAATAGCATAGACTATTAACTGAAGCTTTACTACCTGCTGGCCAGTGTGTATCGTTTAACTTCCAAGTCTCATGGAAATCTCTCAAAAATAATGTTGTTCCATGTAAAGATGCAAAAGCTGTAAACTCAGACGTGAATGTATGTAAGTCCCTAGAAAAATTGTCAGCAAAATTATAATTAGCTCATGTGTTATCCTGGGATGTACTGAGGCAAAAAGGAGCCTCTCATAACTCATTTGGTCATGCATTCATAGAATGCACACTTATTGCATGCCCACTATATCTCAGACACTTTATAAAGCTGTGAGTAGGCAGTGGAGAATTGCTGAGTCTTACTTTTTCCTTAAGGATCTCCATTTCTATAATTTGTGAAGGTCAATCATTCCTCATTCCTTCATTCATTCAATAAAAATATAAAACAGGCCACATTCTGTTTAAGATATCTATAAGCAGAAAACAAAACACATTAAAAAGATATACCTGCATCTTCATAACTCACAAGGTAGTAGAGAAAGCAGTCAACAAGATAAAAAATAAAGTATACAGTATAGTACTTAATAGTAATTACTGAAGGGAAATAAATGGAGAAAAAGAAATGGGAAGATCTCTGTAACAAAAAGAGGAGCTGGCAAAGTCCCCAGCGAAGGGACAACAATCTTAGGGAAAGCCTTAAGGAAGAGAGGGATGGAAGCATGAATACATCCAGGCAAAGGAGAAGCCCTAGGCAGAGAGTAGAGTCCCTGGGTAGACATAAGGGGAAGAAGAGCCAAGGATGAGGTGGGGGTGGGGAACAAGAGCAGAGCCTGTGGACCAGTGAGAACTTGAATGAGATGGGATGCTATTGGGAGGAGGCTGAGGTAGTAGAATGGCACCATTTGACTTACATTTCCTATTGACTCAGTAGCATACACTCTCCTAAGGGGAAACACAAGGAGAAAATAGTCCTTCTCACTTAGGACCCAACTGATGGAGTCGGATGCAGAGAGCTTTCAGAATGGTTTCGATGTAGCACAGATGGGGCTGCCCAAAGAAAAGGTAAACGGACTCATCTGAAATAAGGTATTTCCTGTATTGTTTTCAATCTGCCTGTAGCAAGCTGGAGACTTTGGGCCAAGAGATTCAACCCCAAGTACCATTTTTGGCAACTGCCTTAGGAACTGTAGAGAACTATACAGAACACTATACAGAACAAGTATTTTTCAAACTTTGTAAAAATGAAGCCTTCCAGCACATCCCTCTCTCCCCTGGTAACCTGCTTTTAAAATAATAAATCACCCAAAAGATAATAACCACCAACATGTTAACAAAAACTCATCAAGCAGGTTCCCTTAAAAAGCACCTGCTTGCAGACCCACCTTCCCCACCTTCCCCATGCTTTCACCTGAGTTCTGAGCACAGTTCCTGGGTTGAACATTCACTGGCACATCAAGCAATGCCCCTAAACAAATTCCATGTGCCAAAGATTTTGGAGTGGGCCAAACTGAAAAAAATGGCTCTCACCTTTAAGGATTTTTTTTTTCCATTCTCAAAATGGGGTCTGGGGATATAGCCCAGTGGTAGAGTGCATACATGGGGCCTGGGTTCAAGAGTTCGATACCCAGTGCTGTGAAAAACCCTTCCATGTACTCCTCCCTACTCTTCTTCAAATTTGTATTTACTGTTTATGTATGCATGTACATATATGTATACACATATATATATGCCTAAATATAACCTGCTCTGTTTGTATAATGCTGCTTGTATGTATGTTTTCAGGGTTGACCATGTGGTTCTGCGCAGTCAAGATGCTTTTCTTAGTTTTTCTATCACGGAATCAGAAAGCTACCTACCACATCAGTCATTCTAGTTAACAATTAGAGGCTGATATCAAAAATAGGCAGCATTTATTCCACAAATATTTATTTCACACTTACTGTCCAGTTTTGCTCCAGGCCCTTGTTTCACTGAGATAAAAGAGATGTGGTGAACTATTGAATATTGGCCTATGCTCAAACTGTTTACAGTCACAGTAAAAGAGTCAGTGACTGGGAAATGTGGGCCCTTTATGTAACAAGGACTAGCTTAAGGTAGCATGGAGTTGGCATGAAGACATAGAGATGGGGTGCCAGAGCTAGTTTTAGAGTTTACAGAAGACTAGCAGATACAGGCAGCAGGTTAAGAGTGTAGATGAAGAGGGGAGTCTCCTCTGGAAATGAAAACAGATGTGCATTAGGCATGTGGGTGTTTGGATGGCAGTCATGAATGATCTCTGTCTTGAATCTTCCTCTGAATCCATGAAGGCTTGCTAAAATGCAGGTTGTCAGATTACATTCCCAGTTTCCAGTTCAGGTCTGTCAAAATCAGAGCACTATGCAAAGCTGAGTCCTGTAGTCCTAGAACAGGGCTGTGATTGCATCTCCAACTCAGCCATTCCATGAATAAAGGGCTGAAAGAGCTGCAGGTGACAGAGGGTGTGGCTGGGCCCCTGGGGATCTGAGCAGCCATTTTTTTACCTTTCCCTACTCCTCAGCAGAGATATTCAAGTGGAAATGAGAAAAGACCAGGGAAGAAATCTTAGGAGGTGCTTCCTTGAGGAGATGGTACTGTTTGGGCACCATGAGTGTCTGTCTACTGCTGTTTGGTTGAGTTCCAAATAGAGTAAAACAGCCCAGGGTTAACAGAGAACCCAAGAGAAAGCAAGATGAAAAGCTGCCTGCACTGAGGTCTTTTTAGTCCTCTACCCGCTCAGGGATACTGTGTGATCAGAATACTCCATTGAAATTCTGACCTAGTCATTGCGAGAGCTGTTTGTGTCCTGTCTTATATGCAGTTGGAACATTTAACCAAAACTTGGGAGCAAAGTGACTAACAGGATATAGTAATTAGGCACGTCAAGGAACTGCCACTCTCATTAATCATGCTAAAATAATTGGAGGCTCTAAAAAAGAAACAATGGCCAAAGGTCTTTTCCATTTAAAGAATTACTAAAGGTAGAGGAAATGTGCTTTGTTATTCTGAATTGCTTTACAAACAAGGACAATTGCAATTTATTCTAAAATAATCCTGAGACTATAACAGAATCAGGAAAACATCAAACACCCCCCCCCACACACACACACACACACTCACATACACACTCACCCTCATGCATATCCACATTAAAAGAGTTTCTTGGAAATGTAATTTCTTTTTAATTTTTTATTTATTACTTTTTGAGAGTTTTACATGTGAGTACCATAGCTATACCATTTCCTCCCTTTTCCCTCCCCACTCTGCTCCCTTTTAAACTCATAGCCTCTTTTTTAAAAATTATTATTGTTATGTATATATTATATATATATATACAGAAATGTATATAATGAATAGATAAATACAACAGGTAAATATAATGTGCTCTGTCCATTTAGTATTGCTCATATATGTATATATATTTATAAATTTATGTATATATAAGAGTGTGTATGTATGTATGTATGTGTGTGTGTGTGTGTGTGTGTGTGTGTGTGTGTGTATGTGTTTAAAGCTGACCACTTGGTATTGGATAACCAATTAGGGGGCTCATCCCTGGGGACGACTGAGTAGCTCCTTCTCAGCAGTCGTTCATTGCCTGCAGTCCTTTACCTAGGAATGTAGACTTGTGAGAGTTCCCTATCCATGCTGGCTTGGTTCAGGCCTTGTTCTGGCAACCATATTATTGAGAATTCATGGGTACAGCTTCCCTGTGTAAATTTTTTCATAATGAAGAATAATTTAAGCATTCTATTAAAGAATTTTGTTGTTGTTTTCTTGAGACTGGATCTCATGTATACCAAACTGGCCCTTAAACTCACAACCTTAAAAGTCTGATCTTGCCTCCACTTCCAAATGGTGAGATTGTAGGCAGGTGCCACCCTATCATTTTGGGTTTGGCTTTCTGTAGTGCTGGGGATCAAACCCAGGGCTATACACATGCCAGGCAAACACACTACCAACTGAGCTACACTTCCAGCCAAAGAAACTAAACTCTCATGACATTTTTCTTCATTTCTTTAACTCTCGTTTTGCACCAATGAACTTGTACAAAGACACACGTACACACACACGTAGAAGAGCAGGTGCTAAAAGCACATTTTAAATTCACTTAATAGTTAAAGATGAAGAAGTTTTCAAAGAGATCAAAACAAAATATCTATTTTCCAAAAGAGACAGTTGGAGAAGACCCGTGTAGAATTGCCCTTAATGTTATCAGAAGCAGCATTCTCATAGAGAGAAAAATACAAACACAGCAGAGGCTAGAAGCCAAACTCCCCTAACATCCTGACCAGTGAGAAGCAAACACAATTTTACAAGTCCTCAAAACTGAAAACAACAGCATCCTTCAAATAATGCGGCATCCAAACAGGCCGCAAATCTCCATTTGCCTTTTCCACATTCCCATGGTTTCCTCCAGCGAGCAAGATCCCTGTTGTGGGAGAAACCTTCCTTTGTGGGCTAGTTTCCCTGTCCATGCGTGTTCTCATCGACCTCAGTTCTGTGCTTAGCTTTACAAGGTTCTACATCCAGGATGTGAGCAATGTGGAAATGACAGCAAATTCTGCACAGGTTTACTTTCCCTGCAAGGGTTGTAATCTTGCCTAATTCAGAGAAAACTGTCAGCATTCAAGGACTCTGGGGCACATATGACCTGGATTGGAGAAACAAAGAAAAATATTTTCCTTGCAAAAAATCCTTAATGAGTTTATTCGAGCAGAGAACTATTTATAAATTAGGCAGAGAATCAGACCACACAATCAGGGCTTCACGGAGAGGAGGAGCCATAGAAAGGTTTTGTTAGGTGTTTGCAAAAGCAAGACAGAGAAAATGTGATCCACTGCTGAAAGTGGAAAAGTAGCTTATTAGAGGAGTTACTATTGGCTAAGCTAGATTCATTTTACTCTTCATGTTGAGTTGGGCTTATTATATCGGAGCCTGAGATGCAGGAGCCACTTCAGCCTTCTGTTCTCACAAATTCTTTTGTCTTTTTTTCATTGCAACAGGGTCTTGTATTGCTCAGGCTGACCTCCAATTTACTATTGTTTCCACATTGTTCACAAACTGCCCAATGAGAGACCCCTCCCTACCCTAATCCCCACTCTCAAAAGAAAGGAGAGAAGTGAGGAAAAAAGAAATGTCTTGGATGGCTATTTTTTGGATATCTTTGAATAGACTACATCTTTCTGTTTTATTCATGAGATTAATAAAATAAGTAATATGATAACATGATCATTTCATATTTGTATAAGAATTATTCTTTTATCTTTAAAAACAATTTCTGATAGAACACTCTGACACTCCAATTTTTACTCCCCCCCCCCCCAGACGGGGTCTTTCTTTGTGGCCTCGGCTGTCCTGGAACTCTATGTAGACTAGGCTGGCATCACTTGCCTCTGCCTCCTGAGTGCTTGAATTAAAGGTATGAACCACTATGCCGAACTCCTGTTTTTAGATAATTTCAGATTATAGTAACTGAAACTAAGCTTTCTATTTTTTCTATCACTGTGTTATTTTCTTCATACTGCAATAGTCTGTTTCAAAACAATAAATGCCTAATTGGCAAAAAAATTTAAAAAACCTTTTTTTTTTTTTAAATTTCAACTATGCTCTCATATTGTTCTATGGTGAAAAATGTTTAAAGTGCTGAGCAGTAGTGGTGCATGCTTTTAATCCCAGCACTTGGGAGGCAGAGGCAGGCAGATCTCTGAGTGAGGCCAGCCTGGTCTACAGAGCTAGTTTTAAGATATCCAGGACTACACAGAGAAATTCTGTCTCCAAAGACAAAAAATATATATAGTTTAAAGCACCACTATGGAGATCAGTGAAAAACTGAACACAAGTGTGTGTGCGCTGCATATGTGTGTGTGTGTGTGTGTGTGTGTGTGTGTGTTGGTGTGTTGAGGCTAAAAAGAAAAGAAATATATTGAAATGATCCAAATTCTAAGATCATCTAAAGTACCAGAAAATTTGACTTAGTTGAAAACATTCAACATGAAAGAGACCATAAAGTTACTTTATTATCTCAAAAGAAATTATTTGCAAATTTATTAAAGATGATTTAGCAATGTAAGTGTGTTCCAGTTTCCCTTCAGTTTGTATTGTGAACAGGTTTAATACATCATTAGTTTGAGTATCACAAATAAATGAAAAGAGTGCTGGGCATCTACCACAGTAATTTCCTTGGTTAGACCTGTTCATTTGACAAGCGGACTGTATAAAATGTGTGTGTGTGTGTGTGTGTGTGTGTGTGTGTGTGTGTGTGTGTGTGAGAGAGAGAGAGAGAGAGAGAGAGAGAGAGAGAGAGACAGACAGACAGACAGATAGACAGAGACAGAGAGAGACAGAGAGACAGAGACAGAAAGAGAGAGAGACAGAGAGAGAGACAGAGAGAGACAGAAAGAGAGAGAGAGACAGAGAGAGACAGAAAGAGAGAGAGAGAGACTACTGCCCATAACTTAATTATCATGCCTAATTGGAAACACGTCCATTATAGAAATATATGGATATCTAGAGAAAGTTTTTGAACCTGTTCTGAGGTTAAACTATTGTTATTAATGGCAACCAGCTATTTTCCATAGAGCTTAATTTCATGATCATAATGATTCTATAATATAAGCATAGCCAAACAGTTTATGAATGATGAAGTGAGAGCTCAGAATGTTAAATCACTTGTAGATACCGGTCAATAAGGAGTGAGTCTGCATTTGAACTTGGATGGCAAGGTGCAGGGAGAGAATAATCATGAGCAGTTAGAAGGGGAATCACAGGAGTGGACATGCCTCTGAGCTGAGACTACAAGTGCTGTTTGAGAGAGGTGTCCTAGGATCTTGAGGCCTTGGGAATGGAAGAGGGAGAACGTGGAGAGGCCAGCAGGATGTGATAGAACAGACCCATCTTGTGCTAGGTGTGGTGACACACCCTTTTAATCCAAGGCCTTGGGAGGGAGAGACAGGGGCCTATCTTTGAGTTCCATGCCTTTCATGGCTGCATAGTGAGAGCTTGTCTCAAAAAAACAAAAAGCCAGGCGGTGGTGGTGTATGCCTTTAATCTCAGCACTGGGGAGGCAGAGCCAGGAGGATCTCTGTGAGTTCGAGGCCAGCCTGGTCTAAAGAGCCAGATCCAGGACAGGAACCAAAACTACACTGAGAAACCCTGTCTCAAAAAACAAAAAAGCAAACAAACAAAACAAAAACAAAAAAACAGACAAACAAAACCAAACAAACAACAAAAGGAACATGGAAGCAATGAACACACAGAGCACTGTGGTAAGTTTGACCATAAAATGCAGGAAGGTTACAGAAAAGAAATGTGTGATCAAAGGGCTTTGTTTGTTACTGTTTGTGTTTTTATGATTATTTGTGTGAGATGGGGACTCCTGCAACTTACTATATCCTAGGCAATCCTCCTGCCTCAGCCTCCCAAGTGCTTGGATTATAAGAGTAAGCCAAGAAAGCTTTGTTGTTCTTTTATATTTTGGGTTTTAAAAAATAGGTTTTGTGGCTCATGTAATCTCAGTACTTGGGAGGCAGAGGCAGACAGCTCTCTGTGAACCCAGGGCCAGCCTGTTTTACATAGTGAGTTCTAGGACAGCCAGGGCTATGTAGAGAGACACTGGATTTAAAAAAAAAAAAAAGTTTTCTTATAAATTAGAAAGATTAGAACTTATTCAGATACTGATTGCTGATAGAGTGCGTTTAAACCGAAAACTGAATACGAGGAAGAAATCCGAAAACTGAATACGAGGAAGAAATAATGTATTGGATACGTGTATTCTAGGTGAGAAAGGACAGGATCCAAGCACATGTGGAGGCCATGGGCCTTGATGAGTAGAGGAATGAGTCTGGCAACAAGGGAAGGCCAGAAACAGATGCTGGTAAATCTCACACCATGAGAAGAAAAGGAGTTTCTTCCAGTGGTTTCAGGAATGTTGGGAGCAGCTGTGTCTGTGGAGGAATGAATTAGGAAAGTGACACATTGCTTTTCTTCTATATTCTTTATCACAGGTTGTCTTGCTTATAATATATCTTATAATATATAAACCCTAATATATATATATATATATATATATATATATATATATATATATATATCCCTATTTTAGGATTTAGTCCATTTATAAAAGAGAATATAAAAATCCCATTTAACTATCATCAGCCAGCTAATGTTAAATAGCATGCTGGACTATTTGTGTGTATATAATAGAGTCAGATATTTCAAGAACCTTATTTAATAAGGCATTGGCCTCATTTTCTTTTGAAGCCTGGGAAACACATACAAAAATACCACTCATCAGAAGTAATTAATTTCACACAGAGTTTTTCAACAATACATACAAATGAAGGTGTGATTCTCACTGGATAAACTTTAGGTTAAAGGAATGAAGGGAATGCTGGGTGTGGTGTATGCCTGAAGACTTAGCACGTGGGAGGCGCAGGTAGGAGGATCACACCTTTGAAACTTGTCTGCACTTCATGGAGAAACCCTGCCTCAAATGAGCAAGGAAACAACAATACATAGTGAGTAAAACAGAGCTGGAGAAATGGCTCAAGAGTTAAGAGGGCAAACTGCTCTTGTAGAGGACCCAGGTTGTCCAGCAGCGTCTGTGTGGGGTGGCTCACAACTGCCTGCAACCTCAGCTCCGGGAGATGTGGCTCATCTGTCCTCTTCAGGCACCTGTACTCACATGTACACACCCACACAGAGACACATGCACATGCTTATCATTTAAAAAGGGAAAATAACCACAAAAACAAAGTAGAGAAATAGAGGAGGGAGAGAGGGAGATGGGAAGGAAGGGAGAAGGGAAGGGAAGGAAAGGGCAGGGGAAGGGAAGAGAAGGGAAAAGAAGGAGAGGGGAAGGAAGGCAGAGAGAAGGGAAGGGCAGGGCTACTGGAGGTGTCTTAGCAGTGATGCACTGTTCCAGGTGTAATCTACACATCAGCAGCACTTCCCTCCTCTCGAAACAGACCCAGGTTCAAACTCTCATTTTGCACAGTGTGAAATCCCAAACATTTCCATTTTTGGAAGTCCGATTCTGTATCTCTTGTTTTAATGGAGTTTAAAAAAAAAGTCACACCTTTCTTCAAGCCCTGTGATGGATGATCTTGGTTATCATCTCAACTGGATCTGTTATCAATTAAGAGACAATCTGTTCGTCTTCCTGGTGAGGAATTTTTTTGATCTGATTATCTGAAGTGGGAAGACCCACCCTAAATGTGGGCAGCTCAGATAAAAGGAGGTCTCAGGAAGAAGCTTTCTGCCTCATTGCCTTCATGTCTCATTGGCAAGTTTATCTAAACTGTTGCGGCTGCTGCTGCTGGATTCCTTTGCTGGTATCAAAACCCAGCTTCTGCAGGCTTTGAATGCGGACTGTAGACCACAGGTTGTCCAGGAATCCTCCAACCCTTCAGCACCAGACCGAGGCTGCGACCCATCTGGCCTCTTGAACAATGAGCAATCTTGAGCAATGATCCAGTGTGCAGACAGCTGTTGTGGGACTACTCAGGACGTTACTGTGTGAGCCAATCTAATAAAGCCTCTTTTCATATAGGTGGATTCTATTGGTTCCTTTCCTCTCCAGAACTCCAATCATTTTGCACAGTGTGAAAATCCAAAACCTTTCCATTGTTGGAGAATGATCTGTTTCTGGGCTTGTTGTTTCATTGATAAAAGAAAAGAAGAGAAAATTCACGCCTTTCTTCTCACCAGCTTCTACGTTCCTTAGTGTGTGTACCTGAGGAGGCAGTGCGCAGTGGTCCTGTCAACGAGCCCTTCCTCTTGTCTGAAGCACTGGCTGTTTCCATTGAGTCTTTAACAATCCTCTTTAAGAATCCTTCAGCTACCCTGTTTCCCCACAGGCTGCTTTACCGCCTATCACCAAGCCTACCATAATTTCCTTATCCTAAATTCATTTCCTAAGCACAATTGCCTGCTCTCCTCTCTCTGTTTTTGGCTTCCCTATCTTCTGGATCCCTGTACTGAAACAAAAGAAATTCCTCCACAATCCTGATAAAGGGCAATCTAACCATCCCCTTTTGTGGCTTTGATGAGTGTCCCATCTCACAGGGCCTCTACCCAACTAATCAAGGCATTTCCTCAAAGCTTCTTCCCCCAAAGCATTCTGGAACCTATTGCTGAAAAAATCAATTCAATATGCAAATAGCACCAGCATTTCAGAGGGCTGAAGGCCCACTTCATGCAGTAGCAATATATAATGTTACCTATAATTATTGAAACTAAAGTCCTTCCTAGAGTAGGCAATATAAGAGACCTTTCTGCTTTAGAAACGTCTTGATCAGATTGGCTGTTGCATGCAGGAAAAGCTTTTTAACAAAAAAGCTAATGGGAGAATTCTGTACACTATGCATGTACGTAACCTCCTGCCACTGGGCAGTCAACATTCGCTTCCACTAGCTTGAAGTGCTCCTCTGCCTGCTCAGGGGATCTTCAAGAACTAACAGCAGCTGGTACTGTACATTAGGTTGTGAATAAGGTTGATCCTCCCATTGGAAGTGAAACCTTCATACTTATCAGTCCCATTTGGCTCAGCTCCCAGCAGTCCAGGTACCTGCCTCACTACATGTCTCTACTTGGCTCACTACCTAGATGCAATACAAGGATTTCCCTTCACCACCTGGGTGGCCTCTTCAGCTCAACAGTATAGTGGATGTGTTCTTTCCCAGCTCTTGAGATTTCTTAATGCTGTTCACAGTTCCTATGAATACCTTTCTGAGATTCACTTTTCCTTTCTAGGAATTTTTTATACTCTCAACTGTCTATTCTTGAATGTATATGGCTATGACTTCAGTGGATCATTGTATAACACCGGTATTCTTCAGATCCAGGGGTATTTTTATGTGTTGCTTCCTTTATATTTTCCTTTCAAACAATGATCCTACCTTGATCTTCTAAATTAGTTTTAACTTCTCCAACTTTTCATTTTTTAAAATCCATTTTTAGAAAGATTTTCTCAACGTTCCTGTCACTCCTTCTGTATTCTCTAGTCAGACAACAGCTTGGAGAAGTTAGTTTTCCCTTCCATTGTCACTATGTGAGTTCCAGGGTTCAAACCAAGGCCGTCAGTCTTGGCAGTAAGCCCCTTACCTTCTGAGGCACTTCACAGCCCAAATTCTTGTTATTTATTTAACATCTAAAAGCCTGTTCTTCTGTTCCCATGGCTTACTTCTTATGTCCTTCTGTTCTTGTTTTGTGAGGGAAATATTCTCTCTTATGTCTGTTAAAAATTCTATTTTTTCTTTTCTTTATTAATTTTTTTCATTTATTTTACATTCCAACCACAGTTTCCCCTCCCTCCTCCCACCTCCTGACTAACCCCCCCCCCATCTCCTCCTCCTCAGAAAGGGGCAGGCCTCCCATGGGAGTCAACAAAGCATGGCTTATCAAGTTGAGGCAGAACCAAGCTCTTCCCCATGCACTAAGGCTGGGCAAGGCATCCCCGCATGGGGAATAGGTTCCAAAAAGCCAGCTCGTGTGCCAGGGACAAGTCCTGATCCCACTGCTAGGAGCTCTACAAACAGACCAAGCTATACAACTGTCATCCACGTGCAGAGGGCCTAGGTCAGTCTCATGCAGGCTCCCTAGCTGTTAGTCCAGAGTCTGTGAGCTCCCACTAGCTCAGGTCAGCTCATGATCTTGGGCCCCCCTTGCTCATACAAACCCTCTTCCCTCCCTTCAACTGGACTCCTGGAGCTTGGCCTGGTGCTTGGCTGTGGATCTATGCATCTGCTTCCATCAGTTACTGGATGAAGGCTCTATGATGACAATTAGGGTAGTCACCAATCTGAATCACAGGAGGAGGCCAGTTCTGGCACCTTCTCCACTATTGCTAGGAGTAATAGCTGAGGTGATCCTTGTGGATTCCTGGGAGTTTCCCAGGCACCAGGTTTCTCCCTAATCCCAAAATAGCTCCCTCTATCAAGATATCTCTTTCATTGCCCTTCCTCTCCATGTTGCCCCCAACTCTACCAACCCAATCCCTCATGTTCCCATACCCTCATTCCCTCCCCTCCACCCCCTCCCTACCCCCAGTTTACCCAGGAGATCTCATCTTTTTCCCCTTCCCAGAAAAATCCATGTGTTCCTCTGAGGGTCTTCCTTGTTACCTAGCTTTTCTGGGGCTGTGGATTGTAGCCTGGTTATCCTTTGTTTTACATCTAATATCCACTTATGAATGAGTACATACCATGTTTGTCTTTCTGGGTCTGGGTTACCTCACTCAGGATAATTTTTCTAGTGCCATCCATTTGCCTGCAAATTTCATGATGTCACTGTTTTTTACTGCTGAGTAATATTCCGTTGTGTAAATGTACCACATTTTCTTTATCCATTTTTTGGTCGAGGGGCATCTAGGTTGTTTCCAGGTTCTGGCTATTACAAATAATGCTGCTATGAACATAGTTGAGTAACTGCCCTTGTAGTATGATCGAGTATTTTTTGGGTATATGCCCAAGAGTAGTATCTCTGGGCCTTAGGTAGATTGATTCTCATTTTTCTGAGAAACCACCATATTGATTCCCAAAGTGGCTGTAAAAGTTTGCACTCTCACCAGCAATGGAGGAGTTTTCCCCTTATTCCACATCCTCTCCAACATAAGCTGTCATCAGTGTTTTTGATCTTAGCCATTCTGACAGGTGTAAGATGGTATCTCAGAGTTGTTTTGATTTGCATTTCCCTGATGACTAAGGATGTTTCTTAAATATCTTTCAGCCATTTGTGATTCTTCTGTTGAGAATTCTCTGTTTAGATCTGTACCCCATTTTTTAATTGGATTATTTTATATTTTGATTTCTAGTTTCTTGAGTTCTTCATATATTTTGGAGATCAGCCCTCTGTCTGTCAGATGTGGGGTTGGTGAAGATCTTTTCCCATTCTATAGGCTGCCATTTTCTCCTATTGACCATTTCCTTTGCCTTACAGAAGCTTTTTATTTTCAGAAGGTCCCATTTATTAACTGTCGATCTCAGTGTTTGTGCTACTGATGGTCTATTCAGGAAGTAGTATCCTGTGCCCATGTGTCCAAGACTACTTCATGTTGTTGGTTGTTTTTTACTTTTTGGGGGCCCACCACCCAGCTCCAAAAAAAAATAACATGTGGGGACTTACTATTTCTTATGAATGCCTGGCATTAGCTTGGTTTGTTTCTTCTCTCTGCCTGCCAGCCCCACCTATTTCTCTCTCCTGCCTTGCTATTGGCCATTCATCTCTTTATTAGACCACTCAGGTGTTTTAGACAGGCAAAGTAACACAGCTTCACAGAGTTAAACAAATGCAACAAAAAAAGAATGCAACACATCTTTGCATAACTGCAAAATGTTCCACAGGATAAACAAATATAACACATCTTAAAATAATATTCTACAACAACTCCCCATTTTCTCTTCTATCATGTTCAGTGTAACTGAATTTATGTTGAGGTCTTTGATCCACTTGGACTTGAGTTTTGTACAGGTTGATAATTATGGATCTATTTGTGTTCTTCTACATATTGCCATCTAGTTATGCCAGCACTATTTGTTGAAGATGCTTTTTTTATTGTATAATTTTGGTTTCTTTGTCAAAAAAGAGATGTTCATGGGTGTGTGGAGTATTGTTTGAATATTGTTCTTTTGAGGTCTGTGAAGAATTGTGTTGGAATTTTCATGGGGATTGCACTGAATCTTTATATTGTTTTTGGTAAGATTGCCATTTTTACTATGTTAATCCTACCAATCCATGATCATGGGAGATCTTTCCATTTTCTGATATCTTCTTCAGTTTCTTTCCTCAAAGACTTAACATTCTTGTCATACAGGTCTTTCACTTGTTTGGTTAGAGTTACCCCAAGATATTTTATATTATTTGTGGCTGTTGTAAAAGGGGTTGTTTTTTTGATTTCTTTCTCAGCCCATTTATCCTTTGTATAAAGGAGAAGAACTACTGATTTTTTTTTTTAGTTTATCCTGTATACAGCCACATTACTGAAGATGTTTATCAGCTGTAAGAGTTCCCTGGGGAATTTTTGGCTTTGCTTATGTATACTGTCATATATGGTGATGTTTTATTTGTACTGAAATGTGATTTTATTTGTATGCTAATAAAGTTGCCTGGGGATCAGAGCTAAGAGCAAGCCATTTAGCAGAAGTCTGGTGTGATGGCACACGCCCTTAATCCGATCACATGGCAGGCAGAATCTCTGTGTGTTCAAGGACACAGCCAAGCTGGCAACCCGAACCTTTAATCTCAGTACGAGCCATAGAGAACTGGAGGTCTGTATAGACAGGCTGTGATGAGGAAGTCATGTGGGTGCGTTTAAAGCCAATGAGAAGGCAGGACAGAAAGGTAATAAAAAGACAGAACACAGGAAGAAAGTCTCTCTCAGGGGAAGGACAGCAGTGAGTGGTAAGATAAGGTGGTCTTAGCTCTTGGCTACTGCTCGATCTCTGGGCTTTTAACTCTTTATTTGGCTCTGTGTTTCTTATTTAATAAGACTGTTTGGAACTACATCTACAGTCATATTAACTGCAAATGGCAAACATTTTACTTCTTCCTCTCCAATTTGTATCGCCTTGATCTTCTTTTGTTGCTTTATTGCTCTAGCTAGAACTTTGAGTACTAAATTGAATAGATATGGAGAGACTGGACAGTCTTGTTCTTGTTCCAGATTTTAGTGGAATCACTTTGAATTTCTCTTCATTTAATTTGATGTTGACTGTTAGCTTGCTGTATATTGTTTTTGTTATGTTTAGATATGTTCCTTGTATCCCTGATCTCTCCAAGGCCTTCATCATGAAGGGGCATTGGATTTTGTCAAAGGCTTTTCAGCATCTAATAAGATGATCATGTGGGCTTTTTTTTTTTTCTTTCAGTTTGTTTATATGGTGGATTACACTGACAGATTTTTGTATGTTGAACCATCCCAGCATCTCTGGGATGGAGTCTACTTGATCATGGTGGATTATTTTTTTGACGTTTTTTTGGATACAGTTTGCCAGTATTTTATTGAGTATTTTTGCATCAATGTTCATGAGGGAGATTGGTCTGATAATTATGTTCTTTGATTCATCTTTGTGTGGTTTGGGTATCATGGTAACTATAGCCTCATAAAAAGAATTTGGCAATGTTCCTTCTGTTTCTATTATGTGGAATAATTTGAGAAATATTGGTATTAGCTCTTTTTTGAAATTCGGATAGAATTCTGTGCCGAAACCATGTGGCCCTTGCCTTTCTTTGGTTGGGAGACTTTTTTTTCTTTGTCTTTTTTTATTATTAAGAAATTTTCTATTCATTTTACATACAACCACAGATACCCCTCTCCTCCATTTTCCCATCCCCTACCCCCCCATTCTCACCTCCTCCAAGGCAAGGCCTCCCATGGGGAGGCAGCAGAGCCTCAGATACATTCAGCTGAGGCAAGTCCAAGCCCCTCCTCTGGCACCAAGGCTGTGTATGGTGTCCCACCATAGGCACTGGGCTCCAAAAAGCCTGCTCATGCACCAGGGATGGATCCTGATCCCACTGCCAGGGGGCCCCCAAGCAGGCCAAGCTACACAACTGTCTCGCCTATGCAGAGGGCCTAGTCCAGTCCCATGGAGGCTACAGCTACTGGCCCATAGTTTATCAGTTCCCACTAGTTTGGTTTGGTTGTCTCTGTAGGTTTCCCCATTGTGATCTTGATTCCCCTTGCTCATAGAATCCCTCTTCTCTCTCTTTGACTGGACTCCTGGAGCTCAGCCTAGTGCTTGACTGTGGATCTCTGCCTCTGCTTCCATCAGTTACTGGATGAAGGCTCTGTAATGACAGAGTATTCACTCACCAATCTGATTACCAGAGTAGCCCCAGTTGCAGGCCAGCAGGCAGGACTCCTCCAGGCAGGCCAGACTACCACCATCCCCACCAGACCCTGTAACCTATAAGCCCCACCTCACCCCCCAAACCCACCCATCCTCTGAGATCACAGTTGGAAGACTTTTAATGGCTATTTGTATTTCCTTAGGGGTTATAGGTCTATTTAAATGGTTTACTTCGTCTTGATTTAATTTTAGTATGTGGTACCTATCCAGATAACTGTTCATTTATTTTAAATTTTCCAATTTTGTGGAGTACAGATTTATGAAGTATGAACTAATGATTCTCTGCATTTCCTCAGTGTCTGTTGTTATGTCCCCCTTTTTGTTTCTAATTTTGTTAATTTGGAAATTCTCTCTCTGCCTTTTGGTTAGTACAGATGAGAGTTTGTCCATCTTGTTGATTTTCTCAAAGGACCAACCCTTTGTTTCATTGATTCTTTGTAAATTGTTCTCTTTGTTTCTATTTTATTGATTTCAGTCCTCAGTTTGATTATTTCCTGTCATCTACTCTTCCTGGGTGAGTTTACTTCTTTTTGTTCTACAGCTTCCAGGTGTGCTGTTAAGTCGCTAGTGTGAGATCTCTCGAAATTCTAAGAAGGCACTTAATGCTATGAACTTTCCTCTTAGCACTATTTTCATAGTGTCCCATAAGTTTGGGTATGTTGTGAGTTCATTTTCATTGAATCCTAGGAAGTCTTTAATTTCTTTCTTTATTTCTTCCTTGACCAGTGGTGATTCAGTTGAGCATTGCTCAGTTTCCATGAATTTGAAGGCTTTCTGTAGTTTGTGTTGTTGTTGCACTCTAACTTTAACCCATGGTGATCTGATAAGATACAAGTGGTTATTACAAGTTTTGTAGCTGGAGAATTTCTCTCCAGCTCCTGCCACCAAGTCCCGCCAGTCCCAGAGCCCACTTATAAAATAAACACACAAACTCTTACATTATTTAAACTGCTTGGCCATTAGCTCAGGCCTGTCACTGTCTAGCTCTTACTCTTATATTTAGCCCATTTCTATTAATCTTTACTTTGCCACATGGCTCATGGCTTACTGGTACCTTACATCTTCCTTCTCCTGGCGGCGGCTCCAGGCAGTCTCTCTCTTCCCTTCCTGTTCCCTCAATTCTCTTCTCTGTTAGTCCCGCCTATACTTCCTGTCTGGCTATTGGCCAATCAGAGTTTATTTACATATAGCGATATCCACAGCACTTCCCCTTTTCTTTTTTTTAAAAAGGAAGGTTTTAACTTTAACATAGTAAAATTACATATAACAAAACAATTATCAAGCAAGAATTACAGATACAATATTAAAGAAGAGATCCTATCTATCTTATATTTGTGAGTTTAAGGTTTTATATCTAACTTATCTTTTATTATAACTAAGGAAAATTGTAAGTATCTAGTCTTTAACCACATCAAAGACCTCAGAAGGATATAACACTGCCTGAGAAATGGGAGAAGGATGCAAGCAACTTTTGGGAGTCTTGCAGGGTAGACAGAGACAGCTGAGCCTGGACAGTCATGCAAATTTTTCTTGTAAAGTTGGGGCATCTGTCTTCAGCCCACAGGCCTAGAGTCTCTTATTCACTTTTTTCTGTGTCTTGTAGAATGTCTGGCAGTTTTCTCTGCAAAGCAGGAACCTGAAGGACCATTTTGTCAAGCAAAGTTCAGTGGTCACCTTTCTATGGGTCCTGCATGTCCAGTTGATCAAGCAGTCCAGGCAAGAACAGTTTCTTGCCCAAATGGCTATTTTTGTCAAGGTGAAGATAAACTCCATATGGAGTGTCTTCGATGCCCATCCTCCTCTCTGAAGTAAATCGGTGCTGTCAGGAGCAGACATGTCTCACTGTCCAAAAAGTCTAAACTTTTAAAACATTTTAAATGCCATATTCTGTAGGTCTTTGAAGTGTTTGAAGACTACCTATCTATCTGAAATATATCTATGTATACCTAGAAGACTTAACTAACATGGCTACAAATATTATCATAGATGACTAACTATTAATCTATTTTTTAATTATCCATTACAATTTTAAATGAGTTATATAAACATAATACCTCAAACAAGAATAGAAATATATATACAGTATAACAAAATTAAGTTTAAATTTGTATCAATAAACTAAAATCTATAGCAATGTAAAACATTTTAAACAAGTTGTTACTCTTTAAAAGTAGGTTCATTAATCTACCCTTTCATCCTATCATATCTAAACTATCCCCCTTTTTGTTTTAGAAAGAGATTGTATTTATAATCAACCTGATTTAAATAAAAATATTGTTTTTTCTCTGTCCCACACCAGAGGGCTCTTCTGATTTGGGACACAAGAATCTCTTAACCATTTTTTTTTTTTTGAGCAATATGTCTGGGTTTAGAGGGGGAGTGAGCCAATTCCATCTCTAAAGCCAGCTTGGTGTATTTGGGAATTTGGGCGTAGCTTCTCTTACTACTTCCTGCTGGAGGGGGGCGCTGTATCTTCTGGAGACAGAAAGAAAATTTTAGGATCATGGAGTAGTCCGTGAGGCTGTATATCTGAGCCAGTTGACTTGAAACCATTCTGGATGTTGAATCATCTGGGCCATGGTGTCATTGGAGACCTTTCAGGGGGTCTTGGCTGGTCAAACCTGATGTATCTTAATCTGGAACAAATCCATAGTCTCTGGCTTTCTGTGGAAACAAGAGCAGAGACTCTTTTCCAAAGCAACATATCCTTATATCCAAATTTTGAAGTCAAGGTACCTTTAAAATATACATTTTGGCATAACTCAACAGCTTTTACAATCAAATGTTTTTCTGCAGTTACGAATATCAAAGAGAACATAATCCAGATTCTCTGTGTGGTAGTCATCTTTACGTGGCTTATTTTTTTATATTAGCTTGAGCCTATTCCTTTTAAACTGCAGCCTTCTAAGCCTGAAAGGGCACAGTGGCTGCTGGCTCCGCCCACTTCAGCTTCCCAACATGGCGGTGGTCCGCTTTCCGCCAGCTCTGGGAGCCGTAACTCTCAGAAATAGTGGGTCTACACTTTTACCAAAGTAGCGTGTAGCCCAGAAACCTTTTTTTTTGTTTTGTACTAGCAAAGGCTAAATCCACCACACAGTTTAATGTGCTACTTGCAGAGGCCTCATTCCCACCATACTGCAGGTCGAGAGCGCACGCTAGGAACCCGCCAGTAGCTCAAACCGGCAGCTGCCGCTTATTTGAGAGAGACAATTAGGAAGCTGTTTTTAGGTCCGTTTTAGAATCTTTTTTCTAAGTTTTTAGGTGGAAACTCTTGCCACCACGTTGGACGCCATTTGTAGCTGGAGAATTTCTCTCCAGCTCCTGCCACCAAGTCCCGCCAGTCCCAGAGCCCACTTATAAAATAAACACACAAACTCTTACATTATTTAAACTGCTTGGCCATTAGCTCAGGCCTGTCACTGTCTAGCTCTTACTCTTATATTTAGCCCATTTCTATTAATCTTTACTTTGCCACATGGCTCATGGCTTACTGGTACCTTACATCTTCCTTCTCCTGGCGGCGGCTCCAGGCAGTCTCTCTCTTCCCTTCCTGTTCCCTCAATTCTCTTCTCTGTTAGTCCCGCCTATACTTCCTGTCTGGCTATTGGCCAATCAGAGTTTATTTACATATAGCGATTTACATACAGCAAGTTTTTTGTATTTGTTGAGATTTGCTTTATGACTGTGTATGTGGTCAATTTTAGAGAAGGTTCCATGAGGTGTGGGAGACCAGCTCCACCATTTATTTACCCCAGGGACTGTTGAGGAGTGAGAGATAAGAGACTTAGATAGACATATAGAGGAGAGAGACAGTTAGAAACATAGGATAGCCTTGGGTGGGCCTGGATCCTTATCCACTGGCCCCTTCTGTCTCCACTAAAGGGCTTTTAAAGGAATGCCAAGGGGTGGAGCAAAAGACCTCCCCACCAGCACAGCCAAGTGCAGACCACCCCAGACACCTGGTGTACATGGTCAAGCCATCCCCTAATTTAGCCCTGCTGTATAAAGCAAGCTCAGATCTCACTAGGAAGTTTTTTGGGCTCACAATGGGGTGCTGAGAAGGTATGTTCTTTTGTGTTTGGGTCAAATGTTTTGTAGAAGTCTATTAAGTCCACTTGAGTCATAATATGTTAGTTCCCTTGTTTCTCTGTTAAGTTTCTGTCTGGCAGACCTGTCCATTGGTGACAGTGGGTGCTGAAGTCTCCCACTATTAACATGTGGGGTTGATGTGTGGTTTAAGCTTTAGTAAAGTGTAACATGAATCTTGAAGGGTCTTATTAATAAAAAAAAAACACAGGAGCCAGATATTGGGGTGAACACTGAAAGATCAGAGAAACAGAACAAACCACAGCTAACCTCACCTTGCCAATTCCTCAGCTAATCTTGTTTCCTCAAGCTGGAAGCCTCTATGTCCTGATCCAAATGGATCTCAGCTGAACTGCTTCTAAAAGTCTAAAAGCTTAAAAAAAGACTCTAGTTCCTGGTCCTCATGCCTTACATACTCTTCTGCTTCCTGCCATCATTTTCTGGGATTAAAGGCATGTGTCACCATGGCTGGCTGTTTCCAATGTGGCTTTGGACTCACAGAGAACTGGATGGATCTCTGCCTCCTGAATGCTAGGATTAAAGGTGTGTGTGTGCCACCATTTTCTGGTCTCTATGTCTATCTAGTGGCTGTTCTGTTCTCTGACCCCAGATAATTTTATTAGGGTGCACAATATATTGAGGGACACAATATCACCACAGTAAAGTTTATTTTACAAATGTGGATACCCTTGCATTTGGGGCACAGATGTTCAGAATTGAGACCTCATCTTGATGTACTTTTCTTTTGATGAATATGAAATATCCTTCTCCATCTCTTTTGGTTAATTTTAATTTGAAGTCTATGTTGTTAGATGTTAGGATAGCTACACCAACTTGCTTCTTATGTCTATTTGGTTGGAAGATCTTTTCCCAACCCTTTACTCTGAGGTAATATCTGTCTTTGAAGTTGAGGTGTGTTTCTTGTATGCAATAGAAGGATGGATCCTGTTTTCATATCCATTCTGCTAGCCTGTGTCTTTTTTATTGGTGAATTGAGTCCATTAATATTAAGAGATGTTAATGACCAGTGATTGCTAATTCCTGTTAATTTTTGGTTTGGGTGGTGGTGGTGGTAGTGTGTGTTTCTCTTCTTTGGGTTTTGCTGGTTTTAGATTATCTATTGCCTGTGTTTTTGTGAATGTGGTTAACTTCCTTGGGTTGAAGTTTGCCTTCCACTACTTTCTGTAAGGATGGATTTGTTTATATCTGGTTTTGTCATGAAATTTCTTGATTTCTCTGTCTATGGTGATTGAAAGTTTTGCTGGATATAGTAGTCTGGACTAGCATCCATGGTCCCTTAGGGTCTGCAAAACATCTGCCTAGGGCCTTCTGGTTTTTTAGAGTCTCCATTGAGAAGTTGGGTATAATTCTAATAGGTCTGCCTTCATATGTTACTTGGCCTTTTTTCTTTGCAGCTCTTAATATTCTTTTTTTATTCTGTATATTTAGTGTTAGTGTTTTGATTATTATGTGGTGAGGGTACTTTTTTTTTTTTTGGTCCAGCCTACTTGGTGTTCTATAAGCTTTTTTTTTACCTTTATAGACATGTCCTTCTTTAGGTTGGGAAAGTTTTCTCCTATGATTTTGTTGAATATGTTTTCTATGCCTTTGAGCTGGAATTCTTCTCCTTCTATCCCTATTATTCTTAGGTTTGGTCTTTTCATGGTGTCCCAGATTTCCTGGATATTTTGTGCTAGGAATTTATTGGATTTAATATTTTCTTTGGCTGACGAATCTATTTCCTCTATTGAATTTTCAGTGCCTGAGGTTCTTTCTTCCATCTCTTATATTCTGTTGGTTATGCTTGCTATTGATGTTCTGCTCCAGAAGTTGTATCCTGTGCCAATGCATTCAAGGATATTCACAGTTTCTCTTCTATTAGGTTCAGTGTGTCTGGATTTATGTTGAGGTCTTTGATCCACATGGAATTGAGTTTTGTGCAGGGTGATATATATGGATCTATTTGCATTCTTTTACATGAGGACATCCAATTAGACCAGCACCACTTGTTGAAGATGTTTCCTTTTTCCCATTGTGTATTTCTGGCTTTTTTTTTTTTAAATAAAAAGTCAGATGTTCATAGGTGTGTGGATTTGTGTCTGGGTCTTTGATTCCATTCCATTGATCAACGTGTTTGCTTTTATGACAATACTATGTGGTTTTCATTTCTATTGCTTTGTAGTACAGCTTGAAATCAGTGGTCGTACCCATGTCTCTCCATCTACCTCTGCCCTTAGCCTGGTCCTAAGCCACAGGTCTAGAAGAAAATGGAGAGTGCTATCTGCTGGGCTTCATACGTACCTCCTCACTGGTCGGGGAGGGGCTGGGGAAGAGACAAGACAGTCCACAGCCTTGGAGTTTGGGTGCCCCTCGTGCCACAAAGCTAAAGCTCTTGCTAGAACCTCAGCTAACGGGGTCAGCAATAGCTATGTCCCCTCCTCTCTACTGTTGTGCTCTCTGACTGTTGTCATCAAAACTGTTTTAAACATGTTTAAACAGAAAAAAGAAAGAAAGAAATCAGGCATGGTGACACCTCTGGAAGTTCTTTTATTTACAGGATTGTTTTAGCTATCCTGAGACTTTTCTTTCTCCATGTGAAATTGAGTATTGTTCTTTTAAGGTCTGTAAATAATTGTGTTGGAATTTTGATGGGGATTGCATTTGAATGTAGATTGCTTTCGGTAGGATGGCCATTTTTACTATGTTAATCCTACCAATACATAAGAGATCCATGGAAACATCTTCTGATATCTTCTTCAAAGACTTGAAGTGTTTTGCCATACAGGTCTTTCACTTGCTTTGTTAGAGTTACCCCAATATATTTTATATTTGTGGCTATTGTGAAGGGTGTTGTTTCCCTGATCTTTTTCTAAGCCCCTTTGCCATTTGTGTATAGGAAGGATAGTGATTGCCTTTTGAGTTAATCTTGGATCCAGCCACATTGCTGAAGGTGTTTACCAGCTGCAGAAGTTCTCTGGTAGAATTTTTTTTTTTTTTTTTTTTTTTTTTGGTTTTTCGAGACAGGGTTTCTCTGTGTAGCTTTGCGCCTTTCCTGGGACTCACTTGGTAGTCCAGGCTGGCCTCGAACTCACAGAGATCCGCCTGGCTCTGCCTCCCGAGTGCTGGGATTAAAGGCCTGCGCCACCACCGCCCGGCCTCTGGTAGAATTTTAGGAGTCACTTACATATGCTAATATATCATCTGCAAATAATGATACTTTGACTTCTTCCTTTCCAATTTGTATCCCCTTGATCTCTTTTAGTTGTCTTATTGCCTAGCTAGAACTTCAAGTACGATATTGAATAGATATAGAGAAGGCAGACAACCTTGTCATGTTCCTGATGTTAGTTTGGTTTTCTTTCCATTTAATTTGATGTTGGCTATTAACTTGCTGCAAATTGCCTTTATTATACTTAGGTATGTCCCTTATATTCCTAATCTCTCCAAGACATTTATCACGAATGCATGTTGAATCTTGTCAAAGACTTTTACAGCATCTAACGAGACAATTATGTGGGGTTTTTTCTTTCAGTTTATTTATATGATAGAATACATTGGCTGATTTTTTTAGGCTGAACCATCCTTGCATTTCTGTGATGAAGCCTACTTGATCATGGTGGATCTTTTTGATATGTTCTTGGATTTGGTTTGTGAGTATTTTATTCAGTATATTATGCATCTATGTTCATGAGAAAAATTGGTCTGTAATTCTCTTTTTTGTTGAATCTTTTTGTAGTTTGGGTATCAGGGTGACTGTGGCCTCATAAGATGAATTTGACAATGTTCCTTCTGTGCCTATTTTGTTGAATAATTTGAGAAATATTAGCATAAACTCTTCTTTGAAGGTCTGGTAGAATTCTGTACTGAAACTATCTGGCCCTGGGCTGTTTTTGGTTGGGAGACTTTTTTTTTTTTTTTACTTTCTTTTTTTTTTATAATTTTTTTTATTTTTATTTTGCAATACAATTCAGTTCCACATATCAGCCACGGATTCCCTTGTTCTCCCCCCTCCCGCTACCCTCACCTTCCCCCCAGCCCACCCCCCATTCCCACCTCCTCCAGGGCAAATCCTCCCCCGTGGACTGAGATCAACCTGGTAGACTCAGTCCAGGTAGGTCCAGTCCCCTTCTCCCAGGCCGAGCCAAACAATCCTGCATAGGCCCCAGGTTTCAAACAGCCAACTCATGCAATGAGCACAGGACCCGGTCCCACTGCCTGGATGCCTCCCAAACAGATCAAGCCAATGAACTGTCTCACCCATTCAGAGGGACTGATCCAGTTGGGGACCCCTCAGCCATTGGTTCATAGTTCATGTGTTTCCATTCGTTTGGCTATTTGTCCCTGTGCTTTATCCAACCTTGGTCTCAACATCTCTCGCTCGTACAAACCCTCCTCATTCTCACTAATTGGACTCCCAGAGATCCACCCGGGGCCTAGTCATGGATCTCTGCATCCAGATCCCTCAGTAGTTGGATGAGGTTTCTAGCATGACAATTAGGGTGTTTGGCCATCCCATCACCAGAGTGGGTCAGTTCGGGCTGTCTCTTGACCATTGCCAGCAGTCTGTTGTGGGAGTATCTTTGTGGATTTCTGTGGGCCTCTCTAGCACTTTGCTTCTTCCTATTCTCATGTGGTCTTCATTTACCATGGTCTCCTATTCCTTGTTCTTCCTCTCTGTTGTTGATCCAGCTGGGATCTCCCACTCCTCCAAGCTCTCTTTCCCTTGACCCTTGCCCTTCACTATCCCCACTCATGTCCAGGCTGTTCATGTAGATCTCACTCCATTTCTCTGTCATTGGGCAATCTCCATGTTTTTCTTGGGGTCCTGTTTTCCAGGTAGCCTGGTTGGGAGACTTTTAATGACTGCTTCTGTTTCATATTGCCTTGGCTGTTGTTTATTGTATTCTTACATTGGTATCAAGGCTTCTGGGTTTGGGGTGATTATAGTCTCAGTGCCAATTTCTGAGTTTGTCTTTGTTGGAAGGCTGTTTTATTTCTTGGTTTCTGTCTCCTATCTGGTCTTTTGGTTTGCATGAACTCTTGTCAAGCAAAGGGTCCTGCCCAAGTTGGGGCCTGGGACACAGCAATGAGGAAGTAAGGGGGTTGGGGGAGTGTCCAGGAGTAGAGGGGGCATCAAAAAAGTGGAGAAGCTCCATGGGCAGGCGGTGGACTTCTGGTGGCCAGAGTGGTCTCTGATTGACCAGGGAGTCTCTGCCCAAGTTGGGGGCTAAGACGAGATGATGAGGATGGGAGGGGTATTGGGGATGGGGAGGGGGCACTGAGAGAGTAGGGGAGGTCCATGGGCAAGTGGCCTATTTATACTTCTGGTGGCTGACCTGGCCTTTGATTGAGCAGGGGGTCTTCATCCTAGTTGGGAGCTGGAACATGGCAAAGAGGAGGGGAATGGGATTGGGGATAGTGTCCAGGGTGGGAGATGGGGTAATGGGACTGAAAGAGTGGAGGAGGTCCATGGGCATGCCAGCCTACCTGGAGTTCTGATGGCTGGCATGGCCTCTGGTCCAGCAGTGAGTCTCTGCCTGAGTTATCCTACCTGTTCTGGCTGGAGTGGCCTGCACTTGAGCAGGGTATGTCTGTCAGAGTTGGGGGCAGGGACAGGACAGTGGAGGCAGGGGCAGGAGGGATGGTGAAGGATTGTGTCTGTGGGAACGGAGGATATGGGGATGTTCCAGGACAGACAGTCTACCTGTTCTTCTGGATTTCCCAGACAAATTTTCAGCTGATGATTCAAGGGTCCTGAATCTCCATGTCCCAATGCCTCCCAAGGCTCATAGGTGTCCCTCATCTTTCCTGTTTTCCACTTGCCTTTTAATACCACTGCACTTATTTTTATCTTTTCTCAGACTGCTACAGTTACTCTGATCCATCCATTTTTCCATCATCCAAAGCTTGTTGAAATCTCTCACTTGCTGTTTGGATTTCACTCAGCTGTGGCCTGCTGGATTCAACCCATTAAAATTTTTTTCTTAGATTTATTTTTTATTTTTTTGTGTGTATAAATGTTTTGTTTGTGTGCATGTACTTGTTCCACATATATGCCTGGTGCCTGAGGTTGTGCCCAAGGAGGTCTGAAGATTATGTAAGATCCCATGGAACTGGAGTTACAGGTGGCTATTAGACACTATGTGGGTGATGGAAATTGAACCTAGGTCTTTTGGAAAAGTAGCCATTGTTCTTAACCACTGAACCATCTTTCTAACCCCTCTAGGCCTTTAAAAATGATATTAAGAAATGGGCTCAAAACAATCACTTAATCAATATATTGTGCTCATTTGAAATACAATTGTCTTTAATCCTTATAGTTTAGCTTCTGTTGTTACCATTCAGAGAAATTACCCACCTCAAGATCACTTCAAATTCCTTCTTGCTACATAGATAGGCGATAACTTTGACCTCATCCTTGGATGTTTAGAAGGGAGCCATTTAACCACCTAATTTTCTTTGACACTCTTTTCTAAGGTTGGCTGACAACACATTCCTTTATGTTTCCCCTGATTTCATTTGATTACTGGTCATTTTTGCGAGATGTTGCTCTTAGGTTATTCCCTAAATGTTCAAATTCAAGAACTTGTACTTGGAGTCCCATCTCATAGTTTCCTACATTCTCTCCTACAGAAATCTCATGTCACTCTTTTGATCTCAGGACTGTTTATTCTCCAATGATCTTCAGTTGACTCAGGCCTCCCTCCTGGGTTCTAGCTCAGTTAAAGACACAATAACCACTTAACTACCAACTAGTGTGTGCTTACTGTATATCAAACACTACCCTAAGGCTTCAGATGCTCTTTTATTCAATGCTAGAAATAATTTGATTTTGAAGCTATTATTATCACACACACACACATGCATGCCTTACATTTAGAGCTGGAGCTATGGCTCAGTGATAAAGAGCAGATTAAGAGCATGGCTGGCTTTTACAGAGGGGTTCAATTGCCAACACTCACATGGTGGCTTACAACCATTTACAGCTTCAGTTCCAGGAGATCCAATGCCCCCTTCTCACCTCAGTTGGCATTAAGGACATATATATACATACTGGCAAATATACCCATATACATAACTATTTTTAGAAAGTCTTAATTACCATTCTTTTTGTCTTTAATCATAATTCCCATCCATTTATGCTTTTCTTCTCCTGCATTCTGTTTCTTTTGTTTTTAAACTGTACCAGGACAAAATGGCACCTCAGTAGCTCAGTAGCTTCTGGGGTTGGTACAATGCTATCCCTACAATTGCTCTACAAAGCCCTACATTACTTAATCCATGTACCATATGCCTTCTAGAATGGTTTTAAAAACTCTAAATTACATCATACCCCATCTTCTCACTCTTTCTAGTGCTTAGAATGAAACTCCAAATCCATAATTTGACCTAAAGTCTGAGTCCCACCTGGATTAGAACTCTCGGGTGCAAGCCTCATGTTGTCTTATCCAGTCCTTAAATAAGCCGACTCCCTTTCACACTTATTTTTATTTCTCTGACCAGTGAATCTAAACTTGCCCCCATTTCCCAGTCACTTAGCCTTTCTTCTCCTTTAATAAGCTTTCTTAACCCTGATCACAAATACTAATTCCTCATGAATTGGCTTTTGTATGAGGAGAGACATTTCTCTGTCCACTGTTAGTCTTTCCCAGTGTCTAGAAGTATCTTGGACCCTGATAAGACAGGGCTGTTCCAGTTTCCTTTCCTTTGCTGTGAATCAACACTCTTACCAAAAACATCTTACAGAAGCCAAGAGTTTATTTGACTTTCACTCCAGGACTCAGTTCATCATTGTAGAAGTCCAGGCAGGAACTTGAAGCAGAAATCGTGGAAGAATGCTTGCTTGCTGGCTTGCTCTCCAGATGTCACTGTACCATGCTCAGCTACTTTTCTTACAAAGGTGAGCCTACCTGCTTAGGGATGGTGCTGCCCACAGTGAGCTGGTCCCTCCCACATCAATAATCAAGACAAACTCTCACAGACGTGGCCACAGAACAATCTGATCCGGGCAACTCCTCAATTGAGACTCACTCAGACAACTCTAGGTTGTGACAAGCTGACAATTAAGGCTAAGACAGGGACACCTTAAATTCAATAGAAGTTCGCTAATGCAATATGAATGATTCATCTTAGGGTTGGCACATTACAGTTCTCCATAGATGCAGATACACGTGCACATGTTATGCATACAAAAAAAGACTTATTCTAAAGAATTAACTCTTGTAATCATGGCAGCTATGGAGTTCCAAGATCTCCAGCTGACAAGCTGCAGGCCCAGAAGAATGATAATGTGGTTCCAATCCAAAAGCCCTTCTTTTTCAAAACGTAAGAACTGCTGTTTCAATTCTAGTTCAAAGGCAGGCAGAGATTGACATCTCAGCTCAGATAGCCAGGCAGAAGGCACAGGGCCTTACAAGAGGTTAAGCCTTTTTCTTCTACTTGTGTCTTAGGAGGACCACATGCTCTCCTTGTGTCCCAATTCAAAAGTCCATCTCATCTAAAAATAGCCTCACTGAAACCCTTGGAATAATATCTGAGTAAAAATGCTCAACCACACCACAAGAGCACTTGTTCAGCTATGTTCATATCAGCATTGTTTGTAATAGCCAGAACATGGAAACAACCTAGATGCCCTTCAACTGAAGAATGGATAAACAAAATGTGGTACATATACACAATGGAATACTACTCAGCAGAGAAAAACAATGACATCATGAGGTTTGCAGACAAATGGATGGATCTAGAAAAAATCATCCTGAGTGAGGTAACCCAGACTCAAAAAGACAAACATGGTATGTACTCAGTCATAGCAGGATACTAGATGTGGAACAAGGATGACTGGACTGCTACTCACATCACCAGGGAGGCTACCTGGAAAACAGGACCCCAAGAAAGACATGGGGATCGCCCAATGACAGAGAAATGAAATGAGATCTACATGAACAGCCTGGACATGAGTCAGGGTAGTGAAGGGCGAGGGTCGAGGGAAATAGAGCTTGGGGGAGCGAGAGATTCCAGCTAGATCAACAACAGAGAGGGAGAACAAGAAATAGGAGACCATGGTAAATGAAGACCACATGAGAATAGGAAGAAGCAAAGTGCTAGAGAGGCCCACAGAAATCCACAAAGATACCCCCACAACAGACTGTTGGCAATGGTCGAGATACAGCCCGAACTGACCTACTCTGGTGATGGGATGGCCAAACACCCTAATTGTCATGCTAGAAACCTCATCCAACTACTGAGGGATCTGGATGCAGAGATCCATGACTAGGCCCCAGGTGGATCTCTGGGAGTCCAATTAGCGAGAATGAGGAGGGTTTATATGAGCGAGAATTGTTGAGACCAAGGTTGGATAAAGCACAGGGACAAATAGCCAAATGAACGGAAACATATGAAATATGAACCAATGGCTGAGGGGTCCCCAACTGGATCAGGCCCTCTGAGTGGGTGAGACAGTTCATTGGCCTGATCTGATTGGGAGGCATCCAGGCAGTGGGACCGGGTCCTGTGCTCATTGCATGAGTTGGCTGTTTGAAACCTGGGGCCTATGCAGGATTGCTTGGCTCGGCCTGGGAGGAGGGGACTGGACCTACCTGGACTGAGTCTACCAGGTTGATCTCAGTCTGTGGGGAAGGCTTTGTCCTGGAGGAGATGGGAATTGGGGGTGGGCTGGGGGGAAGGTGAGGGGGGTGGGAGGGGGGAGAACAAGGGAATCCGTGGCTGATATGTAGAGCTGAATTGTATTGCAAAATTAAAAAAAAAAAAGACAAAAAAAAATTTCTAGGTCCTCATAGCCCAGCCAAACTGACAAGGCTGACCATCATAGCTTGTTAATTAAAAACTGCCAGGCTAATTAGCTAATTTTTTATTTTACTAAAAAACATATAAATGCGTTTTCATTTACCAATCTGTTCTCATGGACTCACAGCTTTTTCTTTGAGGGTGAATCTGGTGACTGAAGTTCCAGATGGTCTTGCCCACAAAGCTGCATTCATAATTCATCTTCTACATCTCCCAGGGTCTGTTTCCTGAGTGAGAAAAAACTCAGACACAATTAGACAACAATTAAGAGCAATTTTTTTCTAGCCTTTTATAGTTCCTGATTCTTTTGTAAGTTGTTTTGATGTTACATTTTATAAACAATATGCTGTTCAAAAGTATTTCATTTTCACAGTGACAATATTTTTCTTCTAATTTAGTCATCTGTATAACTGGGTAAAGTGCAGTTTTTGCACTATTACTGTGACAAGGTGTGGGATTAAATATAATCGAGTCTAGGACATCATAGAACTCAGCTGGCAGGATTGACCATGGTGCCCACGCAGAACAGGAAGCTGAGGCACCACAGAGAAAGTTTGATTTGCAGTGGATCGAGAGTGCGGCTCACAAGGAGATGTAAGCTAGCTGATTAACCAGGAGAGTCAGTTCAAGGAGTCCTGCTTAGAAGGCACTCCCAAAATAACTGTGTTAACAGACATTAAATACTAACATCTGTCCATATTAAAATAATTCAAGAGTCCCATAGGACATATATGATCATGAACATCAAAATAAACAAGACGAGGAAGAGGAACCATTTCTGGAATTTTCTAGAATTCCTTTGTTTGTATTTGTCCCTTCCTATTCTCATGATTGCCAATAAATATGTAATTGAAGAAAATAGTTCTTTCACTGAGTCTCTCTGAGATATGCTCTGTAGCAGCCTATGAATTAAATCATATGCTGCTTTATCACAACATCTCATTTTTAATATCATAGTCTTTTTTAAAGAGAAAAATACTGCTGTATTCCATCTAGATCAGTGGTTCTCAACCTGTGGGTCTTGACTCCAGGGGGCAACTGACCTCACACAGGGGTCACATATCAGATATTTCACATTTCAGATAGTTACATTATGATTTGTAACAGTAGCAAAAGTACAGTTATGAAGTGGCAATAAAAATAATTTTATGGTTGAGGGGTCACTACAACATGAGGAACTGTATTAAAGGGTCACAGCATTGGGAAGACTGAGAACCACTGTTCTAGATGAAAAAAAAAATAAAGCCAATCAGCAATGTGACCTTTAGTCAACGGTAGCACACCCGGGAAGTGGCAGTGTTCCTTCTCTGTAATGATAAAATGATAAAATACACTGTAGTTAGCATTCTTATATAATGAGACAAAGTCATAAAGGAGTTTTATTACTTCTGTTAATTACTTCTCTAACATACTTGTAAATGTAGGTGACAAAAGACTAAAAATGTTGTTTCATAGATGTAAAAAAAATTAAAATTTAATTATTTAGTCACTTTACTTTTGAATGGCTCTGGTTCTCATCAGCCATCAGTGATTTCATTAAAAATCTCTGGTGGCCAAGGCAGTGACATTAGTGCTGGGTAATTTGTCATATTCTTCTCAAGTCATAGTCACTGGGGACAAAGTAGTGTACAGTCTATGAGAGGCTCAGTCCCATTCCTCCATATCCATGGAAGGAAGCAGTTAGTGGGGTTCTTGTTGACACTGGACCCTTAAAAATGCCATCACAGTATTTCACTTATAAGCTAAATCTGTGTGGTGAATAGATATGGCCCCCATCGACTCATGTGTTTGAATGTGTGGCCTGGAGGAAGTGGCACTATTAGTATGATCTTGTTGGAACAGGTGTGGCCTTGTCTGAGGAAGTGTGTCACTGTGTGGGGGGGTGGACTTTGAGGTCGCATATATGCTCAAGCTACACCCATCACAGTGTCTCTCCTGTTGCCTGCAGACCAAGAGGAAGAACTTTCAGCTCCTTCTCCAACACCATGTCTGCCTGCATAGCCATGCTTCTCACCATGATGATAAAGGACTAAACCTTTGAAACTGTAAGGCAGCCCTAATTAAATGTTTTCCTTTATAAGAGTTTCCATGGTCATGGTGTCTCTTTATAGCAATAGAAACTCAAACTGAGTTAATCTATTTGTTATTTGTCCTAGGGATGGTGTGCACTAACTTGACCATGAATGAGTAGCATGTTGGAGAGGGAAGGGCAAAGCTGTGGTGTTTAAGGGGTTTGGAGCTTGATTTAAAGCAGGCTTTTCAGTACAATGTGATGTGGGTAAAGATGGTGATAGAATGTCACCATCTTTGTATGTTGTTAGGCAACAAATTGAGGCCTAGAAGGTAAGGACCTGGAAGAGTTTCATAAAAGAACAAAGAGATGATTGATCTAATATGTTGAAGAGTCAGTTATGAGTTTATTATAAATGATTTTTTCCGGGAGTTCCTGAAAGGAACACTACAATTATTTTTAACTATTATCTTCTTGGACAAAGCTTTCCTAGAATAGTAAAGTCATAATGATGATGGCAGTCATCACATAAAACTATGATTATGTGGACAATGAACTGTGTTTGTGGGATGAGGAGGAGACATGCATAGTGTTGAGTTTGTTTCTCATTTGTAAAACAAGAGTAATGATAAATAAATGTTCTAGAAGGAAAAGATGTACATAGAAAGGAGCAAGAGTTTAAATTTTGTTATAAATCAATTTTAGATTTAAATATCAACTACAGAGCTAGGGAGATGGTTAGGGGTTAATAATGTTTATTATTCCCCAGAAAATCTAAGATCTGTTCAGGTGTCTCACCAACTACCTGTAAACTCCAGCCCCTGGGGATCTGACACCCTCTTCTGGCCTACATGAACACCTGCCTGTACATATGTGTGGCATATACTCACACAGTCACACATACATGCATATAAGTATGAATAAAAACATACCTTTAAATCAGAACAATAAGTTCATGGCAGGTGTGATTCTGTTTTATCACAACCCTATAGTGATGGTTACTCTACCAAGGGTTTCATAAACATTAAATAAATAATATATGAAGGAAGAGTGTACAATAGATATGTATTCCCGGCAAGAGCCCCATAGTTTATTTAGTCTTACCAGGACACTGAAGAGGGTTCGATGAAGGACTAACTACAAATTTTAAAGAACCAACCATGTGCATTAAAGCAACAGCGCAGAAACCATTATCACTTCAAATCCTGAAGGAGGGAGGGAGGAAGGAGAGCAGGAGTCTGAGGAGAGCTGTGACCTCTGACAATCCTGGAAGTTCCAGGAGAAGATTGGTACTACGAGAATATACCCTGTGTGCAGGTGTTCACGGAGCAGAGGGAGCTGAGTAAGACTGACTTCCTCCTCCCTGTGCCCAATCTCACATCAAACCCAACTAGAAGCCAGAGGTAGATGATCCTACACATTGCAGTTCCTCGTCACTGCGGGAGACAAGGTTCCTTTTCCAGGTTCTTTGTCTTATACAGGAAAGATGTTAAAACAGACACAGAGGGAACTCAAGGATGATTTTACTAGAGTTAGAGGGAGAAAACAGCAGGGCAGGCAAGTCTGGGATCCAGGCAGCTTCAGGGAGAAGGGAAGTTAATGGTTTAGAGTCAGAAGTCAGAAAGTGGGCAAGTTCTGTAGAAGTCTGTGAGCCATATTGAGTGGGAAGGCTTTATCTGATAATACATAGCTCATTGAAGGGACAATTATTCTTCCCTCTTCCTTATTTTATTCTGAGGTATGTCATATTTCTTTTTACCTTTCACCTTTATTCTGGTCTTCAGCTTGTAAAATAGGATTTCCCCTTAAATTCTGGAGGAGTCTTTTCACAAAAGAAGCTCCCTGCCTAGTCCAAACATGGAAGGCACTTTCCATCTACATTTTTAAAGGGTGTTACAGACTGCCAACCATGCCGTTTGAAATGGTGCTGGGAAACAAGTAGCTACAGGGAGACTTTCATACGCTGTCTTCTTGCTTAACATTTTCTTTCACTTTTAGGCCAGCCTCCTGGAGTAAGAGGGTGGGAAGAAGAGTAAAAATGGGCCCTGGGACAGACACTGGTGAGTGACCAGCTCCAGGACTGACACTGGTGAGTGACCAGCTCTAGGACAGACACTGGTGAGTGACCACCTCCAGGACTGACACTGGTGAGTGACCATCTCCAGGACAGACACTGGTGAGTGACCAGCTCTAGGACAGACATTTGTGAGTGACCAGCTCCAAGAGATTACTGGTGAGTGACCAGCTTCAAGAGTTACACAGCAGAGTGACCAGCTCCTACAAAGTCCTAGTTCTTCTAGTGTGGCCACTCAGGAATCGTGAGTCAGTTGAACCAGAGGTATTTGCAAGCCAGAGCTGAACCAACCTTTATATGCGGCAGAGGGAAACCATGGGAAATTTTAAGCATTGTGTACAATATTTGGCAGAATAAAATTGATTATTTAAGAATGTTTAGCTTTCAAATACAGAAAGGATTTAAAATGTTTCCACCATAAGTAAATGATAAACTTCCAGGAGGATAGATATGTTTGACCTTATTTAAACATCACAAACTATTTCATAAATATATAAAATTTTATGTTTTATATATCAGTTGGAAACTAATTTAAATTTAAAGACAGCATAAGAAACAGTGTTTGCACAATGGGACTGTTCAGTCTATCTGAGTACCAATATAATATGTATTTAAAAAATGTTTTATTTTTTCTTAGTTTGAGTGTATTGCCTGCATTATGCCTGCGTATTGTATGTGTACATCTGTGCAGTGCTCATGGAGGCAAAAGAAGGAGTCAGATGCTCTGGACTAGAGTTCTAGAGAGTTGTCAGCTGCCATGAGGGTGCTGAAAACTGACCCTGGGTCTTCTGGAAGAGCAAGCAGTGCTCTTAATTACCTAGCCATCTCTCTAGCTTATAATAAGTTCTTGTTGGCAAATCGAAGTGTAAGAATGTATAAAGTCAGTTGGGTTCAGAAACACTGTCAATTCAACTGGACCATTCAGTCTTCAACATGGATCAAAGATGAATTGGTTGAACACAAGTGAACTCACATTTCACACTGTAGGAGAAATACACACACACACACACACACACACACACACACACACACACACACACACTCTACACAAGTAATATAAATGCTATAGATGCAAGTATTTCTCAGGACACTGATGTTGCATACCAATCCCCCATCAGATGGTGTGCTGAAGGGCCCAGATAGGAGGCCTAGTGCAATGTCTTTCCGGAAGTCCTGGTTCCATGTATTCTACAGTCTGACTTGCTTTGAATCTTGACCAAGTCTATATTAGTGGCCATTTCCTTACAGCAGTGCTTGCAGCTGATGGCAGAGCCCTCTTAAACACAGGGTTTTCCAGCTTCATTTCTCTTGCTTGCTAAACCCCTTTTGCATGCCCAAGAATGTGCATGAATAGCTTCCCAAAATGATTGTTTCTGGTGGGTAGGAAAGTGTTAGAGTACTCACTTCCATCACCTCCTATCCCCCCCACCTCCTACCCCCCCACCTCCTATCCCCCACCTCCTACCCCACACCTCCTATCCCCCACCTCCTATCCCCCACCTCCTATCCCCCATCTTTTATCCCCCCACCTCCTATCCCCCCCACATCCTATCCCCCACCTCCTATCCCCCCCACCTCCCATCCCCCACCTCCTACCCCCCCACCTCCTATCCCCCCACCTCCTATCCCCCCACCTTCTATCCCCCACCTCCTACCCCCCCACCTCCTATCCCCCCACCTCCTATCCCCCACCACCTCCTATCCCCCCACCTCCTATCCCCCACCACCTCCTATCCCCCACCTCCTATCCCCCCACCTCCTATCCCCCCATCTTTTATCCCCCCACCTCCTATCCCCCCACCTCCTATCCCCCACCTCCTATCCCCCCATCTTTTATCCCCCCACCTCCTATCCCCCCACCTCCTATCCCCCCACCTCCTATCCCCCCCACCTCCTATCCCCCCATCTTTTATCCCCCCACCTCCTATCCCCCCACCTCCTATCCCCCACCACCTCCTATCCCCCCACCTCCTATCCCCCACCACCTCCTATCCCCCCACCTCCTATCCCCCACCTCCTATCCCCCCACCTCCTATCCCCCCATCTTTTATCCCCCCACCTCCTATCCCCCCCACCTCCTATCCCCCCATCTTTTATCCCTCCCACCTCCTATCCTCCCCCACCTCCTATCCCCTACCACCTCCTATCCCCCCATCTTTTATCCCCCCACCTCCTATCCCCCCACATCCTATCCCCCCACCTCTTATCCCCCCACCTCCTATCCCCCACCTCCTATCCCCCACCTCCTATCCCCCACCTCCTATCCCCCACCTCCTATCCCCCACCTCCTATCCCCCACCTCCTATCCCCCACCTCCTATCCCCCACCTCCTATCCCCCACCACCTCCTATCCCCCCCACCTCCTATCCCCCCACCTCCTATCCCCCCACCTCCTATCCCCCCACCTCCTATCCCCCCCACCTCCTATCCCCCACCTCCTATCCCCCACCACCTCCTATCCCCCCCCCCGACTCCTATCCCCCACCACCTCTAAAAAAGGAAAGGAATATCTTTTAGGTGGTGGCTTTTTCTGTTAGTCAGTCACTTCCTTTGTGGTTGGTTGTTTCTCCTTGAAAAAAATATCAATGTTCTGTGGGAGCTGGACTTGGCCTTAATCAGGCCACACCCCTCCTATGGCTCTTCCCCTATCCTTGCTACTGTCTCTCTAGGAAATGTTGACAGAGGATGTTATCCTTACAGATGTCACCCTTTTGAGAAAACAATTATCTAGATTTAGGGCCTTTTCGACTCCAGTGATCCTTGTAGACACAATTCCCATTATTACCATTTCAACTCATTTTTAGTCAAATAGACTTTTGAAACATGATGGTACCTGCTTCCTAGGAGACCTTTTAAAAAGAGATAATGTCAAGGTTGGAATATAATCTCAGAAATGCTTATTTTAAAAAAATAGTTTCCGTTTCTTTATAATTCATGTGGATCTGTACATGTTTCTTGTGCTTATAAAGATCTGTTCACCTTCCTTAAAAGACTGTAGTTCCTTTCAGGCTGGGACTATAACTTATTCACTCTTTTGACTCTATCCATTCATTCCTTTGCTTAATGACTAATTTGCTTGAGAATTCTTGCCATCAAAAGTCAAAATAAATATTCTGCCAAATTTAATGGTAAAGATTATTATTGTTCCCTCCATCTGCTCCTAAGATTTGCAAAGGATTTTCTTACACAGACAAATGTATTCTTTAAAAGGAAAAGACACGATTTAAATAATAAAAACAACTTGTCCCAGGTAAACATTTTAAGGTAAACAAATATAATTTGTAGCCATGTGTAATGTAATGAAGGGTTTTTTATTTGTCAAAGAAGAATAAAACTTAAAGTGGGTGGTGGGTTTTCTTCACCAGTTTTCTAACCTTTTAGAAGCATATGGTTTCCTTGCTTCCAAAATTACACTTAGAGTAATAGAAAAACCCATACTGTTAGTTTATAAGGCCAAATAACAATGCATCAGAGCTCTTTGCAGCAGCCCCTGGGACAGGTGATGCACAGCATTCCCATCTCTATGGCTTAAGTATGCATGGGAAGCATCGTGCACTCACCCACCATCATGTGCAATTTATCCCCTATGCTGCTGTCTAACTAAAATCTTGTTTTCATTGTATGTCATTGCCTGAAATTATGGTGTTGAAAACCCACTTCTCATAACGTACTTTATTCAGTGAATTTTGAAGCAAAAATCCTATCTTAGAAATAAAAAAGCCATGCTGAGAGGTGGCGATGCACACCTTTAATCCCAGCAGTCTGGAGGCACAGGCAAGGGAACCTCTGTAAGTTAAAGGCTAGCCTGGACTACAGAGCAAGTTCCAGATAGCCAGGACTGTTACACAGAGAAACCCTATCTCAAAAATAACCAGAGAAAGACAGAGACAGAGACAGAGAGATAAAGAGAGACAGAGAGAATAAAGTCATTGCTTGAAAAAAAAAGAGTAACTTCCTTAGATGGTACTGCAGTCATTGGCCAGTGCTCACTTTGTGAAGAAAGCCATGTTGTATACTTGATCAGTGAATGACTAAATCAATCAGAAGGCCCATTTCAAAGACTCAAGGCTAGCTTTGACTACAAAAAGAGTTCTAGGTTAACCTAGGCTACATAAGACTTGTGTCCAAAAATTTTTTTTTGCCTAAAACAATAAGACACTAGTTTTGCAATGGCCTTATTAGATTATTGAACATAATGGTTTTAGCATCAAACTATACCTTCAATCCTTGATTTTTTCTTTTGAAAAATGTGTGTGTGTGTGTGTGTGTGTGTGTGTGTGTGTATGTGTGTGTGTGACAGGGTTACCATTGCTGTGATAAAACACCATAACCAAAAACAACTTGAGAAAGAAAGGGTTTATTTCACTCACAGTTCCATAGAACAGTTCATCATTAAAAGTGGTGAAGGCAGGAACTAAACAGAACAGGAACCTGGAGACTGGAGCTGATGCAGAGGCCATGGAGGGTGCTGCTTCCTGGCTTGCTCCCTGGCTTACTCAGCCTGCTTTCTTATAGAACTCAGGACCAGCAGCCCAGGGATGGCCCCACTTACAATGGGCTGGACCCTTCCCCATCAGTCACTAATTAAGAAAATGCCCTATTTTGCATACAGCCCAATCTTATGAAGGCATTTTCTTTACAGGAGTGTTCTCCTAGATGACTTTAGCTTTTGTCAAGTTGACATAAAGCTATGAAGTACAGTGTGTATGTATGTGTGCAGGGTCATGGGTGTGGGTGCCTGTACGCTACAGCGTACACATAGACATCAGAGGACAGCTTATGGAAATTGGTTCTCTGCATGCACCATGTGAGTCCTGAAGACCCAATTCAGGTTTCAGGTTTGTTAGAAGGAACCTTGTTTGTTTGTTTGTTTGTTTGTTTGTTCGTAGACAAGGTCTTACTATAAATTTTAGACTTGCTTTGAATTTTCTATGTAGCCTAGGCTGTATCATCAACTCCTACCTCTGACTCTACCTCCATAGACCTGGTATTACAGATGCATATTGTCACATCCCACAGGAAAGATATTTTGATTGTGTTCAAATAAGATGTCTTCCAGAACTCTTATCCTCAAGTGTCTGAGGTGTTTCAGATTTCTTAGACACATGGTCTAACCCTTACCTGGGATTTCAGCAATTCTGCTGCAGAGACTAGGGCAATGTAATGTCTGCAGTTTCTGGAGGGTCAAGGGGAGTCACAGGGAAGAGCCAAAGATGCACTGCACATTGCTATGGCTGTGTTTAAAGATGGGGGGAGCTGTCAGTACCCATTTCACCCATTCTCTGCGGGTCCTGACCATCAGGACCCTTCCTTATTTTTTTGCTTGTTTATCTCCTCTACCTCATTTCTCTCCTTTTGGTTTGTTCTTGTTGTTTGAGACAGAATCTCTCTGCATAGTCCTGGCTATCCTGGAAATCTCTATGTAGACCAGGCTGGCCTCAAACTCATAGAGATCTACCTGCCTCTGCCCCTCAAGTGCTAGAATTAAAGGCATGTGCCTCCACACCTACCTACATTTTATACTATCAACTCTTTCTCTCCTTTGGGCCTCTGTTGTGCCACTTTAAAGACTGTACCAGAAAGCCAAGGGTAAGGCATTATCTACCTGGCATGTATGTTTATATCTCATGTACCACTTCACACACACACACACACACACACACACACACACACACACACACACACAGAGTGTGTATGTGTTTGGCATTACTAGAGATCAAACATAGGGCAGGGCACACATTAGGCACATGCTCTACCACTGAGCTATGTTCCTAGCCTTACCCTTTCATGTTCTTGAGGGCTTGCATAAGAACTTATGCATTATGTCTTGGTTCCAACAAGAGTGTTATTCACAGTTCACAAACAAGAGCTTATTAGCATGAAGAAGTACAATCCTGGAAATTTGTAGATTGTGCTGGTCAATCACTGTGTCAACTGCTAAAACTATCAAGTATTTCTTATTATTTCCTCTACTTCCAGTGTTGTTCTTATCCTCCATAAAGCTTTGTATTGTGACATAAATTGAAACAGAGATAAGTCAAGGACTTTGCATTTCCTTGGAGAGAGCTATCACACTATTATAAGCTGTGAGTTTTTATTTCTAAGTAACCAACCAAACACAAAATAGTGAAAGCAACAGTAGATCCTTCATACATAAAGAAGAGGCAAAGGCGCAAAAATGGGCCCTAGATTTTTGTCTCAAGCTGTTTTTGAAAAAGATGGATGCCAACTTGCTAATGAAGTTTAGAAACCCATACAAGCATATACAAGATTTTTTTTACAATCAAGTTTTAAAAGTTCATATTGAAACCGTTACACGGAGGGTTACTGTGGGTGTGGCTCACCTTAAGCACTGGTCGATGTCTGGACTCAAGTGGATCTTCTGGGTATGTTAGAGAGAATTCCTTTTAGGTACAAGGATTTAATGAGGTAAGGATAACTTTGCAAGCCTACTGGTCTATTTGGAGTAGATAATTTTTTTATTTAGTAACATCTTGATGAAGTGGACAATTCATTGGCATCAGTTGTACTCATGGTATTTTGTGATCCTCGATTATTTTCAAGATAATTCCTTCAAGATTCCAAATAGATTGAGTGTAATGTACAACTCCTAGCTCTTCTTTCCTCCTGCCATCTAGTGGACTTTCTCTTTCCGTGGACTTTCTCTTTGTGGATACTTCGTGTGTATTATTTACTTTTTTCCCTTCACTGGGACAAAATGGCTGACAAAACAATGTAAGGAGAAATTTATCTGGGGTCACACTTAGAGGGGACAGTCCACCATTATGGGCAAGGCCTGGCAGCAGAAATCCACACTGTATTCACAGGAAGGAAGCAGAAGGAGTTGAATGCTGCTATTCAGCTTGCTTTCTTTTTACTGTGTGGCACTCCAGGACACAGGATGGTGCTTCCTACATTCAGAGTAGGTCTTCCTCAGTTAAACCCCTTTGTAAATGCCCCCACAGACACACTCTAAGGTGTGTTTTCATGGTTATTCTAAATCCCACCAAGCTGAAAATGAAGATTAACCATCATCTCATGTAAGAGGAAAACACATTCTACCTTGTCCCAGTTCACTTAATAGTTTTTAAGGCTCATCCATGTTCTAGTATATCCCATCTATATTCCTTTATATAACTAAATAACAGTCCATTGTAGGTACGTACTGCATTTTGTTTATCCCTTCATCTGTTGATAGGATTTAAGTATCTTTAATAAACAGCCATGAATATGGGTGTGTGAGTATCTTTTTGGTTCCTGTGTTCAATTATTTTAGATTTGTGCCTAAATAGTAGAATATGTGGATATCCTGATGGTATCTCTGTGGTTAGCTCTTTGGAGAATTATTAAAGTTCTCTGGTGTACCAGTGGAACTATAGCAGCTTGCATTCCTGCCAGCAGCATGTAACAACTCCAATTTCTCCATGCTTCCTATCTTATCCTTTAAAAAATTCTATCCTTCCTAGTAGGCGTGAATTGGTCTTTCAGTGTAGGTTTTCTTGAACCTTCCTGATGATTAGTGATTCTAAGCATCTTATCCTGCACTTATTCCCCTTTGTCTATATCCATTCTTTAAAGTCTATTTGGGTTTTTTACTTTAAAAAAATATTAAAGGATCTCACTATACATCCTAGGCTGGCCTTCAACTCAGTATCCTCTTGCCTCAGTGCTTGGATTGCTGTGTGAACCACCATATCCAGCTACAATCTTTAATTTGTAGGATGACTGATGGAGTAGGTATTAAGATGTCATGTGAAGAACTACAGGAACTCCATGAACACATACAAGTTCACCTGCATCGAGTGAGGTATCCGTGCTTTCACTGAATTGGAAAGAATCATAAAGGAAGCAAAGAACAAAATTCCAAATTATTCTGGCATTTTAGTGAGGAATACTTAATTTAGATGTAAAACTAGAAAAATATATATTGGAAATTTCAAGTCAGGCAAAACTTAAGTTTCATGTAGGATTTAACACACTGTTTTCCTATACTCATTAAGTACATCAAAGTGAATAGACAGAGATAATTAGAGAAATAGAATAGGAACACTCCACAGAAAGGAAATCTGAGCTTTGGCTTCCTAACAAGAGGAAGAGAAACAGTGTCACATTTGGAGGGATCTGAAGGCAGAGGCACAAGCAACATGCTTTCCAGCGTAGGTGGAAGTTTTCCTGTGTCCTGCAGCCACTCGGTCCCAAGTAAACACACAGAGGCTTATATTAATTACAAACTGTTTGGCCCATGGCTCAGGCTTATCATTAACTAGCTCTTACAACTTAATTCAACCAATTTCTATTAATCTATGTATCACCACGTGTCCATGACTTTACCTGTGTCCCATTACATCTTGCTTCCCAGTGGCAGCTTGTAGCAACTGCCATGACCCTGCCTTTCCTCTTTCTGTTTCTCCCTTAGATTACCCACCTCCCTCCCCAACTCTCTGCCTGAGTGAGTCAAACATTGAAAATGTCATGGGTCCAAAAGAGATGGTTATCTAGGACACCATCTACACAGACAGAGGCTCCAAAGATGACCCTCAGAAACACTTGCAGAGCCTCTATCCATAGGACAAGGGGATCTACCAAACTCCTTACATGAAACATTGGAAAATCACACCGAGAGCAGAGAGTGACTTCAAAATCAGGTTCATAGCATGCTAATTATAGCTAACAAAACTATACATCCAGAAGAGAGCTATTGTATTAGTGAGACTAGAGAAGGCATAGGTAAAACCTATATCCACGTGGCCATGGGTTCCTTACTAAAATCTACAACTCTGCCATCATCTGGAAAATGCATCCTTTTAAATAATTCTCTAGTAGCTGACAACTCACCAGAACTGAATCCACCCAGAGGTGTTTTAAGAGAGCACCAATATTTTTGTGTGATGTTTTTAAAGAGTCAGTGAGTAATGTTTTGTGATAAAATTGCAGGCAATTTACCACAAAACACTTTTGATCCATTTAACTGCTCTATATCTACAGGACACCTGGACAAAAGCCAATGATTGCAGGCTAAAGCAACCCCTCTCTTCAGATCACAGCTTAGCAGATGCCAGAACATCTCAAAGCATGAGGCTCCCACATGCTGAGTATTTTCAACTATAGGAAATTAGGAAGCTGCTTCAGAATCAAGGAGTAGTTGACTCTTCCTACTGGAGTCCAGGGAGAAGCTTTCTCAGGACTGTCTTATCCACCTAATAATAGCATGTGCCAAAGTGGATCACAAACGCCTTTGGTCCTCTGGCTAAAGGTTCGTTGGCTGGGAAGAAGAAGCTCACACCAGAAAAGAAGAGGCAGGAAATGAAGCACTACACCCAGAGGCCTGGAACTCTGACTTAAGCCACTGTCTTTTCTTCAAGCTTGTCCTAGTTAGGGTTAGTAATAGGGTTTGTTGTGATAAAACACCATGACTAAAAGCAATTTGGGTAGGAAAGGGTTTATTTCAGCTTACAACTCTCAGGTCATACTTCTTCACTGAGGGAAGTCTGGGCAGGCACCTGGAGGCAGACCCATGGTGGAAAGCTGCTCACCAGTTTATGCCTCCTGGCTTGTTCGTTTGCTTTCTTATGTACTCCAGAACTACCTGCTGGGGATTGCACCACCCACACTGAAGCAGGCACTCCCACATAAATTTATTGATCAAGGAAATGTTCTATAGATTTGCCTACAGGCAATTTGATGGAAGTATTTTCTCCATTGACATTCTTCTTCCCAGATTAACTCTAGTTTATGTCAAATTATCAACAACAAACCAACCAACCTACCTACCTACCTACCACCACTTCCACCCATCAGGACAAGATCCATTATATCTCCTTTAACATTAATCTCATTTATTTACTCCCACCCCACTGCATTTCTCTTCCTTAAGGACCAATTTAACTGAGCTACATGGTATTTACTTTCTTCCCATACTTCTCTTCATATAAATCAAGTTAAATGCAGAGATGAAGAGCCAAGTTTTTGAGAGGAATGGCAAAATTTCCTTCTACACAGATGTTAGCACAACAGGAGAAGTCTTGACCTCTATTGTTTTTAACTGCTAAGAATCTTAGCCATTAATTCTCTTTCTCATTCCTATGACAGAAAGCTGCTAAGACCAAGGAAACAAACAAGAATCCTGAGGAGGCTAAGGTCTAACAAGCATGCACAGATCATCCTCGCAGAACCTAACAGGTCCAGTGTGGAGGGAGCTATGTTGAGGTGACACAGAAAATGCTACAACATCTTATGGAGGAGATCGGAGTAGGAACTCTAGGGAAATTCATAGGTGTTGGAGTAGGAACTCTAGGGAAATTCATAGGTGTTGCTGTCTCGGTTTTATGGCTCATCCCAGGGAGTCTGTTTCAATTCACTTCAGATAGAACAGACCAAATAATCCTATCTGTTAGAAATAATCTTAGGTCACACAAAGGACGAGACAACAAAGTGCAAGTGTCTTGACAAAACTTAACTCTTGATCAAGGCGATGTACTGCTCACATAAACAGGAGAGCAGGCGCAGCCGGGTAGGAATGGTTGGTATTCTAACTCAGCTCGGACTGTGTCTTTTTCCCATTGGCAGGGTCAGACCTCAAAGTCTTTTGTGATTGGCTATTAAAAAAACATCCGTGCAAAGGAAATGAAGGAAGGAATCACAGCAGCAGGCCTTCATGTAAACAAAGGTTTTAGCAAGGAGTGATGGTGGGGATAAAAGGTTTTCCAAGATGTGGGAGATTAAAAAGATTTTCATAAACATCTCACAAGTTCTGTGGGATGGTAAGTTTTACAATGTGAAGTGAAAGCTCACAGAGGTGTGTGTGTGTGTGTGTGTGTGTGTGTGTGTGTGTGTGTATACACATTTACTTACTTATCTATCTATCTATCTATCTATCTATCTATCTATCTATCTATCTATTAAGGGAGGCTATGGGGAAACAGACTCACTAATACAGAACAAGGAAGACACCACTGCCGATCCTGCCGGTCCAGCTGCTGCTGTCCTGTCCTTCTGTCCCGAAGGGAAGGGGACCAACAGCAAGTTGCTCCATGCAGGGCCCCAAGAGAGCGCAAGTATGAGCCCTCCTCAGTTTTAACAGGTCAGTTTTAACAGGAAAGACCACGCCCATCGGGCCAGAAAGCCCAAAGGTCATTCGCTGAATGGAAGGAATTCCCACAACAGCATTTCACAGAAAAGACTAATTGATGTTTCTTACACATCAAAATCCAATTTGGTAAACCAGGGTTATTTACAAGAGTAAAGGCTTTGAAGGGAAAACTCTTTCTAGGCAAGAGAATAGACTTTCTACCCTAACATCCAGTCAGGCAGGTCAATCATCTGGTCCAAGGACCACCCTCCAGGAAGATGGGACCACCTGGAGCACAGCAGGCATATGTAATACTCTACTGAAGAGATACGAGGAATAGCTAGCACTTTCATGAGATACTGTAATTATCCTTCCAAGAATTTCTACCCCACGCACAGTAGCTTATAGGACAGTGGTTCTCAACCTTCCTGATGCTGTGACCTTTTAGTACAGTTCCTCATGTGGTGGTGACCCCCAACCATAAAATTATTTTCACTGCTGCTCCATAACTGTAATTTTACTACTGTTATGAATTGTAGTGTAAATATGATATGCAGGATATCTGATATGTGACCCCTGTGAAAAGGTGGTTCATCCCCAAAGGGGTCGCTACCCATAGGCTGAGAACCACTGTTGTAGGGCCCCAGCCATCAAATTCTTAGGTCCCTGATCAATTCCGCTCCTAAGTCTGTTTTCCCTGACACTGTGGGCTTCCTCACTATTTCTCCAACTCTCCCCTCCCAGCTACGTGGCTGCTTGTCCACTATCTGTCTGACCATCTGTCTGACCTCTGTGGATGCTTAAACATCATGGTGTTTCTCCTCTTCTTTTACAGCTCCTGAGATTTACAGCTTTCTTGCTCTGGTATCTTTGTTTAACTCTAATAAAATTGTCCTTGAGCTACCATTTGACTTATTACTTATTTTTTTATTTATGAGACTAAGAACCTCAAAACAGAACTCTAGTTTCCCCAGTATCAGAAAGAAAAACATAAGCCAAAACCAAAAAGTAAAACACAGGGCCAGAGATAATGGTACACATCTTTCATTTCAGAATTCAGGAGGTAGAGACAAGTGGATCTCTGTGAATTCAAGGTCAGCTTGGTCTAAAAAGCAAGTTCCAGACCGGTCAGGGTTACAAGTGAGACCTTCCTTGTCTCAACAAAACAAATCATGGAACGAATAACAGCAATAAAATCCAAATCCTGCCGGCCCCCAGCTCCCATCTTGCCCCGGACTTCCTTTCTGAAGCACAGGTGAGTGCCCCAGCTTGCCCCGGACCCCATCCCTGGGCACCAGCCACTCCGGGGAAGACTTGCCCAACTTGGCCGCAGGTTCTGGCCACCGGGCAGGTTTTCTTCTAGCCCCACCGGGAAGGATCCCCTTCTCCAAGACCCCTGGCAGACCCTACAGTCTCCACGCCCTGCCCCCACGCCCATCCGCCCGAGGCCCAAGCCTCTTCCTGAGACTTAGAGGCCGGCTCCCAGCTCCCATCTTGCCCCGGACTTCCCTTCTGGAACACAGGTGAGTCCCCCAGCTTGCCTCAGACCCCATCCCTGGGCACCAGCCACTCCAGGGAAGACCTGCCCAACTTGACCCCAGGTTCTGGCCAGCGGGCAGGTTCCCTTCTAGCCCCATCAGGAAGGATCCCCTTCTCCAAGACCCCTGACAGACCCTGCAGTCTCCACGCCCTGCCCCCACGCACATCCGCCCGAGCCCCAAGCCTCTTCCTGAGACTTAGAGGCCAGCCCCCAGCTCCCATCTTGCCCCGGACTTCCTGTCTGGAGGAGAGAGAGAGAGAGAGGGAGAGAGAGAGAGAGAGAGAGAGAGAGAGAGAGAGGAGAGAGCTCCCATCCTGCCCCGATCTTCCCTTCTGGACAAGAGCCCCCATCCTGCCCCGGACTTCCAACTTGGACAAGAGAGCTCCCATCTGGACAAGAGAGAGAGACTTCCTGAATCTGTCAGCTCTGTCTGAACCAAGTGTGTGGATAAGGCCAAGAACGAACCACAAGGAGATGGGCAGATGTCAAGGCAGAAACACATACAACAAAATGAATAGCAATACAGCATCACCAGGCCCTAGCCCTCCTCCAACACCTAGACCTGAACATCAGAAATTGGAAGAAGCAGAAGAAAATAGCCTTATGAATGACATCATGAAGAAGCTAGAGGCTCGTATAGAGGAAAAGACAAAAAAATGTGAAGAACACTGTAAACAACTAGAGGAAAGGGCAAACAAATTAGAAGAAATCAATAAAGTCCTGGAGGAGAACAATAAAGTACTGAAAGAAAATCAAGAAAAATCAATGAAACAAATGAAGGAAACAGTCCAAGACCTGAAAAGGGAAATAGAAAAAATGAAGAAGACACAAACAGAGGGAATGCTGGAAATAGAAAATCTGAGAAAACGATTGGGAACTTCAGATGCCAGTATAATCAACAGAATGCAAGAGATGGAAGAGAAGATCTCTAGCGTTGAAGATACAGTAGAAGAAATAGATTCATCAGTCAAAGAAAACACTAAAGCCAACAAAGTCATGAACCAAAATGTCCAAGAAATTTGGGACACCATGAAAAGACCAAACCTACGAATAATAGGGGTAGAAGAAGGAGAAGAATACCAACTCAAGGGCACAGAAAATATATTCAACAAGATCATAGAAGAAAACTTTCCCAACTTAAAGAAGGAAATGCCTATGAAGATACAAGAAGCCTATAGAACACCAAAAAGACTAGACCCCTCAAAAAAGTCCCCTCGCCACATAATAATTAAACAGTTAAACGTACAGAATAAAGAAAGAATATTAAGAGCAGCAAAGGAAAAAGGCCAAGTGACATATAAAGGCAAACCTATCAGAATAACACCCGATTTCTCAATGGAGACATTGAAAGCCAGAAGGACCTGGACAGATGTAATGCAGACACTAAGAGACCATGGATGTCAGCCTAGACTAATATACCCAGCAAAACTTTCAATCATCATAGATGGAGTGAACAAGACATTCCATGACAAAGCCAGATTTAAACAATATTTATCCACAAACCCAGCCCTACAGAAAGCACTAGAAGGAAAATTCCAACCTAAGGAAGTCAGATACACCCTCAAAAACACAGGCAATAGATAAAGCCACAACAGTAAACCCCAACGAAGAAAAGTACACACACATCACCACCAAAAAATAACAGGAATGAACAATCACTGGACATTAATATCCCTCAATATCAATGGACTTAATTCACCTATAAAAAGACATAGGCTTACAGAATGGATACGAAAGCAGGACCCATCTTTCTGCTGCATACAAGAAACATATCTCAAATTCAAAGATAGACACTACCTAAAAATAAAAGGCTGGGAATAGACTTTCCAATCAAACGGTCTTAAGAAACAAGCGGGTGTAGCCATCCTGATATCCAGCAAAATAGACTTCAAACTAAAATCAATCAAAAGAGATCAAGAAGGGCATTACATACTCATCACAGGAAAGATCCACCAAGATGAAGTCTCAATTCTGAACATTTATGCCCCAAACACAAGGGCACCCACATATGTAAAAGAAACATTATTAAAGCTTAAATCACACATAAAACCCCACACATTAATAGTGGGAGACCTCAACACCCCACTTTCACCACTGGACAGATCTCCCAAATTGAAACTTAACAGAGAAATAAAGGACTTAATTGATGTCATGACTCAAATGGACTTAATCGACATCTACAGAACATTCCATCCTAACAAAAAAGAATATACCTTCTTCTCAGCACCCTATGGAACCCTCTCTAAAATCGACCACATACTTGGCCACAAGACAAATCTAAACAGATACAAAACAATTGGAATAACCTCCTGTGTTCTATCAGACCACCATGGTCTATAGTTGGATTTCAACAACAACAAAAACTACAGAAAACCTACAATCTCATGGAAACTGAATAATATCCAACTGAATCACCAATGGGTTAAGGAAGAAATAAAGAAAGAAATTAAAGACTTCCTAGAGATCAACGAAAATGAAGACACCACATATCCAAACCTATGGGACACTATGAAAGCAGTACTAAGAGGGAAATTCATAGCACTAAACGCCCACATAAATAAGCTGGAGAAATCTCACACTAGTGACTTAACAGCATACCTGAAAGTTCTAGAACAGGAAGAAGCAAAGTCTCCCAGGAAAAATAGATGCCAGGAAATTATCAAACTGAGAGCTGAAATCAATAAAATAGAAACAAAGAGAACAATACAAAAAAATTAATGAAACAAAGAGTTGGTTCTTTGAGAAAATCAACAAGATAGACAAGCCCTTATCCAAACTAACCAAAAGACAGAGAGAGAGCATCCAAATCAACAGAATCAGAAATGAAAAGGGGGACATAACAACAGACATTGAGGAAATCCAGAGAATCATCAGGTCATACTTCAAAAACCTCTATTCCACAAAACTGGAAAACCTAAAAGAAATGGATAATTTTCTGGATAGGTACCACATACCTAAACTAAATCAAGACCAGATAAACTATTTAAATAGTCCAATAACCCCTAACGAAATAGAAACAGTCATTAAAAGTCTCCCAACCAAAAAAAGCCCAGGACCAGATGGTTTCAGTGCAGAATTCTACCAGATCTTCAAAGAAGAGTTAATACCAATACTCTCTAAATTGTTCCACACAATAGAAACAGAAGGAACATTACCAAACTCCTTCTATGAGGCTACAATTACCCTGATTCCTAAACCAAACAAGGATACAACAAAGAAAGAGAACTACAGACCTATCTCCCTCATGAACATTGATGCAAAAATACTCAATAAAATACTAGCAAACAGACTCCAAGAACACATCAAAACAATTATCCACCATGATCAAGTAGGATTCATTCCAGGGATGCAAGGATGGTTCAACATACGAAAGTCTGTCAATGTGATACACCATATAAACAAACTCAAAGAAAAAAAACCACATGATCATCTCACTAGATGCTGAAAAGGCATTTGACAAAATCCAACACCCCTTCATGATAAAGGTCTTGGAGCGATCAGGAATACAGGGAACATACCTAAACATAATAAAGGCAATTTACAGCAAGCCAACAGCCAACATCAAATTAAATGGAGAGAAACTCAAAGCAATTCCACTAAAATCAGGAACGAGGCAAGGCTGTCCGCTCTCCCCATACTTATTCAATATAATACTTGAAGTTCTAGCCAGAGCAATAAGACAACATAAGGAGATTAAGAGGATACAAATTGGAAAGGAAGAAGTCAAGCTTTCCCTATTTGCAGATGACATGATAGTATACTTGAGCAACCCCAAAGATTCCACCAAGGAACTGATACAGCTTATAAACACCTTCAGCAACATAGCAGGATACAAGATCAACTGAAAAAAATCAATAGCCCTCCTATATACAATGGACAAAGAAGTGGAGAAGGAAATCAGAGATACATCACCCTTTACTATAGCCACAAATGACATTAAATACCTTGGGGTAACACTAACCAAGCAAGTGAAGGACCTATATGACAAGAACTTTAAGTCCCTGAAAAAAGAAATTGAAGAAGGTGTCAGAAAATGGAAAGATCTCCCATGCTCATGGATAGGCAGGACTAACATAGTAAAAATGGCAATCTTACCAAAAGCAATCTACATATTCAGTGCAATCCCCATCAAAATACCAACACAATTCTTCACAGACCTGGAAAGAATAATACTCAACTTCATATGGAAAAACAAAAAACCCAAGATAGCCAAAAGAATCCTGTACAATAACACAACCTCTGGAGGCATCACGATCCCTGACTTCAAGCTCTACTATAGAGCTACAGTAATAAAAACAGCTTGGTACTGGCATAAAAACCGACTTGTGGACCAATGGAATCGAATTGAAGACCCTGACATTAATCCGCACACCTATGAACAAATAATTTTTGACAAAGAAGCCAAAAGTGCACAATAGAAAAAAGAAAGCATCTTCAACAAATGGTGCTGGCAAAACTGGATATCAACATGTAGAAGGCTGCAAATAGATCCATATCTATCACCGTGCACAAAACTTAAGTCCAAGTGGATCAAGGACCTCAACATAAATCCAGCTACTCTGAACCTGCTAGAAGAGAAAGTAGGAAATAGTCTTGAATGCATTGGCATAGGAGACCACTTCCTAAATAGAACACCAGTAGCACAGACACTGAGAGAAACAATCAATCAATGGGACCTCTTGAAACTGAGAAGCTTTTGTAGAGCAAAGGATAAGGTCAACAAGGCAAAGCGACAGCCTACAGAATTGGAAAAGATCTTCACCAACCCCACATCTGACAGAGGACTGATATCCAGAATATATAAGGAACTCAAGAAATTAGACATCAAAATGCCCAACAGTCCAATTAAGAAATGGGCTATAGAACTAAACAGAGAATTCTCAACAGAGGAAACTCAAATGGCTGAAAGACATTTAAGGAATTGCTCAACATCCCTAATCATCAGGGAAATGCAAATCAAAACAACTCTGAGATACCACCTTACGCCTGTCAGAATGGCTAAGATCAAAAACACCAAAGACACCTTATGCTGGAGAGGATGTGGAGCTAGGGGAACTCTCCTCCACTGCTGGTAGGAATGCAAGCTTGTACAACCACTTTGGAAATCAATATGGCGCTTTCTTAGAAAATTGGGAATCCATCTCCCCCAAGATCCAGCTATACCACTCTTGGGCATATACCCAAGGAATGCTCAACCACACCACAAGAGCACTTGTTCAGCTATGTTCATATCAGCATTGTTTGTAATAGCCAGAACATGGAAACAACCTAGATGCCCTTCAACTGAAGAATGGATAAACAAAATGTGGTACATATACACAATGGAATACTACTCAGCAGAGAAAAACAATGACATCATGAGGTTTGCAAACAAATGGATGGATCTAGAAAAAATCATCCTGAGTGAGGTAACCCAGACTCAGAAAGACAAACATGGTATGTACTCACTCATAGCAGGATACTAGATGTGGAACAAGGATGACTGGACTGCTACTCACATCACCAGGGAGGCTACCTGGAAAACAGGACCCCAAGAAAGACATGGGAATCGCCCAATGACAGAGAAATGGAATGAGATCTACATGAACAGCCTGGACATGAGTGGGGGTAGTGAAGGGCGAGGGTCGAGGGAAATAGAGCTTGGGGGAGCGGGAGATCCCAGCTGGATCAACAACAGAGAGGGAGAACAAGGAATAGGAGACCATGGTAAATGAAGACCACATGAGAATAGGAAGAAGCAAAGTGCTAGAGAGGCCCACAGAAATCCACAAAGATACCCCCACAACAGACTGCTGGCAATGGTCGAGATACAGCCCGAACTGACCTACTCTGGTGATGGGATGGCCAAACACCCTAATTGTCGTGCTAGAAACCTCATCCAACTACTGAGGGATCTGGATGCAGAGATCCATGACTAGGCCCCAGGTGGATCTCTGGGAGTCCAATTAGCGAGAATGAGGAGGGTTTATATGAGCGAGAATTGTTGAGACCAAGGTTGGATAAAGCACAGAGACAAATAGCCAAACGAATGGAAACACATGAAATATGAACCAATGGCTGAGGGGTCCCCAACTGGATCAGGCCCTCTGAGTGGGTGAGACAGTTGACTGGCCTGATCTGATTGGGAGGCATCCAGGCAGTGGGACCGGGTCCTGTGCTCATTGCATGAGTTGGCTGTTTGAAACCTGGGGCCTATGCAGGGTCCCTTGGCTCGGCCTGGGAGGAGGGGACTGGACCTACCTGGACTGAGTCTACCAGGTTGATCTCAGTCTGTGGGGAAGGCTTTGTCCTGAGGGAGATGGGAATTGGGGGCCGGCTGGGGGGAATGTGAGGGGGGCGGGAGGGGGGAGAACAAGGGAATCTGTGGCTGATATGTAGAACTGAATTGTATTGCAAAATAAAAATTTAAAAAAAAAATCCAAATCCTTTTTGATGGGCTGCAAGTTGCCAAACTTCCAAATGTTTCCCCATTTAACAGCCAGCAATGGAAGAAATAGTTGGCATTCAGTTCACTAAACACAGAGTGCATACCATGAACTATATGTCCTTATTTCTTTCTTTGAAGGGAAAGAGACCTATATAATTTTAAAACACAATCCACCCATGAGAAACTTCTATTACACAAATATTTTATAGTGGGCTAGAGGCACATGGGTATGATCTCCTCCTGTGCAAGCATGGAGAACTGAGTTCAAATTCTTAGGACCACACTGAAAAGCTCAGCATGACCTTACAGGTTTATGTAACCCAAACACTGTGGAAGGGAGACAGGAGATTGCTGGGGCTTGCTAGCTGCAAACCTAACCCTAGGTTCAGAAAGAGGTCCTGTCTCTAAGGAATAAGGCAGGGAATGATTGAGCAGTGTCTTAGCATTCTATTGCATGAGGAGAGACACCAGGACCACCACCACAACTCTTATAAAGAAAAATATTTAATTTGGGCTGAGCTTTTGAAAGCTCAAAGCCCACCCCTAGTGTTACACTTCTCCAACAAAGCCACACCTCCCAGTCTTTTCCAACAGTGCCACTCCCTGGTGATCAAGTATTCAAATCTGTGAACCTATGGGGGCCATTCTTATTCAAACCACCATAAGCAGGATGCCTGAAGACATTCTCTGAGAATGTATATACACATAACACACACACACACACACACACACACACACACACAGAGAGACAGAGACAGACAGACAGAGACAGACAGACACACAGAGACAGTGTTTTAATCACTTTTTTTGTTGCTGTGATACAACCCCATGACCAAGGCAACTTATAAAAGAAAGCATTTAAATGAACATCATTTCAGAGGGTTAGAGTCCATGATGGTGGAACAAAGTCATGGTGGCCGGAACAGCAAAGAGCTCACGTCTTGAGCAGAGAGAGGCACATTGAGAATTTGTGTGAGCTTTTGAAACCTCAAAGCCCACTGCTGTGGGATGTTCTGTATGGCAAATGTGTTGCTGATTTGTCAATAAATAAAACACTGATTGGCCATCGGCTAGGCAGGAAGTATAGGCAGGACAAGGAGGAGAATAAAGCTGGGAAGTGGAAGGCTGAGTCAGAGAGACACTGCAAGCCACCACGATGACAAGCAGCATGTGAAGATGCCAGTAAGCCACAAGCCACGTGGCAAGGTATAGATTTATAGAAATGGATTAATTTAAGCTATAAGAACAGTTAGCAAGAAGCCTGCCACGACCATACAGTTTGTAACCAATATAAGTCTCTGTGTTTACTTGGTTGGGTCTGAGTGGCTGTGGGACTGGCAGGTGAGAGATATTTGTCCTGACTGTGGGCCAGGCAGGAAAACTTTAGCTACAGCCCACTTACCTCCTTCAACAACCTACTAATCCTTCTCAAAGAATTCCACCAACCAGGGAGCAAGTATTCAAACATATGAGACTATATGAGCCCATCTCACTCAAAACACACACACACACACACACACACACACACACACACACACAATTTTCAAAAAATAGAAAACAAATATTGAATGGCAATTTACAAAATATGATAGAAATTTCACTTTGATATAATGAGTACAATTTCACCGAAGCCAGGAAGGCTTAGAGAAGCTGCAAGGACATCTCAACCAAGATGCTGTAGAAACCAGTCTTGTAGGATAAATAAAAGTGAAGAAAAGGGAAGAACATTATGGTTAATGACCTCTGTAAGCAAAGGGGCCAACTGAGAGGACACCAAGACTTCACAGAAGACTAACACTATTAAAACATTCACTGCAGAGTATAGATTCTACCATGAAATTCTACTACTATGGCATTCTCAGTTTTATTAAATTATAGATTTTATGAATTAGCATATGATTTATAACTTCAGATAGTACTATGTTCATCTCAAACTTCTCCGACATGTTGGTTAATCTTAAATTGATTGCATTGATCAAAGTCTTGCAAAAAGCAGGCAAAAAAAAATAGGTTTTAACTTTAAGCTGGCCATGTCTTAAGGCCAATGCCAGGAAGAGAAAACAGGATGGGCTGGGAGAAGCTAGCAGAGGCATTGAATCACAATGCAGATTTTCCCCCAAATGAAGAACACAGAGAAGGAAGACAAATGAGTGGAAACAACCTAGATTCCTGCAGGTGCACCGAAAGGAAAGCTCCACAGGTTGTTGAGGAGTTATCCAAAGCCATCCATCAGAAGAGCTCCACCCTAGAACTCTGCCACACTGTACCACCTTCTAGGACACAGGAAACAGAGACTTGGTACCAATGTGGTGGGGATGGATGTCAGAGCCAAGAGGCCCTTGGTTAATGATGCTCCCATGCTGGGTAGTCATGGCAGTGAGTTAGCTCCTTAGACAAGTCCGAGATGTGCAATCAGTACATATTTGTACATCCATCATTTACCATTGTAAGTGTGTTTCAATGAGAAAGAAATTCCTCATATATTTCTTTGGTAGAGAAATAAATGTGATTTTTTTTCCCTCAAAAAGTAATTACCCAGACAAGTTTTGTTACTGCTTGGCTCCTTTAAAATCTATAGGATGGTTTTTGGTTCAAAGAAAGTTGTCATCTTGTTCTTAGTAAGTGGTAAATGGAGAGAGGGACTTGCTATTGTGTTCACATGGTCTAACGAAGTTGGAGCCATTTATTTTTCCTCCAGAGTGAGGTTTTCTCCATTTCTGCAAATGATTGCTCTGTCTGAAGATCTTTGTCACAGGATGGGGACAGATGGGTGGATCAACCATGTCTGCAGTATTCTCAACATCTCTTTATTATAATCTAATTCATTACATCTGGCATCTGCAGAGAAACCTCACCTCAATATAATATCATCTATTTCACAAACTGGGGTAATTAAGGGAGCAAGGAATAGAGTCTGTGATGGATCTGCAGGTTCCCACATGATTTCCTTGTCTTGATATCAAATTTTCACCCTAATGTGGTATAAGGTGATCCCATCATTATGACTTGTGAACATATTATATAATTACGTAATTACAGGACATTTGATACCTACCAATGAGATTCAAAGAAGGACTAAGACTCAATGTCAGTGGACTTAAGACCTATTGGGGTTTAGGGGTGGGTACAGAAGCATTTATATAAAATCATCCTGGCTAGTATAGGCTATCAAGTCTGTTTTTGGTTTTCTCCTACTCATCAACTATAGAATTAACCTATAGCAACTTCCTGGATGCCTAGCAGAAAACACCATGAGACACTGGGTGAGAAACAGGACAGTTTTGAATCTATGTAACAGCAAACATCAGTGCAGCTTGGGGAATCTGCTGCTTTTGCAGCAAGTGGCATACTAGTCTGCTCTGCCTGAGGGCCATACATTACCTCATTCAAGTTGCCAGATGGACATACCCATGTAAGAAGTGGTCAGGGTTACACTGTAGTTTGGGCACACTCAGTTAGACAGTGAGGGAGGGACTCATGAAGTTCAGAGGGAATGCATCTCCTAACTCAGGGGATGGCACTACTGAGGTTCAGAGACCAGAAATGACAGGGTGTTCATGACTGAGGTAGAAGTGATAACTATAGCAACTATAAAATCAAAGAAAAAGTGATTAATACCATGTTCATTACCAACTCACCTCAGTCATCAGCAATGTGGTTTGCTTAAAAAGAAAAATCAGTGACAACAATAAGGACAGGGGTAGGAAAGGGAGGAAGAGACTTTAGGAGTTTTCATGCTTAACTTTCCCAAGCAATGCAAAGCTGTCATTCTGAAGTTTCACTGTCAATAATTTGAAGGGAAGGATGCCAAATACAGAAATGTGATTGTAATCAAGTGAGCTGAAATGATATCTCCATCCACTCATCCATCCACTCATCTATCCACTCATCCATCCATCCATCCATCCATCCCTTTGCACATATCTGTTATATATTCTTTCTAAACCATAATAGAAACAACAGGAGCCATTATGATGCTTTGCGCTCCAATTAGCTGTGTGGTAGTTGATGGGTGTGGAGAGAGTTGAAACCCCTTGTGCTTTCATGAGATAAAAATCTGTGAGCTGTAAGCCATCATTGTCACCAGCTAGAGCCCATTCCTGCCCCACACCCATGTCTGCCTGGCCCGGTTCCCTCCATGAACTCCAGAGCCACATTAGAGGTCGGAACTCTACTGACCTTTTGTACCAGAAACCACTGATTTTAGCAGGAAATTGGGCTTCCTCTACTTGGTTCCAGAGGACATTGCACATGACCTTGAAGTCTTTTGTGATCCTATTTCGAGGCCAACAGCAACCGAAGCCATAATATTTCCCAGAACAAAGGTAGATGACCCCAGAAAGACACTAGACTGACAGGAAGCAGCATGGTACCCCAGCCTCAGAGAGAAGTGGATCCAGCATCCACTGCATCAATTTATCAATGTATTGGAAAAACATTAAAAAGCAAGACTTAGGCTGAGGGTGTAGCTCAGTTGGTAGAGTGCTTGCCCAACATGCATGAAGCTCTCGTTTGGATCCCCAACACTTCATGAACAGAGTATGGTCATGCATTCCTGTAACCCCAGCACTCAGGAGCTATAGGCAGGGAGATCCAAAGCTCAAAGACATCCTTGGCTGTATAATGAGTTTGAGGCCTGCCTGTACTATATGAAACTTTATCTCAAAACAAAAAACAAAAGCAGCCATTATTTGGAGCCACCAAACATTATTGGATATGAAAACTGGGCCAAGTACAGAAGGTGAAAATCAATGTCTTTTCTCCAAAGTAATATTGATCATTTTAATATTCATGGGATGAAGAGAGACTCTTTGATCGTACAAAAACTTCTATGGTGGTGGTGTATGTATCACACATTTTAGAATCTTCTTGTATATTTTTAATTACAATTCCACTTTAAGAAGCAGAAATACATTTTCATTTGTAAGTAGAAGAAAAGCACTTTGGGAGGTCTCTTTGTTACTTCAAAGAAGAGCTCTTTCCCACTCTGGGAGATTGCCTTTTTCCTCTTCAAATGTGGCTCTGATTACCCTCTTCCTACTTCACAGCAGTCCTATCTCATCTAAACACCTGAACATTCCTTTCTTTAGCAGTGTTCAAGTTTGTAATGGAAGGTCTAAGCAAATCTTCTCCTTCACTCTTGAAGGCTCACTGCAATGAACTGACAAAAGACAGGAAAAAAATACATTAATTTCATAACATGCATAGGCTGGAATCAGAACATAGATTTATATACAGAGTACGATGGACTATGACGTGCCAGATAGTCAATAATTAAATACTTCACTAGACTACTGAGAACAGTGTTTTATAGGGTGGGGTTGGAGTGTTTTCCCTCTGTGATGGCTAATCATTCCTGCTTAGGGAAATTTCACACTACTTGTATTTATCCCATGAGCAAAACTTCAGAGGAAGTTCCTTCCTGGGTGTAGCTGGTAGTTTTTTTGTGTCCTGGCCAGCAGGTGGTCGGGACAAATCTCTCCCACTTGCATCCCCCAAGTAAACACACAGAGGCTTATATTAATTACAAACTGCTCTGCTGTTAGCTTAGGCTTATTACTGACTTGCTCTTACACTTAAATTAACCCATAATTCTTATCTATGTTTAGTCACATGTGTTTAGTCACATGGCTTGGTACATTTTCTCAGTTCTGCCTTGTCATCTGCTTCTTCTGTGTCTGGCTGGTGACTCCTGACTCTGCTCTTCCTCTTCCCAGCATCCCTTTAGTCTGCTTGCCCCACCTATACTTCCTGACTGGCTATTGGCCAATCAGTGTTCTATTAAACCAGTGTACAACAGCATTATCCCACAGCACCTGGGCTTTGGATGAAGAAAATAAAATTAAAAGAGAATAAATAAAGAAGGTCAAGAGACAGGTGGGGAGGGGAAGGTCAGAAAGAAAATGTGAGGTTGCCTTTACAGTTTCAAGTCACATACTTTGAAACTTGGGATACTGGTCTCAGTCTCATCAATAATGCAAAGTACTGTGATTATTCTCAGCCATATTTTAATTTTATTTTTTAATTTATTTTTTTATTTTTGGTTTTTTGAGACAGAGTTTCTCTGTGTAGCTTTGTACTTTTCCTGGAACTCACTCTGTAGCCCAGGCTGGCTCAAACTCACAGAGATTCGCCTGCCTCTGCCTCCCAAGTGCTGGGATTAAAGGTGTGTACCACCACTGCCTGGCCATATTTTCATTTTAAGAGAACATTTTTATTTCAAAAATGAAAAAATGAAGATGACTTGTTGCTGAGTTGATTTTACATTTTTATTTTATTATTTTATGTGTGTGAGTGTTTTTCCTCCATGTGTGTATGTGTACCTCATACATGCCTGTGTCCACAAAGGTAGAAGAGTGTGTTGGATTTGCTGTAACTATAGTTGCAGGTGGTTGTGAACCATCATGTGGGTGCTGGGAATCAAACCCAGGTCCTCCAAAAGAAAAACAACACATGTTCTTAACTGCTAAGTCAACTCTCCAGCCCTAACAGTTGCTTTTTGTAAATATTTTTTTGAGATAATTATATTATTTTCATCCTTCCCTTTCCTTCCTCTAAACCTTCCCATGTTACCACCCTCTCTGTTTTCTCTCAGATTCATGGCCTTGTTTTCTTTAATTGTTGTTTTATGCACACACACACACACACACACACACACACACACACACACTCATAAATATGTAAATCAACCCTCTGAGTCCTATATGATGTCAGAGCTGACCACTTGGTAACCAACTGAAGGGGGCTATTTTCCCTGGGGAAAACTATTTTTCCTGCTCTCAGCATCCTTTAATGAGATTGTGTTTCCTAGAAGATGTCAGAGAAGCTACTTCTATAAAGTCTCATCAACATACTGCCTAAATAAGACCCAAACAAAGACAATATCAATAGACAACTCTAGACAGAGAACTACAGTTACTTTTAAAAGGGTATCTTGGAACTATAGCATCTGCTTCTCTGACTACAAAGTATTAACAAAACATCTATTCTGCTCAGACGTAAGTCTCTTTCCTTTGCTTCACTATGGAGAGATGCATGTGCCCAGATTCAATCCTTAAACCAGGCTCATCTGTGGATGATGCCAAACAGCCAATGAAACTTAGGAATTCCAGCAGTCAGCTAGATGTTCAGTAGGAGACCAAGCATTCAGATTTTATTTGTGAACATGTAGATGTTTGGTTGTGTTTCTCATCTGTCATCTGGAGTTCTGGCAGTAAATACACATGGTCTTTAGAAATCACAGAAAGAATTCATTCTCTCAGCATTTCATGTATTTGCCCTACAATGTTGTCTTTCTGTTCTGAAAGAAAGTTCCACTGTGCGCTGGAAGCAGCAGCAGTGTGGCAATCTGTCCTAATAAAAGAATTGGATATTCAGGAGGCTGTTGGCTGTTTGGGGAAACGGGTAGAAGTTGAACTGGAGTTCCCTGGGATATGGTTAGAGCTAAGGTTATACTGTATAGACCCAACTGCCCTAAATCAGTGGCTCACACAGCACAGGTTTATATTTCCTGTGCATTGCAAGCTCAGCATGGGACTGTGTGACTGTCAGTTGGTGGGATGGGGATCCTTGTTTGGTAATTACTCAGTGATCCAAAAGGAAACAGCCTTCATTGCAGCATGTGCAGAATCTATATTTGTCCATCAGGGAATGCCATAATTGGTGGAGCTCCTACTGAGGCTTTGTAAAATATAAGGCTGGAAAAGATCCAAAAGACATAGACATGTGAAGTCATTGATGTCTATACTCTTCTAGCACAAACCAGTGACAGAACAGAACACCCCAAGGGTACCCACATTAGGCTGTGGACCAAGTGGTCAGTGCCCAGTGGTGACACTGGCAAAGAATTCTCTCTGGTCTCAGAATGACTCACCAAAATGGAATTCCCTTAAAGTTGGCTTTTGCCCTAAGGCAAACTGACATTCTCTGGTTCCTCAGACAAATACTGGTTGATAATTTATCAACGTGCTATTACATACATGAGCTCATTGGGAGTATGTTTTATTTATAATTTAAATGTTAATTACCCATTTGTCATTGAAAAAACCAATTGCATACAATTAAAGGACTTCTAAAACTTCTGTAAAGCACAGACATTTAAGAAATACAGATACATAAGAGTATTAATTCCTCTGGAAAAGAGACACTATTTTATGCACCTCATTTCTCTGATATCTGATACTGCTCATGCACACCATAACATGAAAGTTCTTCACAGTACCATGTGCAGGTCCTAACTGTTATATATAAGGGAAAATAGCACACATCAAAATGAATCAAGTATAAACCTTAACTGAACAAGACAATCATTGTTCTAGGACAGGAGGTAGAGGATACATTCAACACATAAGCCATGTAATTTACAAGGTGGCAAATTCAGGTCTCTTAAAACAAGGTCTGCCTGCAAGTATATAAAGAAAAAATGCGGGTTTTTTTTGTTATTAAAACTTGAAATATCACCCTTAAATTCTATGAATTTGATAACAAAATGTGGATAGGTATTACCTGCATTCTATAGGGGCTTAGAATATCTCTTATTTGATAAAAAATACTTTAAAAATAGCTACATATGTGTAAAAATATTCACCAGCATTTATATTGTATTTATTTGTGCTACATACTATACTGAATGCTTATAACACACACCACTTTAAGATATGACCATACTTTGAGGTAAATATTATTATTACTATCTTCTCCATTTACAATAAGAAGCCAAGACAGGAGAAGGTAGAAACCGTCCAAGATAACAGGATTAGCATGTGATGTCATGATATGTGATACTGCTATGTACTCCCAAAAAAATTAAAACCCGAAAAACTGTGCCATCCCAAGCATGCTTTGGAGCAATCAATATGACTCTATCCTTATCTGCATAGTAAAGTCATGGTAGATCCAAGAGCACAAAAACAAGCCAAGGAGATCTGCTTCCTTCACATCCATCAGATACAGTATTAGATTGTACACCACCCTGTCCCCACACCACCTTCCATACTGATCCCACCATCTTCCACACTATTCCCTACTTACCCACAGTTTTCCTTATGACATGGCTTCACATTGTCCCTCCCAGCCCTCTGCACTCTCCCCTCCCTGCCCTCTGCACTCTCCCCTCCCTGCCCTCCGCACTCTCCCCTCCCTGCCCTCTGCACTCTCCCCTCCCTGCCCTCCGCACTCTCCCCTCCCTGCCCTCTGCACTCTCCCCTCCCTGCCCTCTGCACTCTCCCCTCCCTGCCCTCCACATTCTCCCCTCCCTGCCCTCCGCACTCTCCCCTCCCTGCAGCCCTCCGCACTCTCCCCTCCCTGCAGCCCTCTGCACTCTCCCCTCCCTGCCCTCTGCACTCTCCCCTCCCTGCCCTCCGCACTCTCCCCTCCCTGCCCTCTGCACTCTCCCCTCCCTGCAGCCCTCTGCACTCTCCCCTCCCTGCCCTCAGCACTCTCCCCTCCCTGCCCTCCACATTCTCCCCTCCCTGCCCTCTGCACTCTCCCCTCCCTGCAGCCCTCTGCACTCTCCCCTCCCTGCCCTCTGCACTCTCCCCTCCCTGCAGCCCTCCGCACTCTCCCCTCCCTGCCCTCCGCACTCTCCCCTCCCTGCCCTCTGCACTCTCCCCTCCCTGCAGCCCTCCGCACTCTCCCCTCCCTGCCCTCCACACTCTCCCCTCCCTGCCCTCCGCACTCTCCCCTCCCTGCCCTCTGCACTCTCCCCTCCCTGCCCTCAGCACTCTCCCCTCCCTGCAGCCCTCTGCACTCTCCCCTCCCTGCCCTCCGCACTCTCCCCTCCCTGCAGCCCTCTGCACTCTCCCCTCCCTGCCCTCAGCACTCTCCCCTCCCTGCAGCCCTCTGCACTCTCCCCTCCCTGCCCTCAGCACTCTCCCCTCCCTGCAGCCCTCTGCACTCTCCCCTCCCTGCCCTCCGCACTCTCCCCTCCCTGCCCTCCACATTCTCCCCTCCCTGCCCTCTGCACTCTCCCCTCCCTGCCCTCCTCACTCTCCCCTCCCTGCCCTCTGCACTCTCCCCTCCCTGCCCTCCACATTCTCCCCTCCCTGCAGCCCTCTGCACTCTCCCCTCCCTGCCCTCTGCACTCTCCCCTCCCTGCCCTCTGCACTCTCCCCTCCCTGCCCTCTGCACTCTCCCCTCCCTGCCCTCCTCATTCTCCCCTCCCTGCCCTCTGCACTCTCCCCTCCCTGCCCTCTGCACTCTCCCCTCCCTGCCCTCTGCACTCTCCCCTCCCTGCCCTCTGCACTCTCCCCTCCCTGCCCTCTGCACTCTCCCCTCCCTGCCCTCCTCACTCTCCCCTCCCTGCCCTCCACATTCTCCCCTCCCTGCCCTCTGCACTCTCCCCTCCCTGCCCTCCTCACTCTCCCCTCCCTGCCCTCTGCACTCTCCCCTCCCTGCCCTCTGCACTCTCCCCTCCCTGCCCTCTGCACTCTCCCCTCCCTGCCCTCTGCACTCTCCCCTCCCTGCCCTCCACATTCTCCCCTCCCTGCCCTCTGCACTCTCCCCTCCCTGCCCTCCTCACTCTCCCCTCCCTGCCCTCTGCACTCTCCCCTCCCTGCCCTCCTCACTCTCCCCTCCCTGCCCTCTGCACTCTCCCCTCCCTGCCCTCCTCACTCTCCCCTCTGCGCTCAGCACACAGCTGCTGCTATGTTCTGTAAAACAATCTCCAGATGTCTTTTCATCTCACAGATCTGAAACTCTGTATCTATTTAGTTCTGTTTTACAATTCCTAATTTTTCAGCTCAATTGTTCTTTTATCGTAGGAATACTTTTTAGTCTCTCATGAATGAATATCTGATAGATGTTTTCAATGCTTCTTCTGTTAATTACAGCATCGTGCACCTCCTGGGATTATTTTTTCCTGGCTGCTTTGTCACTGTTCTGATTATTTTCCTGCTTCCTCATACATGGTGATTTTAAACATTGTGTCCAGACACAATGAAGGACTGCTCTGGAGACTCCAGATTCTGGTGCGCTCTTTTGCCAAATGCTGGCATTTTTCCAGTGGTGAATGAAGTGGTCTGGTCTTGAATTCCTTTCAGTGAGTCCAAGGGTCTCAATCTTATGGTAGTTATTACTCATTATCATCTTGATTAGATATAGAATCACCTAAGAGACAGACTTCTAGGGGTGTCTGTCAGGGTGTTTCCAGAGAGCTTTAAGGAAGAAGATCCACTCTGAATGGGAGTGGTACCATCCCACAGAAGAAGAAGGCATGAAGGGAAACCAAGCTGAAAACCACCATTCACATCTCTCTACTTTCTGACTACAGATAGAATGTGACCAACTGTGTCACGCTTCTGCTGCCACAGCTGGACCTGCTTTCACATCTGTACCTTTCCTGCCAACACAGCTGTACGCTTGGACTATAGGCTTTAGTCCATCCTCCTTTCCTTTTGTGGTTCCCGTCAGGTATTTAGTCACAGAAGTAAGAAAAGTAACTGACATGGGGCCCATTTCCTGATATTGGCGGGAAACACAGAATTTAATTAATAACATTCCACAACTGGTTTTCCCCAGTTTATGTACTTCTCATATGCAAAATAGATTCCTTCCATCCCCACAACTCCAAAAACTTCATTTACTTCATTATTAGTTCTAAAACCAGAGTTTCATGTAAACATCATCTGAATCAGATATAAATTAGAGTAAATATGTATGCAACCTGAGGCAAAGTTCCAGCCCAGATAAGAATCTGTGAATTCAAATAAATGATGTGTTTCTAGATGGTAAGGTGACTGTAGCTTAGGAATGGAGCACTTGAGAGCTGTACACAAGGCTCTAAGGAGTTAGCTTCTTCAATCCTGAGTACCAGGAGAACAAAACAAGATGAAATACAATGGCAGGGTGCATATTGAATCAGCATTCCTCTACCAAAGAGGGGCAATGGGTGAGAAGGAAGAGTTGATAGGCCCCAGGAAAGCCCACAGGTTATTAAGACAAATCAACGTTAACAAACTTATTTGGCATTAGGGTTTATCCTCTAGGTCTACAGTAGTCTTGAACTCAGGACCCACTGGAGCAGTTTTCATTTCCCTCAGCTTTAACAGGTGTGTCTCTGCTAGATGGCAGCACAGCCTTTGAAACCAACGTGGCTCTGTGGGTCTGTGGTAGGGAAGCTCCATTGCATGGGCCTGTGCTGGGGTGGTAGCTTTGATGTACTCTGAATCACCTTTGAGGTTGCTTTTTCCTGTTCTGGTTCATACCTTCATTCTTCTGTCTCTCCATGTCATTTTCTGCTTTCCATTAGTGTAGCAAGCACATACCTCGGTAACAGGGGGAGGAATAATCACTCTTGATTCAAACTCGGTATAACACTCATTTATTCACACAATAAGATTACAAGCCATATTTATCCTGTCTTCCAAATGGAAGTGGGAGTACCTCTCCGGGTGTACAGGTCCTGACTTGCCACATCTGTTCCTCTGGATCTTGGGTCAGCCTTCCTGTGGTCAACCACATCTGTGCTGGGGACAGGATCTCATGTCTCTGGTGGAGGAGAGTCATCTCACGCCAGGGCCTGACGGAGCTCTGTTGGTCCGGTCTGAGGCTTCATCTTTTATATTCTTTTCTGGTTAAGTTTCTAGTCTTATCCCTACTTCCACACATATCTTATAGCTTATCACTACTCCATTTGTGATTTACTTACATCATTCTATTGCTTATCACTCCTTACCAGGGTTGTTCACCCTAGGTCTTACATGTTCTTTACAATTAGTCCCTGCTGGAAGTAGTATATGTTCATCTCTATCCTAGCTTCTAAACAGATACTAAGTCTATTGTTGACATACATACATGAAACTCTTTCTAAAACAACTGGATTTCTGTGGTAGTTACTATTGATTGTTAACTTGACAAGATCTGGAATCACCTATGAGACAAGCCTTTAAGATGCTTATGAAGGACATCTACATTACACTAGCCTATAGGCATGCCTTCAAGGGACTCTCTTGGGTAAGTTAACTGGTACAGGAAGATTCACATTAAATGGGAGCAGCAGCATTCACTGGGCTGGGGTCTTTGACTTTATAAAAAGGATAAAGGTAGCTAAGCAACAGCGTTCACCACTTTCTACTTAGCTATGGATGAAAGGTGCCTCAACCCTGTGCTGCTGGAACTTTATCATAATGGACTGTGCCCTTGAACATAAACCCATTAGGTTGCTTTTGTTGGAATATTGTGTTGCAGCAATGAGAAAAGTCAGAAAAATTTCCAAATAGTTTTTCTCATATTTCTTGCAATAGGAATGTGAGAATTTTTCATAATGTTTAATTTCCCTTTTGCCTAAAAATTGTTCCTTCAACCAATTCATCTTTGCTCATATCCTGTTATAAACAATGAAGAGGAACTAAGCCACTTCTGCAATTCTTGGCTTATAAATCTTCACAGCTAAATATTCAACTGAATCATTCAAAACTTCTATTATCTTCAAAGCATTGAAACACAAATACAGATGGACCAAATCTTTGTTATTTCATAGCAAGGATATTATTTTCTTCTTTGGCCATCCACATGTTCCACAATTTCACTTGCAATTTCATCTATATCTCTATCTGCATTCTGCATGTGGTTATTTATGTATTCCCTTGAGGTAAGGTACTATTGTCTTTTCTTATGTTCTTGCAACAGACTAAGTTGTAAGTAAGAATGACTTCTAAGAAAAGATTTTGCCTAGGAGATCACCCCAGACCACCCTATAAGGAAGAAGGTAAGTATTAGGTAACTAAGAAAGAGTACAGCTACATCTTATTGGCTGTGACACAGTTAACTCTTTGTTCTAATAGAGCTACAAGGTGATCACGTAAATATGAGAACAAAGGGAATTTAGTATAACTAACAAATTATTATCTAGTATAACTAGAGAATTGCAAGGTTGTAGATAGTAATTCTGGCCAAGTGATTCAAAGTTAGAAGACAGTCAAGGTCAATAATAAACTGGAGTCTAAGGTAGACAACTATGCTTAACTGAGTGGGCAGGACATGGAAAGGACATGATCATCTTTCTGGTTGGGCCAGGGGTACATATTGTGTGTGGCTTTCCATTAGCTTGATCTACCATAACCCAGAGAATTAACAAATCTCAGTAGAGATTACTACAGCCCTTGTCCAGTCTCTTCCATACCCCCGTGAAAACCCATACAAAAAGGAACTCAGTGGCTCTTCTTTTCTTGGAAACCCCCTTCATTTTTGAGAGTTTCCCTCACTTTTCTCTAGTTTCTCACTTATTCTCAATGTCCCAATTTTCTGTAATTCCTCTTAATAAAGCTTGTTTTTAATTTGTATATACTATGAGAGTTTATGTCTTTAACTCTTATTGGTGTGAGACAAGCTTAGAGTTCCTTTCTCAAGCTGATTTTTTTGTTTTGTTTTGTTTTGTTTTTCGAGACAAGGTTTCTCTGTGTAGCTTTGTGCCTTTCCTGGAACTCACTTGGTAGCCCAGGCTGGCCTTGAACTCACAGAGATCCGCCTGGCTCTGCCTCCCAAGTGCTGGGATTAAAGGCGTGCACCACCACCGCCCGGCTCAAGCTGATTTTTGGTGACTGTTGAGAGTCTGGCTTCTTGGGAGCCTGAGTCAAACACAAATAGGTTGAGTAAAAAAAAAAAAAAAAAAAAAAAAAAAAAAAAAAAAAAAGCCTTGTATCAAAACCACCAAGCCAAGGTAGTGCTTAATCAAGTTGGTCTTACAGCTATTCCAAGAACAAGGAATCACAAAAGGAAGGGAATGAGATCCTAATAGATGAATAACGTTTAGTAGAGGGCAATATGGACACATAATTATGGTAGGGCATTGAGCATAGTGAATTAGAGCACTGGTGTATTTATTATTAGATCACTTACAGTCATATTTTTGAAATCCCCTTGATATTGGTAGAAATTGAACTAAGAGAAGGTATATTATTCATCTTGAAAAATCAGTATGATGCAGTGATTTTAAAATATGATAATAGGTAGCCTACCCTAAGTTACAAAAGATTTACCTTTGATCAACTTGTTTATAGACTGGTTGGAAGACATGCATTTTATACAGAAATAATACTTGTCACAGTGTTTTGGGGTCTAGATCAGGTCAAATAAGAATGTGAGGAGACAGTGTAACTGAACCAGAACTCTACACCAACAGAGCCTACCTACTTCGTAGAACAGCAGGAATGCCTGGAAAAGGTTTCTTCTGCCCTTAGATTTCTGACCACTGCTGTACTTTCTCCCAGTTCATCCTGAGCCTGGGCAATCCCTCTGTTCAATACCCACCAAGTTCCATTCCTTCACAGTTGCCTTCTGCAGCATAAGTTGGCTAGCCAAGCTCTACTGGATATGAGGTCATGTCAAAGCACAGTAGTAGGAAAATAAAAGCTCATTACTACAAAACGGGGATCATTTGGCAGCAGGATCTCTTTATTAATAGCAGTCGGGTTCAACAGGCTCTAGAACTGGGCCCACTGTGAAAACTGTTTATCTTTTCAGAGGCCCTTCTTACTACAGTAGGATTTCTAACTATGCAAGCTACATCTTGAAGGCCAATAGAAATATAAAGCATCAGAGTACACCAGGATACAGTAAATACACTTCGACAAATTATGACAAAGATAAAAATATTAACAAAAATCTGTAAACCTAGAATATGCCAAAGGTGCGGCTGGCCAGAGCTTAGGAAGTGGAAGCAAACTGCCTATTCTCATCTGGAAACTACTGAGCACAGAGCTCAGCTAGGACCCCAGCCTTTTTGGAATTTAAGCTATTAACCTTTCATAGTGTGATGTTGTGAATAAGGAAGCTGATTTGAGGTCCCTAAACACTTACTTAAAAGGGAGGGAAACTCTTTTCCTTGCAGTGGTCATGATCAAAATGTATGGGGCAGCTGGTCTGCCCTGCAGTAATGTACCTTATCTGTTGGATGGCTATTTTCAATTAACCATGCCCATGCACATTGGGATGAGAATGAAGGTTGAGAAGAAAGCCTGAGCAAATCTTGCTCTTATGGACCAAATGTTCTGATTGATCTCGTCTCCCTACAATCCCTCTGTTGAAGTCTTAATTCTTCACGTTGATGTATTTGGAGATGGCAGTAACTAAAGTTAAATGAGGTCATAAGGGTGGTACTCTGGTCCAGTCGGATTTGAATTAAGTAGGGGCATAGAAGAGGGGACATAGGAAACTCTGCAGGCTTTGATTAATGACAAAGGAGTTTAATCAAATGTACAGGAGTATTGACTTGGAAATCAAGTGTCCATTATCATCCTTGGAAGCACTTCTGGAGTTTTTTTCTTTAGATACAAAGTTTAGTTTGTGTTTAGACACAAACTTTAGAAGTTTTTAACCTTCAAAATTGATAGACAAAAGTGAAACTGACAGCAGAAAAAGCAATATCTGCAGACACTTAAAGGAATTACTGTCTACACCTCACATTATGAAGACTTTCATCAGGACAATATTTGTCCCACACAAATGGAAGAGTCCTTAGGGACCTTAACCTTATTCCTCATCCCATCAAAACTAAAGGAAATGATTCAAAGGAAAGGAAAGAATAGATGTTAGTTTTAGTTTCTTATCTCAGGCATGCAAATTATCCAATTATAAATTCAAACATTGGAAAAACAAATCTACTTGCCTTCTGGGTCTCCTACAAATCATTCGCCTTTATGTTTAATAATCCTATCACCAGCAATAACCTCTTCTTAATGTGATATGTAATCAACTTTCCTATGCATAAACATGTATTTGTCCTTATAAAATTAGAATTACACTCTATGCTTTTTGTATCCCAGATTTTAAAACATGCAGTGTTATTATACCCATAAAATAATCATTTTAATAATTTTAATAGTTATTGAATTTTAAATCAAAGCAGCATAATTTATTTCATCATTTTCTGTTTGGACATTTGAATTGCCCCTATGTAAATTTATATATACATAATTACTTAGGGAACGTTCAGGAGCCTGTCTAGATTATAAATGCTTGCGTTCAGTTTGGGTCACTATTAAACTCTCAGCCGATATCAGCATGGAAAGATAGTGGCTTGGCCACAGCACCTGCTGAATGACTGCTTAGGCTCAAATCTGCCTCGTTCACAAACATTTCTGGTTGTTAAACCAGCTATCCATTGTGGTCTTCTAAAATTGCAAATACAAATAAAATATACTATTGACTGAGTCCTCGTCTGTGCCAGGCATTGTGTTAAACATCTTTAAGAAGAGCACCTAGCCACTTCACTGAAGGTGTTTATCAGCTGCACAAGTTCTCTGATAGAATATTTGGGGTCATTTATGTACACTATCAAATCATCTGCAAATAAAGATACTTTGACTTCTTCCTTTCCAGTTTGTATCCTCCTGATCTCCTTTAGCTGTCATATTGCTCTAGCTAAAACTTCAAGGACCATATTGAATAGATATGGAGAGAGTGAACATCCTCGTCTTGTTCCTGACTTTAGTGGAATTGCTTTAAGTTCTGCTCCATTTTATTTGATGTTAGCTATTGGCTTGCTGTGTATTGCCTTTACTATGTTTAGGGATATCCCTTATATCCCTGATCTCTCCAATACTTTAACATGAAGGGGTGTTGGATTTTGTCGAAGGCTTTTTTGCAGAGACCCAGAGCCAAATATTAGGCAGAGCTCAGAAAATCCTGAGGAAGACGGGAGGAAAGGATAGTATGAGCCAGAGGGGTCAAGTACACCATAAGAAAACCCACAGAATCAACTAACCTGGACTCATAGGGGCTCACAGAGACTGAACCACCAACCAGGAAGCCTGAATGGGACTGACCTAGGCTCTTTGCACATATTACAGTTGTATAGCTTGGTCCTCTTGTGGGACTACTAACAAAAGGAGCAGGGGCTGTCTCTGATTCTATTGCCTGCTTTGGGAACCCTTTCCTCCTACCAGGTTGCCTTGTCCAGCCTTAATAGGAGAGGAGGTTCCTAGTCTCACTGCAACTTGATATGCCATGGCTGGTTGATATCTATGGAAGGCTTGCCCTCTTCTGAAGAGAAATGGAGGAGGAGTGCACTGGAGGTAGAGGCAGAGGGAAGAGAAGGAGGGAGACAGAAACTGCAGTCTGGATATAAAAACAAAACAAAAAATAAATACAGAAGGAGAAAAGAAGGAGGCAGAGGAGGAAGATGAGGAGGAGGAGGAGGAAAAGGAGAAAAAAGAAACCCATGCCAAAAAAAAAAGTGCCTTAACTTTAAAGGATATTAAAACAAACAAACAAACAAACAAAAAAACCACTTTCCATTATAGTTTCAAAGACCCTTCTAGGAGTCTTTACTAATCTTATCCAGCAGTCTAATTCGGCTAAGACCTCAAGAGCCCCACCCCAACTGACATCTGTATCTCCTACGAGTGGGGACTGTCTGAGGGTACACATGAGGCTGCCAGGGAAGCTGTCTGTGGGAAAGGCTGGTGAATCAGCACGGAGGATTCTGTGCGCTCAGGTGAGTTCTAAACAGCTCATCAGAGTATTGTGGTATCACCTGCAAGGAATAAAAAAGGCATAAAGGAGAAATCTTTGAAGTTTTTGTTGCTGTTATTTATTCATAATAAATAGTGACCAGCTTTAAAAATGCAGTTTCTTTCAAGTGTAAGATATTTTGACTACATCCCCTCCTCAGGTCCCCCTTCTTCTGCCTTCCCCATTTCTTCCTCCCCCTCATCTACTTCCTTCCTCCAGCTCCTTCTGCGTTCATATCACACAGTGCTTATGGCACATGTATATAGCATGTGCACGTGTCTGCACAGCTTTAGGTGCTCTACATACAATCTCAGATCCACAAATGAGAGAAAACATGACATTTGTCTTTCTGGGTCTGGCTTATTTCAGTTAAAATTATTATCTCTGTTTCCATCCATATTTCATCAAATATCATAATTTCATTCTTTATGGCTGAATATAAACTCTGTTGTGTATAGCATTTTGGTTTTTTTTCCTTTTATTCATTGGTTGACAGAGAGCTATGCTGATTTCACAAAAGCTGGCTATTGTGAGGAGTGCTGTGCTTCAGTAAACATAGGTGTGCAGATATGTCCGCCATCTGTAAGTGCTTTTCAATGGGTCGGGATATAAACTAAAAGGGGTGGTGTGGCTGGACCATATGGTAGTTGTAGATTTATTTATTTATGCATTTATGTATGTATCTATTTATTTTTAGAAATAGTCATACTAACTTCCACTGTGGCTTGGGCAAAAGGAGAAATCTTGAATGATAAGTCATTAACTGCCTCTAAAAGAAGAGAGAAGTGGTATTCTGAGATTTTCTTATCTTTTACTTATAGTATATTTATTCTCAGAGGGACACAACCAAAGTAGGAAACACCATTTTCCACTCCCTAAAACTGCAAGCTGTAAGTGAAAATACAAATTTTAGTGCAAACAGCACTCACTCCAATGAACAGAGTTCTTTCTCCTTCTCAGTTAAATGGCACATATAAAGCTAATGAAGCCTCAAATTCATTTACACTCCTATTTAGGAGACAAAAAAAATCTGTAATACTTTAATACATATTTTTTCTTATCACTGAGACAAAACGCGACAAAGGCAAACTGTGTACCTCACAGTTTGAGGCTGTGGTCCACCACGGTGAAGCAGGCATGGCAACAAGACCCGCTCCAGCTGTGGCCACAGGAACAGGAGGTGGCTGGCCATGCTGTGTCCACAGTCCCAACCAGGAGGCAGAGAGCTGAATGCTGGAGCTGTGCTGCTTTCTCCTTTTTAGTTGGTTTCTTACCCAAGCCCATCAAAGGGTACCATCTACAGTCTGGGTAGGTCTTGCTATTTCAGTTAGGCCTCTCTGACCCCTCCCAGAGATGTAACCTCTAGGTGCCTTCAATCACTGTCAAGGTGTACCATGGCAAATACCAAGAATTATTTGAAAAGGATAAAAAATCCTTTCTTCGCATTATCATTTTGAGCTGTTCTATTTTTTGTGTTACACTTGTAAGTTGCTGGACAGGAATCAAATCAATCTTTCTGAACAATGCTAGGAAAATGCTGCTTTACTTCCTGTGGACGAATCATTGTATGCAAGGGAGGGAAAGGTGGTAGCTAACAGCTCCCACATTCAGCAAGATTCTGTTTCAAAGACATGCAACCTTGCAAAAACTCAACTTATGCTAGGCTATAAACCACAGACACTTAACCAAATGGCAGATACTTAGGCAAATAAAGTGAAGTAGAAGGAACAAGATTTACCATAAAAATTCATCCTGTGTGTGTTTCAACATCTAGACAGTCTCACTTCTTTTCCATTCTCACTTTACCTCCCAGGAGACATGGAGGCCACAGTCAATTGTGTCAAGAAAGAAAGATAAACATAAGAGTGACACACTCATCACACAATTTATACATCATATAAATTACAACTTACATTCATATCTACCCCCCCTCCCCCACTGCCAGGAATCAAGGCTGTTGCCAAGGCTTCAGAGTGGAAGTGAGGTTATATTTGCCATGCTCTCAGAGAGCCTCTGCAGCTTGTTGCCCTCTCCGATGCCCAGCAACTGCAGGAAGCATCTGTTAGCTGGAGCTGGTAGTGGCCTTAATGGGTTGCAAGCAAGGGCTTTGTGAGCTGTGATGAATCTGCTGCAAGAGAGAGGGAATATGAGCTGGAAGCAGCCCGGCCTCTCTTTGCCACAGACGGTGCCAAAGGCCAGAGGGAGTCTGTGATAATGCAAATCACTCAGGGCCTGAGGACTGAGGTTTCATTATGTGTCATTGGTTTTATCAAAGTTTAATATGAACCCCGTGATATTGGCTGCTATTTATTTGCTGAGAGGTTTTTTTTTTTAACTATTTATTTTTTTATTTTGTTTTTTATTTACTTATTTTTAAGTTAAAAAATGTATGTGGGTGTTTTTCT